>NW_020174266.1:965076-1064619 GCF_003031525.2 Neophocaena asiaeorientalis asiaeorientalis | reverse complement strand
CCACAAAAAAAAAAAAAAAAAAAAAAAAAAAAAAAAAAAAAAAAAAAATTTAGCAAACCAAATTGAGCAATAGATAAATAAAATCATACACCTTGAAGAAGAAGAATTTATTCCAGGAATACAAGGATGGTCCAATATCTACAATCAGTGTGATACACCACATAAAAAAAAATAGAGGATAGAATTCACATGATTATCTTAACAGGTGTAGAAAAATATTTTAAAAAATTCAACATCCATTTGTGATAAAAACTTCAACAAAGTTGATATAGAGGGAAAATACCTCAACATACTAAAGACCATTTATAAGAAACCCACAGTTAACATCACACTCAATGGTGAAAAGCTCAAAGCTTTTCCTTCAGGATCAGAAACAAAGATGCACACTCTCACTATTTCTATTTAACAGTATTGGAAGTCCTAGACACAGCAATCAGAAAAGAAAAAGAAATAAAAGACATAAAAATTGGAAGGGAAAAGTAAAACTGTTGCTATTTGCAAATGACATAATACTATACATAGTAAACCCTAAAGTCTCCACCAACAAACTAGGAGAACTAATACATGAATTCAGTAAAGTTGCAGGATAAAAGATTAACATACAGAACTCTGTTGCTTTGCTATACACTAATAATTTCTCTTTTTTAAAAACATATTTTTTGAAGTATAGTCCTTCAGGATCAGAAACAAAGATGCACACTCTCACTATTTCTATTTAACAGTATTGGAAGTCCTAGACACAGCAATCAGAAAAGAAAAAGAAATAAAAGACATAAAAATTGGAAGGGAAAAGTAAAACTGTTGCTATTTGCAAATGACATAATACTATACATAGTAAACCCTAAAGTCTCCACCAACAAACTAGGAGAACTAATACATGAATTCAGTAAAGTTGCAGGATAAAAGATTAACATACAGAACTCTGTTGCTTTGCTATACACTAATAATTTCTCTTTTTTAAAAACACATATTTTTTGAAGTATAGTTGCTTTACAACAGTATGTTAGTTTCTGCTGTATAACAAAGTGAATCAGCTATACATATACATATATCCCCATATCTCCTCCCTCTTGCGTCTCCCTCCCACCCTCCCTATCCCACCCCTCTAGGTGGACACAAAGCACCAAGCTGATCTCCCTGTGCTATGTGGCTGCTTCTCACTAGCTATCTATTTTACATTTGGTTACACTAATAATTTCTATCAGAAACAGAAGTCAAGAAAGCAATCGAATTTACAATCACATCAAAAAGAATAAAATTCTTAGGAACAAAATTAACCAAGGAGGTGAAAGACCTGTACTCTGAAAACTATAAGACTTTGATAATGAAAATTGTAGATGATACATTTAAATGGAAAGATATATAGTTTTTATGGATTAGAAGAATTAATATTTTTAAATGTTTCAAATTACCCAAAGGAATCTACAGATTTAATGCAATCCCCATCAAAATACCCATGACATTTTTCATGGAACTAGAAAAAAATAATCCTAAAGTATGTGTGGAATCACAAAAGACCTCGAATAGCTAAAGCAATCTTGAGAAATAAGAATAAACTTGGAGGTATCATGTTCCCTGACTTCAGACTATACTACAAAGGTAAATAATCAAAACAGTATGGTACTAGCACAAGAAAGACACACGGATCCATGGAACAAAATAGAGGGTCCAGAAATAAACCCACACACATACCTTCAATCAATCTATGTCAAAGGATGCAAGAATATACAATGGGAAAAAGTCTCCTCAATAAGTGCTGTTGGGGAACTGGACAGATATATGCAAAAAATTGAAAGTAGAACATTTTCTTATATGATATACAAAAATAAACTCAAATAGATTAAAGACCTAAATGTAAGACCAGAAACCATAAAAATCCTAGAAGAAAACATAGGCAGTACACTCTTTGACATAAATCTTAGCAATATTTATATGGATCTGTCTCCTCAGACAGGAGAAACAAAAGGAAAAATAAATGAATGCAACCTAATCAAACTTAAAAGTTTTTGCACAGTATAGGAAACAATCAACAAAGAAAAGGCAACCTGCTGAATGAGAGAAGATATTTGCAAATGATATGTCTGTTAAGAAGTTAATATACAAAATATATAAAGAACTCATACAACTTAATATAAAACAGCAAAAACAACAACAAAGTACCCAATTTAAAAATGGGCAGAAGACCTGGATAGGAATTTCTGAAGTCATACACTTGACCCACAGGCACATGAAAAGTTGCTCAACATCAGTAATCTTCAGGGAAATGCAAATCGAAACCACAATAAGATATCACCTCACATCTGCCGAAAGGCTATCATCAAAATAAAAACAAATAGCAAGTGTTGCCAAGAAAGGGGAGAAAGGGAACCTTCATACACTGTTGGTGGGACTATGAATTGGTACAGCTACTATGGAAAAAGTATGTAGATTCCTCAAAAAAACTAAAAATAGAACTATCATATGATCCAGCAATTCCACTCCTGAATGTATTGCCAAAAAAAACCCCAAATTAGTCATTAGAAAAGATATATACACTCCAATTTTCATAGCAGCATTATTTTAGGTAGCCAAGATATGAAAGCAACCTAAGTGTCCATCAATGGATGAATGGATTAAGAAGATGTGGTGTATATATACAATGGAATATTAGTCATAAAAATGAACAGAACTTTGCCATTTGCAACAACATGAATGGACCTGGAGGATATCATCCTCAGTGAATTAAGTCAGACAAAAGAAGACAAATACTGCATGCTTTCACTTATATGTGGAATCTAAAAAACAAAACAAAATAACTGGTATAACAAAGCTGAAACAGACTTGTAGATACAGAGAATAAACTAATGGTTACCAATACAGAGAGTGGTGTGAGGAGGGGCAATATAGGTGAAGGGGATTAAGAGATACACACTACCAGGTATAAACAAATCAGATACAGAGATGTAATGTGCACTACAGGGCTATAATCAATAATTTATAATATTTTTATATGAAGTATAATCTATAAAATTATTGAATCACTATGTTGTACTCCTAAAACTAATTTAATATTTTAAATGAACTATACTTTGAAAAGTGCCTTTACTTTATCTTACCTTGTCCATGTAGAATCAACTGACTGCCAATACCAGTCTCTGCATAAATGAGCCAAGATTCTCAACTTTTCAGGTAAGAGCTAAATTGTTACATGGCAAGTAGACCAAGGGCAATATTGATCAGGGTGTTAATGGATTTCATCAATGACTAGAGATGGAATTTCATTAAGTTTCATGACAGTAAACATGAACATATTAACTTAGAATGTCAATGGTTTTAGTATTTAAAAAATCACATGTTGATATAACTAGAAAAAATTTCAGAAATAGCAAACACTAGGAGTTAGAAGGGAGATAATCAGAAAGCAAAAAGTAATGCATAATTTACCTTTGTTCATATTTTATTACAAAAAACTAAAGCAAAAGAAGAAGATCTTGAAAAGAGATTTAATTTTCCTCCCCTTCAACTTCTTGTTTAGAATTTTGTTTGCATTGCTTAATTTCTATAATAATAAGGGACAGAGTTTTATCATCTAAGCACCATTCTGGCCTCTTTGCATTATTTTCAGCTGCCTATATATTTTTCATGGATGCCAGAAAGGGAGCAAGAAAACATTCTCTTTAAACTTGGAAAATAACTGTTCCAGGGATTCAAACTGCAACCTCGTGCAGTGTTTTGCTATATGGTTCCATCTCTTATTCTAATAATCAGGGAAATTTATAAAACCCAACATTTTCCTCTAACTTCCTGCTTTAGAGGGATTCATGAGCTATCACTTCACTAAATTAAGAAGAAGCACCAGGAAAAAAAATATATATATTAGCTTCTTGCCTCCAAATTTCCATCTCTGAGATAATTTCGACTGTAGATTTAGTAAATATTCTCTTACCAGGACAGTCTTTAAACTCTGAAAATAAGCTTTGTCTCTCTGGGCCTTCAGTTCATTTATAGAGATTTCCCAGAGTGTCCCTAAGGGCCTTGCCAGTTCTAACATTCCAGGATTTACAAGAAAAGATACAACTAGCATTTCACTAGAGTTAATTAAGTGACAATATCCTTAATGATTTGTAGGAATAAAGAAGAATCAAACCAAGTGTTGTTAACTTTTAAATACCAAGTGTTTTCTCATTCATTTCTTCATTGGTAAGGTACAAAACTTTAACACAGAACTCTTTAAAATGCCCTAGATCTTAGCTTATTTTTCCAATTCCTACTTGAAATATACTGCCTTTTAACAACTGAATGAGTTGTCAAATCCACTTCTTCATTTTTGTTTAATTTTAATACAGTTAATTGAACTTGGCTGCATTTTATCTATAAGATCTGTGGGGGCTTTCTGCTCTCAAGTGCTTTCTTCGTACAGTAAGTATATCTTTTGGTCTAGATGTTACCCAGCGTGCATGTCATAAAACCATTTTTTATAAAGTATGTACATTTGCAGAGGAAATGGCATATCTCCTGTTTTTCACTCACCTGGAAGAGCAGTTTGCTCAAGAAAGAAATGGGAAATCCTAGTCTCACACTGTGTTAGCCACTGAGAAATCTGGCCTTACATGTTTTAAACAAAAACTTTTCATCTTTGCAGATGTCTCTCTGGCTCTCTACTCAAAATGGGTCTGTTCCAAAATATTTACTCATCATCCGATCTCCTCATGCTCCTCCAGGCGAACAATGCCTTAAACACAGCTCCAAAGACTTATTGTTTCAAATATAGTTGCTTTCTTTCTTTTTCTTGTCCTTTTTCCCCCTTATTTTCACAGACACCCGGCATAATCAAAGTAAATGCCCTCTCTGCAATCCTTTTTTTTTTTTTCCAAAGAAAGAAAGAAGTGGGACACAGGGTCAATTTGTTTTACTTAAGTGTTCCTGCTTTTCTCAGTGGAACAACTGGATTTAAAATATTTTTCATGTGTCTCTCGCTGTACTCTTTTAGATTTCCAGAAATAAAAGTGTGGATTCTAAACCCCATTCCTCTCTCTTCTTTTATCTCACCCTCACTCACATGCCAAGGTTTATAAGGGTCATGTGTCTTTATTCCTCAACATTTTCTTATATTCTTTTTTTCTATTGTTCTCTGTTTCTCATTTGCTTCACCAACAGAACATTAGCTCTAGTCTCAGCTGTTTCTCTGAACTCCCACTAATGAAAAACCTCATTGCAATACTTTCTCAGATCTTTGGTTCTGAGAGTCAGAAGAGCTGAAAGTGGGCCTCTGTGTACCTGTTCAGTTCTGGTGGCTTAGACAAACATATCTCCTGTTTTTCACTCACCTGTAAGAGCAGTTTGCTCAGGAAAAAGAAGAGATAGGGAATGGGGAGCATCTCACGGAATGTATAAAAAGAGGGAAACCTGGAAGAATTTTTAGAAAAAAATTTATAAAAGACAGCTTTAGCAGAGACCCTGGATTCCTCCAAAAATGTCCTAAAAGATCCCCCTGCCACTAGACTTACACCTTCCAAATCTTCATCACAGTCCCAACCAGAGTCATCTCTCTAAATGTCAATACTAATTGGCATATAGCTATTTACATTTTTCCACACCTCTCCCCGCCAAACCTCCAGGATAATGTCTTGGCCTTTAACATGGCATGATCTGGATCTTCCTAGTTCTCCAGTCCCATCTCTTCCCTCCCAGCTCCTTCCCCCACCTCCAACTTGAATCCTATGCTCCAGTCACACCCAGCAGGTCACTGAATGCATCTTGCTCAAATATATCCCTCTAACCAGAATACATTTTCTTGAATTATCCCACCCCTGGATATCTCTTTATTTTTAAAAACTCAACTCATGTTATAAAGCCAGTTCTTGACCACTGTCTTGAAGGAAAATTGAAAACTCTTTTTAGATAATAGATTTATCTTACATAGACATCTATCCGGATATGAACAACACTTCTTGTACTTACAACAAAGAGTCTCTCCTCTTTCCAAGGAAACTGCATGTTTTCTAAGGGCAAGAACATATCTGCCCTGTTTATTTCTGACTCTCCAAGGTCTAACACAGAACCTGCAATATAATAAGTGCTCAGTAAATGTTAAACAAATGAACAACTTAAAGCATTATTTTCCTTCCTAAAAAACTATCAATGAACAGCTTAACTTTTGGACATTTTATCCAAAGGACCATAGGATCCCTGGGGAAACACTAGGTTAACTGTGACATGTACTATGGTATTTTTAAAAGAATTATGCAAATAACCATCTGTTCAGATATGGTTTGGGATTCATTTCAAGTGTATGGTTTAGGATAAGCGGAAAACTAGGAAAACAGTGTCCCACTTTAAGATCTTTACAGTGGTTTAATGGTACAACTCTGATCTTGGATGTTTCTGATTCCTTTTCTCTTACCTCACTTGTTTCCCCTAGACTCAAATATTCCCCTACTCCTTGCTAACCTGTCTTTGACAACTAGTCACACCCATAAGTGAGCATTCTCCACCCTGAGTTGTCTATTCATTTTACTAAGATATAGCAATTGTGCAACAATCATCTAAATCTTTCTCCTTGCAGACTGAAGCTGCATGGCTTTATTGGAAAGAATCTGCAGCAGATTGTTTGTATAACCTTAGCATATTTAGGTTCTTTGGCTTTCAGTTTCTACATCTGTGAAATGGAAAGAGTAAAAAGCCCAAAAGTCAGTAAGATTAATTAAAATAATATATGTGAGAAGGCTTGTGACACAAATCTAGTGCTCTGTGAATTGTATTCATTCAAGAAGTATTGAGAGTGCTCTCATTTCCAGGTGTTTGAATATACTGGTGAATTAGTAAAGTTCTGGAGCTTTATTCTAGAATGTTGAATCAGATAATAAACAACAGACAAATTAATATAGTATACACTGTATTATAGAATGATAAGTGTTATGGATTAAAACAAAGAGAAAGTGAAGTATAAATAGGATTGGGAGTGCAAGAGAGGACGAGAAAGGTGTAGGTTGGAGTATTAAAGAGGATAATGATAGTTACAAAATTTAGTCAAGCAGATCTCTTGAAGAACGTTCTGGCCAGAAGAGACACCCACTGCCAATGGGATATTCAAGGAACAATTAAGAGGACTGTGATGTTGGAACTGAGGTGAGAGGGATCAACTCTGTAGGTCAGGGGACCATTGTAAAAACATGTACCTTTACTCTGAGTGAGATGTTAGTTGCCATATCTTTCTTTTGGAACTTGGTACGATGATTATTAGAAACTTTCTCATTCTTGTACATCCTCGGTGTGATGTCTGCAGTGAATTATGTGAGTTTCTATGGGAGGAGAATCTTACAAGATTAATAGAATTCCAACAGATAGAGGTGAAAGTGACAGCTATTCTAGGCAAGAACACCATCATATAGTTCTGAAAGTACATGAAACAAATGGGGTTGAGAATAGGTCTGTCTGACTATCTCATAATGAACATATTTGGAGGGAAAGGAAAGAGAAAGACTGGGAAAATGGAAAGAGGTAAAGCTGGATGTGTTGATTGAAGTCAGATTATACAAATAACTGTTCTGCTGCAGATTTTAAACTTTCTAAGAAATAGAGAGCTACAAATATTTTTAAAGAAAATATATAACATCCAAATTGGAGAAAAATTTTAAAAATTAGTTTTGTTAAATAGCTGGAAAGGAGAGGTTAGAACCACATCCCCTGAAGTGCAGTTATCTACATTTTGTATCAAACTGATAATATTTTGCCTTGACCATGCAATAAACACTGATTCATCATACTTAATCATGTTTTCATTCAACAAATATTTATTAAAATTTCTTTGTGCTAGATTTGTGGGGCACAATGTTGACCAAGACAAATATAGTCCTGGTTCTCATGAGTTTACAGTCTATTGGGGAGATAAATATTAAACACATAAAAAAGATTATTATGGATTGTGATAAATGTTACTACAATAACACTAAATAGCCACAGCACTCACTGATACTCTTACAAAGATTTCAGATTAAGCTCACATTCATTATCAACACAAAACGTCTGTGGAAGTTGCCTTTTCAAAAAAATAGCAGAATTACATTCCTTTTGTGAGCCATGGCATTTGCCAGTGAATTTGGAGTTAGGTAACCTCATCATAAACCACTGCAATATCTGCAAGATTTTTTTGCTATTTGAAACATTGATAAATAACTGGAAATTTTCATATTTTGCTAGAGCAGAGAAATAGTCAAGCTTTTCTAGGCAGGAGTATTTGAAATGCATAGGTTTACTAGTAAAAAATGACAGATGGCTGATCTAATGTTAGTAACTATAAAGAAAAAAACTCCACCGTTTTTCTGAAAATGCAACAGAATTATTTCTTTATAACATTCTCATGACTATTTAGCTTAAAGTCCTAATTATTACAAAATTGAGGAAAAGAATAGCTAACTTCAGAAAATTTCCATAAGAACAAGAATACTAGGCCACTTCTCTATATACATCTTAATCACCTTCCCTTTCTTGACCCTCTTCCACCTCTCTCCCCAGTGATAATCACTAGTTTATTCTTTGTATCTGTTTGTGAGTCTGTTTCTATTTTGTTCTACTCACTTGTTGTTTTTATTTTTCAGATTCCACATATAAGTGAAATCATACAATATTTGTTTTCTCTGTCTGAATTGTTTGACTAAGCATAGTATCCTCCAGGTCCATTCATATTGTTGCAAATGGCAAAGTTTTATTCATTTTTATGGCTGAGTAACATCCCATTGTATATATACACCACATCTTCTTTATGGTAAATAATGTAATGAAAATTGAGAGCTATATATCTTTTTGAATTAGTGTTATCATTTTCTTTTGATGTATACCCAGGAGTGGAATTGCTGTATCATATGGTAGTTCTATTTTTAATTTTTTGAGAAACCTCCAAACTTTTTCCATAGTAGCTTTACCAATTTATTGATATATTCTCACTAACAGTGTAGTGATTTTTGTACATTAATCTTGTATCTTGCAACTTTACTGAATTCATTTATTAGTTCTCAGAGTTTTTTGGTGGAGGATAGTGTTTTCTATATAGAATATATGTCATCTGCAAATAGTGACAGTTTTCTTTCTTAACTTCCAATTTGGATGTCTTTATTTCCTTTTCTTGTCTGCTATGTCTAGGAATTCCAATACTGTGTTAAATAGAAACAGTGAGAGTGGGCATACTTGTTCCTGATGTTAGATGAAAGGCTTTCAGTTCTTCACCATTGACTATGATGTTACATATGTGTTTGTCATAAATAGCCTTTATTTTGTTGAGACATGTTCCCTATATATCAATTTTTTTTTTTTCGGTACGCGGGCCTCTCACTGCTGTGGCCCCTCATTTTGTGGAGCACAGGCTCTGGATGCGCAGGCTCAGTGACCATGGCTCATGGGCCCAGCCGCTCCGTGGCATGTGGGATCTTCCCGGACCGGGGCACGAACCTGTGTCCCCTGCATTGGTAGGTGGACTCTCAACCACTGCGCCACCAGGGAAGCCCCACTCTATGTCTTTTGATTGGAGCATTTAGTCCATTGACATTTAAAGCCATTATTGATAGGCCTGCAATTATTTCCATTTTGTTACTTGTTTTCTGGTTGCTTTTGTAGTTCTTCTTTTTTCTTTTCTTATTTTAGTTTTTTTCCTTGTGGTTAATAATTTTGTTTAGTGTATTTTTGTGTACCTTTCTCCCTAGTTTTGGGTATCTATTGTAGGTCTTTGATTTGTGGTTACCATGAAGTTTATATATGTTGACCTATAACTTTATCTACTTATTTTAAACTAATAGTCATTTCAGTTCAAGCACAGTCTAAAAGATCTATGATTTTTACTCCCATACCCCATATTTTGGATTTTATATCATATTTTACATTTTTATGTCTATCGTTTAACTGCTTAATGTACTTATAGTTGATTTTACAATTTTTGTCTTTTAACCCCCTACTAGCTTATTTAAGTGGTTCATCCACTGCTTTTATTATATATTTGCCTTTGTTTGTGGGATTTTTTTCCTTCCTATATTTTCTTATTTCTTGTTATACCCTTTTCTTTTTCACTTACAGAAGACCCTTTAACATTTCTTATAAGGTCAGTTTAGTAGTGGTGAACTCTTAGTTTTTGCTTGCTAGAAAACTCTTTATTTTTCCTTCCATTGTGAGTGATATCCTTGCTGGATAGAGTATCCTAGGTTGTAGATTTTTCCTTTCAGCACTTTAAAAATGTCATGCCACTTCTTTTGGGCCTGAAAAATTTCTGCTGAAAAATCAGCTGATAGGTTTATGGGGGGTTGCCTTGTACGTGATACTTTTTTTCTCTTGTTGTCTTTAAAATTTTCTCTTTAATTTAAACTTTTACCATTTTAATTATGATATGTTTTGATGTGGGTCTCTGGGTTCATCTTGTTTGGGACTCTCTGCTTCCTGTACCTGGATATCTGTTCCCTTCTTCAGATTAGGAAAGTTTTCAGGCATAATTGCATCAAATACATTTTCTACCCCTTTCTCTGTCTCTTCTCCTTCTGGGAGCCTTATAGTGTGAATTTTAGTATACTTGATGTTGTTTCAGAGTTCCATTAAGCTATCCTCATTTTTTAAAATTTGTTTTTCTTTTTACTCTTCTGTTTGGGTGATCCACTATTCTATCTTCCAAGTCATTTATGTGTTCTTTCATATAACCTAATCTGCTGTTAATTCCTTCTAGTGTATTTTTCATTTCAGTTATTGTATTCTTCAGCTCTGACTGGTTCTTTTCTATATTTCTAGTTCTTTGTTTTAGTTCTGTGTTCATCTAATCTTTTTCCAAGTTCAATTCACATTTTTATTGCTATTGCTTTGAACTTTTTTATCAGATAAATTCTTTTTCTTTGTTTCAATAGGGTATTAGGGTATTTTCTATGGTTTTTCTTTTTTTTTTTGGAAATATATTCCTTTGTTTTCTCATTTTGTTAATTTTCTCTGCTTGTCTTTATGAAATTAGATTAAACGATTACCTCTCCCAGTCTTGAAGTCATGTCCTTGTGTGGTAGCATCCCTATGCAGTCTGCATGAGGCCAGTGGCTTTGGTGGAAGAACTAAATCTTAACTGAGCATGATCTGCATCTTCTCCTGCAGGGCACTGTTAGCCACTGCTATGGTGAGAAGTAGGGCTAAAGTCAGAGAAGCTGAAGTCAGAGCCACGTGCAAGCTAGGGTTTCTCCTAAGCTCACTGATGGTTATCAATCTGTCAGGGTGGGGTTAGGGCCAGAACACCTGGAGCAGGAACCTTTAGGGAGTTGGACTTCTCCCATGCCCCCAACAAGTCTCCATCTTGGTTGGGGGGATAGCTAGGGCCTGCGTGCTTGGAACTGCAGTTCTTAGCTAGTTCTTTTTTCTCAGTGTGCATGGCTTGGTTTGAGGTGGAGTTGGGGCTGGAGGGGTTGGAACCACACTACTGAGCTGTCTCTGCTCCTTTCCCAGGTGAGATCACATACATTGGCAATGGTAGCCTCCACCTTAGTCAGTAGCAGTGCCAGGGTAGTATGTGCTGGAGCAAGAGTTGGTGCAGGTTGTGGGACATGCTGGGGTAGTCCTAGAAGGCCAGCCAGAGCAGCTGCCAGTTTCTCATCTGCTGCCTTCACACTAGGATGAGAAGCAAGCAAGTCTATGTACATGCTCATTAGGAGTGTAGTCTCAGCTTCTTACAGCCCTCTGTTATTTCTCACTGGTTTTCAAACCATTTAAGGGGCTCCTCTTCTGATATCAGACTCAAGGTCTTGGGTGGCTATTAAATAGCCCTCACTCCCCAGAGAAGGTCCCCAACTCTGTGATATCCTTTTCTGGGTCACCCCCTAGGGATGTGACTCCCAACTAGATTACTTCTTCTTCCTTCCTATCAGACTCTGTGTGGTTCTTTCTTTACATCCTTATTTGTATAATAGAACTGTTCTGCTACTCTGCAGGTCATCCTTAGCAAGATTTGTTCTCTATGTAATTGTAGTTTTGATGTGTTCATGAGGGGAGATGAGTTCAGGGTCTTCCTACTCCACCATCTTGACTTGCCTCCAACTTAAGTTGAAACAGAGTCTATTTAAAGTATATAACCATCATCTTTTCACATTCTGTTAAAATTGTATTAGTTTGCTAGAGTCACTGTAACACAGTACCACAAACTAGATTACTTAAATATAAAAAATGTATTGTCTGTCTCACAGCTGAAGGCTAGAAATCCAAGGTCAAGTTGTCAGTAGGATTGATTCTTTCTAAGAACTGTGCTTTTTGCCTAACTGTTCCATGCTTTTTGCCTAACTTCTGGTGGTTTGCCCTTCATGTTGACATGGCATTCTCCCTGTGTGCTGTGTTTGTCATTTGTCTCCCATTCACCCTTTCTATAGATTTTACCATTACTTCTGGAATAACAATGAAAACATGCATTTCATCTATGCTGGGTCTACAATATGACCATTGTACATCTAATGTAAAATTAAAGTAGTAGCAAAGAGTTGCCAAGATGGAAGAGTATGAAAACACTGAGCTCACCTCCTCCTGTGGGCACACCATAATTACATATTGATATCTAAAGGGCAACTACTGATGAGAATAACCTAAAGAGTAGCAGAAAAACATTTTCCACAACTAAAGATATAAAGAAGGAAGTATACCAACATTGGTTAGAAGGGAGGAGATGCAGGATAGTCAAGACCCACACCCTCTGGTATGTGACCCACAAAGGGGAAGATAATCACAAATGTAGAGGTTCTCCTCGAGTAGCGAAAGATCTGCACCTCACATGGAAGTCCCCAGCCTGGAGACCCAATACTGAGGTGAGCCCACAGAATATTTGGCTTTGAAGGCCAGTGGGTCTTGCTTTCAGGAGAGCTAGAGGGCTCTAGAAAACAAAGACACCACTCTTAAAGCACACACACAAAATCACACACATTCCAATATCGAACATAGAGGCAGTAATTTGAAAGAGCCTGAGTCAGACACATTTTATGATAATAGGGATCCTCCTGGAAAGGCAGGGGGTAACTAATATTCCTCCTGGAGACACATACACTGGAAGCAGACATTTTTGGGAGCTCATTCTACCATAAGGACACTGGTACTGACAAGCACCAATTGGAATCTTCTCTGTATGCTATTAACCAGTCCCAGGAAACCACAAGCCAAATAGCCAGCCACATGGGGACACATCCTTGTCCGCCAAAAGGCTGGCACTTTCTAAAGGCCTGCTTATGTTCTACAGCCAACCACCCCATACCTGTCTCCACCTACCAGTGGGCCAGCACCAGACCTGGAACCTCCCAGACCCACAGCCAGTTGCCCCTAGACCTGGCCCCACCACCAGAGGACAAAGGCAAGCCCTGGGACCCTTAAGACCCACAACAAGCCCTGGAATTCATGAACCCAGCAGCAGCTGCCATGAGCCCTGGCCCACTCACCAGTGTGTCAGTACAAGCTTTGGAATACACACAACCAGCCATGCCAAGACATGGCCTTGGCCGCCAACAGCCATCGGCCTCCACATGAGACAAGACCTGGCAGCCAACCTGGTCAGGAGCCAGCCCCCAACTTCCAGGGCACCCACAGTAGTCACCATGCCACAACAGAAGGGCCCATGAATACCACATAGGGGACACCCCTAGAGCATATAGCTCTTGTGAGTAAAAGAGAGTGTCTAGTCACAAGAGCTATATGCTGGGACCCATAGAATGTCTCTTATATAAGGCCATTTATCCAAGATGGATATTGTAAGCAACCTCCCTAATATATAGAAGTAAAAAAAGAAAATTAGAACAAATGAGGAAGCAGAGGAATATGTTCCAAATGAAGGAACAATATAAACCCCAGAAGAAGAACTGAGTGAAGTGGAGGTAAGCAATCTACCTGATAAAGAGTTCAAGGTAATGACTATAAGAGTGCTAAGTGACCTCAGGAGAATGAATGAACACAGTGAGAAGTTTAACAAAGCATTAGAAAATGTAAAGAAGAACAAACAGAGCTGAAAAAATACAATAACTGAAATTAAAAAAAAAATACACTAGAAGTAATCAACAGTAGTTACATGATATGGGGGGTTTGGGGGGGGGAAATCAGTGAAGTGGAAGACAGAGTAGTGGAAATCACCAAAGCTGAACAGAAAAGAGAAAAAAGAATTTAAAAAATGAGGACAGTTTAGGAGATCTATGGGACAACATCATGTGTACTAACACTTGCATCATAAGGATCTCAGAATAAGAAGAAAAAGGGAAGAGGGAAGAGAAATGATTTGAAGACAAAATAGTTGAAAATTCCATAATCTGGGCGACAAAAAAGACATCCACAACAGGAAGCACTGACAGTCCCAAATAAGATGAACTCAAAGAGGTCCACACCAAAATGCCTTGTTTTTTTATTATTTTTTATTATATATATTTTTAACATCTTTCTTTGAGTATAATTGCTTTACAATGTTGTGTAAGTTTCTGCTGTATAACAAACTAAATTGCTATGTATATACAATTATCCCCATATCCCCTACTTCTTGTGCCACCCTCACACCCTCCCTACTCCACCCCTCTAGGTGGTCACAAAGCACCGAGCTGATCTCCTTGTGCTATGCAGCTGTTTCCCACTAGTTATCTATTATACATATGGTACTGTATATATGTAAATGCTACTCTCTCACTTCATCCAAGCTTACCCTTCCCCATCCCCATATAGCTAACTCCATTCTCTACATCTGCATCTTTATCCCCGTCCTGCTGCTAGGTTCATCAGCATCAGAATTTTTTTTTTTTTAGATTCCATATATATGTATTAGCATACGGTTTTTGTTTTTCTCTTTCTGACTTACTTCACTCTGTATGACAGTCTCTCCATCCATCCACCTTGCTACAAATAACTCAATTTCATTTCATTTTATGGCTAATATCACATTGCATATATGTGCCACATCTTCTTTATCCATTCTTCTGTCGACGGACACTTAGGTTGCTTCCATATCTTGGTTATTGTAAATAGTACTGCAATAAACATTGTGGAACATGACTTTTTGAATTGCGGGTTTCTCAGGGTATATGCCCAGTAGTGGGATTGCTGGGTCATATGGTAGTTTTTTTTTAATTTTCTAAGGAACCTCCATACTGTTCTCCATAGTGGCTGTATCAATTTATATTCCCACCAACAGTGCAAGAAGGTTCCCTTTTCACCACACCCTCTCCAACATTTATTGTTTGTAGATTAGTTTGATGATGGCAATTCTGTCCAATGTGAGGTGATATTTCATTATAGTTTTGATTTGCATTTCTCTAATGATTAGTGATGTTGAGCATCCTTTTATATGTTTGTTGGCAATCTGTATGTCTTCTTTGGAGAAATGTTTATTTAGGTCTTCTATGCATTTCTGGATTGGGTTTTTTGTTTTTTGGATATTGAGCTGCATGAGCTGATTGTATATTTTGGAGAATAATCCTTTTTCGGTTGCTTCATTCTCAAATATTTTATCCCATTCTGAAGGTTGTCTTTTCGTCTGGTTTATGATTTCCTTTGCTGTGCAAAAGCTTTTAAGTTTCATTAGGTCCCATTTGTTTATTTTTGTTTCTATATTTGTAGGAGGTGGGTTTAAGAGGATCTTGCTGTGATTTATGTCATAGAGTGTTCTGCCTATGTTTTCCTTTAAAAGCTTTATAGTGTCTGGCCTTACATTTAGGTCTTTAATCCATTTTGAGTTTATTTTTGTGTATGGCATTAGGAACTGTTCTAATTTCATTGTTTTACATGTAGCTGTCCAGTTTCCCCAGAACCACTTATTGAAGAGGCTGTCTTTTCTCCATTGTATATTCTTTCTTGCCTAGTTTATCAAAGGTAAGGTGACCATATATGCATGGGTTTATCTCTGGGCTTTCTACCCTGTTCCATAGATCTATATTTCATTTTCTTTGTGCCAGTACAATACTGTCTTGATTACTGTAGCTTTGTAGTATAGTCTGAAATAAGTGAGTCTGATTCCTTCATCTCCAGTTTTTTTCCTCAATGTTGCTTTGGCTATTCGGGATCATTTTTGTTTCCATAAAAATTGTAAAATTTTTGTTCTACTTCTGTGAAAATGCCATTGGTAGTTTCATAGGGATTGCATTGAATCTGTACATTGATTTGGGTAGTATATTCCTTTTCACAATATTGATTTTTCCAATCCAAGAACATGGTATATCTCTCCATCTGTTTGTATCATCTTGAATTTGTTTCATCAGTGTCTTATAGTTTTCTACATACAGGTCTTTTGTCTCTTTAGATAGGATTATTCTTAGGTATTTTTTTTCTTTTCATTGCAATGGTAAATAGGAGTGTTTCCTTAAATTCTCTTTCAGATTTTTCATCATTAGTGTATAGGAATCCAAAAGATTTCTGTTCGTTAATTTTGTATCCTGCTACTTTACCAGATTCATTGATTAGCTCTGGTAGTTTTCTGGTAGCATCTGTAGAATTCTCCATGTAGAGTATCATGTCACCTACAAATAGTGACAGCTTTACTTCTTTTTTCAGGTTTGGATTCCTTTTATTTCTTTTTCTTCTCTGATTGCCATGGCTAGGCTATGTTGAATAATATTGGTGAGACTGTTCAACCTTGACTTTTTCCTGATCTTAGAGGAAATGGTTTCAGTCTTTTACCACTGAGAACGATGTTGGCTGTGGGTTTGTCATATATGGCCTTTATTATGGTGAGGTAGGTTCTCTCTATGCCTACTTTCTGTAGAGATTTTATGATAAATCGGGGTTGAATTTTGTCAAAAGCTTTTTCTGCATCTATTGAGGTTATCATATTGTTTTAATCCATCAATTTGTTAACATGGTATATCACATTAATTGATTTGCACATATTGAAGAAACCTTGCATTCGTGAGATAAACTACATTTGTTCTTGGTGTATGATCCTTTTAATGTGCTGGTGGATTCTGTTTGCTAGTATTTTGTTGAGGATATTTGCATCTATGTTCATCAGTGATATTGGCCTGTAATTTTTTTTTTTTTTTTTTGGCATCAATATCTAGTTTTGGTACCAGGGTGATGGTGGCCTCGTAGAATGAGTTTGGGAGTGTTCCTCCCTTTGATATATTTTGTAAGAGTTTGAGAAGGATGGGTGTTTGCTCTTCTCTAAATGTTTGATAGAATTCCCCTGTGAAGCCATCTGTTTCTGGGCTTTTATTTGTTGGAAGATTTTTAATCACAGCTTTAATTTCAGTGCTTGTGATGGGTCTGTTTATATTTTCTATTTCTTCATGGTTCAGTCTCAGAAGTTTTTCTAAGAATTTGTCCATTTCTTCCAGGTTGTCCATTTTATTGGCATAGAGTTGCTTGTAGAAATCTCTCAGAATCCTTTGTATTTCTGCAGTGTCATTTGCTACTTCTTTTTCATTTCTAATTCTATTGATTTGAGTCTTCTCCCTTTTTTGCTTAATGAGTCTGGCTAGTGGTTTATAAATTTTGTTTATCTTCTCAAAGAACTAGCTTTTAGCTTTATTGATCTTTGCTATCATTTCCTTCATTTCTTTTTCATTGACTTCTGATCTGAACTTTATGATTTCCTTCCTTCTGCTAACTTTGGTTTTTTTTTTGTTCTTTTTTCTCTAATTGCTTTAGGTGTAAGGTTAGGTTGTTTGTTTCAGACTTTTCTTGTTTCTTGAGCTAGGATTGTATTGCTATAAACTTCCCTCTTAGAACCACTTTTGCTTCATCCCACCTAGGTTTTGGGTCATTGTGTTTTCATTGATATTTGTTTCTAGGTTTTTTTTTTTATTTCCTCTTTGATTTCTTCAGTGATCTCTTGGTTATTTAGTAGTGTATTGCTTAACCTCCATGTGTTTGTAATTTTTTTACAGATTTCCCCCCTATAATTGATATCTGGTCTCATAGCACTGTGGTTGCAAAAGATATTTGATATGATTCCAATTTTCTTAAATTTATAAAGGCTTGCTTTGTGACCCAAGATAGATCTATCCTGGAAAATGTTCCATGAGCACTTGAGAAAAAGTGTATTCTGTTGTTTTTGGATGGTATGTCCTATAAATATCTATTAAGTCCATCTTGTTTAATGTATCATTTAAACCTTGTGTTTCCTTATTTATTTTCATTTTGGATGATCTGTCCTTTGGTGAAAGTGGGGTGTAAAAGTCCCCTACTATTATTGTGTTACTGTTGATATCCTATTTTATGGCTGTTAGCATTTGCCTTATGTATTGAGGTGTTCCTATGTTGGGTGCATAAATATTAACGCTTGTTATATCTTCTTCTTGGATTGATCCCTTGATCATTATGTAGTGTCCTTCTTTGTCTCTTGTAACAGTCTTTATTTTAATGTCTATTTTGTCTGATATGAGAATGGCTACTCCAGCTTTCATTTTATTTCTATTTTCATGGAATATCTTTTGCTATCCCCTCATTTTCAGTCTCTTTGTGTCCCTATGTCTGAAGTGGGTCTCTTGTAGACAGCATATATCTGGGTCATGGTTTTGTATTCATTCATCCACTTTATGTCTTTTGGTTGGAGCACTTAATCCACTTACATTTAAGGTAATTTTTGATATGCATGTTTTTATTACCATTTTCTTAGTTGTTTTGTGTTTGTTTTTGTAGATCTTTTCCTTCTCTTGTGTTTCCTGACTGGAGAAGTTCCTTTTGTTGTAAAGCTGGTTCCTTTTGTTGTAAAGCTGGTTTGGTGGTGCTGCATTCTCTTAACTTTTGCATGTCTGTGAAGTTTTTAATTTCTCCATAGGATCTGAATAAGATCTTTGCTGGGTAAAGTAATCTTGGTTGTAGGTTTTTCCCCTTCATCACTTTCAGTATGTCCTGCCACTCCCTTCTTGCAGAATTTCTGCTGAAAGATCAGCTGTTAACCTTATGAGGATTCCCTTGTATGTTATTTGTTGCTTTTCACCTGTTGCTCTTAATATTTTTTCTTTATGTTTAATTTTTGAAAGTTTGATTAATATGTGTCTTAGAATGTTTCTCCTCGGATTTTTCCAGTATGGGGACTCTTTGCTTTCTGGACTTGATTGACTATTTCTTTTCCCATGTTAGGGAAGTTTTCAACCATAGTCTCTTCAAATATTTTCTCAGAACTTTTCTCTTTCTCTTCTCCTTCTGGGACCCGTGTAATTCGGATGTTGTTGTGTTTAATGTTGTCCCTGAGATCTCTGAGACTGTCCTCAATTCTTTTCATTCTTTTTCTTTATTCTGTTCTGCAGCAGTTATTTCCACTATTTTATCTTCCAGGTCACTTATTCTTTCTTCTGCCTCAGTTACTCTGGTATGGATACCTTCTAGAGAATATTTAATTTCATTTATTGTGTTGTTTATCGTTGTTTGTTTGCTCTTTAGTTCTTCTAGGTCCTTTGTAAACGTTTCTTGTATTTTCTCCATTCTATTTCCTAGATTTTGGATCATCTTTACTTTCATTATTGTGAATTCGTTTGCAGGTAGACTGCCTATTTTCTCTTCATTTGGTCTGATGGGTTTTACTTTGCTCCTTCATCTGCTGCAATTTTCTCTGTCTTTTCATTTTGTTTAACTTACTGTGTTTGGGGTCTCCTTTTCACAGGCTGCAAATTCATAGTTCCAGTTGTCATTGGTGTCTACTCCCAGTGAGTGAGGTTGGTCAGTGGCTTGTGTTGGCTTCCTGGTGGAGGGGACTTGTGCCTCTGTTATGGTGGGTGGGGCTGGATCCTGTCTTTCTTGTGGGCAGGGCCACATCTGGTGGTGTGATTTGGGGTGTCTGTGAACTTAGGATGATTTGGGGCAGCCTCTCTTCTAATTGGGGGTTTGTGTTCTTTTCTTGGTAGTTGCTTAGCCTGGGGCATCCAGCACTGGAGTTTGCTAGCCTTTGAGTGGAGTTGGATCTTAACATTGAGATGGAGATCTCTGGGAGACCTTTTGCCAATTGTTATTATGTGGGGCCAGGTGGTCTCTGGTGGTCCAATGTCCTGAATTCAGCTCTCCCACCTTAGAGGCTCAGGCCTGACACCCAGCCAGAGCACCAAACCCTGTCAGCCACATGGCTAGAAGAAAAGGGAGGAAAAAAAAGAAAGAAGAAAACAAAAAACTCAAATAAAAATAAATACAGAAGAAAAAAATATTAAAATAAAAAGTAATTAAAAATAAAAGAATGGAGCAATCGAACCAATAAACAAATCAACCAATGATAACAAGTGCTAAATACTAAACTAAGATAAACATAAAAATCAGAAACAAATCAGTCACAGACAGCAAATCCCAAGTCTACAGTTGATCCTAAAGTCCCCTGCCACAATTTTCAGATGATTCATTGTCTATTCAAGTATTCCACAGAGACAGGGTACATCAAGTTGACTGTGGGGATTTAATCGGCTGCTCCTTAGGCTGCACGGAGAAATTTCCCTTTCTCTTCTTTATTCACAATGGTCCTAGGGTTCAGCTTTGGTTTTGGCCCCACCTCTTCATGTAAGTCACCCTCAAGCATCTGTTCCTCACCCAGACAGGAGGCAGTTAAAGCAGATGTTGTTTAGGGTGCTCTTGCTCATTCAGGTCAGAGGGAGGGAGGGGTACGGTAGTTATAATTGGAATGTAGGGCGAGACTGCAGTGGCAGAGACAAGCATGATGTTGCAACAGCCTGGGGCATGCTGTGTGTTCTCGCGGGAAGTTTTCCTGGATCTTGGGGCCCTGGAAGTGGCAGGTTGCACAAGCTCCCAGGGATGGGGGTGGTGGCTTGCACACAGGATTCTTGGTGGTTGCAGGAGCAGCATTAATATTTTATGCCCATCTCTGGGGTCCAAGGTGATAGCCACAGCTTATGCCCATCTCTGAAGTTCATTTAGGTGGTACTCTGAATCCCCTCTTGTGCACCCTGAACAATGTTCTCTCATGTCTTAGCCAGGTCCAGACATTTCCCCAGACTCCCTTCCAGCTAGCTGTGGTGCACTAGCCCCCTTCATGCTGTATTCACACAGCCAACCTCAGTTCTCTCCCTGGATTGACCTTTAAAGCCCGAGCCTCAGCTCCCAACACCCACCGGGTTTGGCAAGTGAGAAGACAAGCCTCTCAGGCTGGTGAGTGCTGGTTGGACTGATCCTTCCTGCAGGAATCTTTCCTCTTTGCCCTCTGCACCCTTGTTGCAGTGCTCTCCTCTGTGGCTCTGAAGCTGTCACCCCACCCAGCCCTGGTGTCTGCCAGTGAAGAGGCTTCCTAGTGTGTGGAAACTTTTCCTCCTTCACAGCTCCCTCCCAGAGGGGCAGGTCCCATCCCTATTATTTTGTCTCTGTTTTTCCTTTTTTCTTTTACACTGCACAGGCATGTAGAGACTTTCTTGCTTTTTGGGAAGTCTGAGGTCTTCTGCCAGCATTCAGTAGACGTTCTGTAGGAGTTGTTCCACATTTATATGTATTTTCAAAGTATTTGTAGGGAGAAAAACGATCTCCACATCTTACTTCTCCATTATATATATATATATATATATATTGCTATATTCCCTCCCTCTCAACCTCACTATTCCACCCCTCTAGGTGGTCACAAAGCACTGAGCTCATCTCCCTGTGCTGTGCGGCTGCTTCCCCCAACTATCTATTTTACATTTTGTAGTGTATATATGTCCATGCAGGCCACTCTCTCACTTTGTCCCAGCTTACCCTTCCCCCTCCCCATGTCCTCAAGTCCATTCTCTACATCTGCATCTTCATTCCTGTCCTGCCCCTAGGTTCTTCAGAACCTTTTTTTTTTTTTTTTTTAGATTCCATTTATATGTGTTAGCATATGGTATTTGTTTTTCTCTTTCTCACTTACTTCATTCTGTGTGCCAGACTGTAGGTCCATCCACTTCACTACAAATAACTCAATTTCGTTTACTTTTATGATGAATATTCCATTGTATATATGTGCCACATCTTCTTTATTCATTCATCTGTCAGTGGACACCTAGGTTGCTTCCATGTCCTGGCTACTGTAAATAGGGCTGCAATGAGCATTGTGGTACATGACTCTTTTTTTCTTTTTAATGTCTGAAACATTTATATTAACATATTTCCATACAAATAGCCCAAAGAAAGTTTAGTATTAGTTGTTTTGTTTGTTTGTTGTTTTATATATATATATATATACTGCAGGTTCTTATTAGTCATCAATTTTATACACATCAGTGTATACATGTCAATCCCAATCGCCCAATTCAGCACACCACCATGCCCACCCCACAGTGATTTTCCTCCCTTGGTGTCCACACATCTGTTCTTTACATCTGTGTCTAAACTTCTGTCCTGCAAACCGTCTCATCTGTACCAGTTTTCTAGGTTCCACATACATGTGTTAATATACAATATTTGTTTTTCTCTTTCTGACATACTTCACTCTGTATGACAGTCTCTATATCCATTCACATCTCAACAAATGACTCAATTTCATTCTTTTTTATGGCTGAGTAATATGCCATTGTATATATGTACCACAACTTCTTTATCCATTCGTCTGTTGATAGGCATTTAGGTTGCTTCCATGACCTGGCTATTGTAAATAGTGCTGCAATGAATATTGGGGTGCATGTGTCTTTTTGAATTATGGTTTTCCCTGGGTATATGCCCAGTAGTGGGATTGCTGGATCATATGGTAATTCTATTTTTAGTATTTTAAGGAACCTCCATATTGTTCTCCATAATGGCTGTATCAATTTACATTCCCATCAACAGTGCAAGAGGGTTTCCTTATCTGCACACCCTGTCCAGCATTTATTGTTTGTACATTTTTTGATGATGGCCATTCTGGCTGGTGTGAGGTGATACCTCATTTTAGTTTTGATTTGCATTTCTGTAATGATTAGTGATGTTGAGCATCCTTTCATGTGTTTGTTGGCAATCTGTATATCTTCTTTGAGAAATGTCTGTCTTCTGCCCATTTTTGGATTGTGTTGTTTGTTTTTTGGATATTGAGCTGCATGTGCTGCTTTTATATTTTGTAGATTAATCCTTTGTCAGTTGTTTCATTTGCAAATATCTTCTCCTATTCTGAGGCCCGACTTTTCGTCTTGTTTATGTTTTCCTTTGCTGTGAAAAAGCTTTTAATAAGGTCACATTCCTTTACTTTTGTTTTTATTTCCATTTTTCTAGGAGGTGGGTCAAAGAGGATCTTACTGTGATTTATGTCATAGAGTGTTCTGCCAAAGTTTTCCTCTAAGAGTTTTATAGTATCTGACCTTACATTAAGATCTTTAATCTACTTTGAGTTTATTTTTGTGTATAATGCTAGGAAGTATTTTAAATTCATTCTTTTACATGTAGCTGTCCAGTTTCCCCAGGACCATTTATTGAAGAGGTGGTCTTTTCTCCATTGTATATTCTTGCCTACTTTTTCAAAAATAAGGTGACCATATGTGCGTGGGTTTACCTCTGGGCTTCCTATCCTGTTCCATTGATCTATATTTCTGTTTTTGTGCCAGTACCATACTGTCTTGATTACTATAGCTTTGTAGTAAAGCCTGAAGTCCAGGCACCTGAGTTATCCAGCTCTGTTTTTCTTTCTCAAGATTGCTTTGGCTATTCGGGACCTTTTCTGTTTCCATACAAATTGTAAAATTTTTTGTTCTAGTTCTGTGAAAAATGCCATTGGTAGTTTCATAGGGATTGCATTGAATCTGTAGATTGCTTTGGGTACTATAGTCATTTTCACAATGTTGATTCTTCCAACCCAAGAATGTGGTATATATCTCCATCTGTTTGTATCATCTTTATTTTCTTTCATCAGTGTCTGATAGTTTTCTGCATAGAGGTCTTTTGACTCCTTAGGTAGGTTTATTCCAAGGTATTTTATTCGTTTGGTTGCAATGGTAAATGCGAGTGTTCCTTAATTTCTTTTTCAGATTTTTCATCATTAGTGTATAGGAATCCAAGAGATCTGTGCATTAATTTTGTATCCTGGTACTTTACCAAACATTGATTAGCTCTAGTAGTTTTCTGGTAGCATCTTTAGGATTCTCTATGTATAGTACCATATCAACTGCAAACAGTGACAGCTTTACTTTGTCTTTTCAATTTTGTTTCCTTTTATTTCTTTTTCTTCTCTGATTGCTGTTGGTAAAACTTCCAAAACTATGGTGAATAGTAGTGGTGGCAGTGGACAACCTTGTCTTCTTCCTGCTCTTAGAGGAAATGGTTAATTTTTTCACCATTGAGAACGATGCTGGCTGTGGGCTTGTCATATATGCCTTTATTATGTTGAGGTAAGACACTCTATGCCTACTTTCTGGAGGTTTTTTATCGTAAATGGGTTTCGAATTTCACTGAAAGTTTTCTCTGCATCTATTGAGATGATCATATGGTTTTTCTCCTTCAACTTGTTAATATGGTGTATCACATTGATTGATATGCATATATCGAAGGATCCTTGCATTCCAGGGATAAACTCCACTTGATCATGGTGTATGATCCTTTTAATGTGCTGTTGGATTATGTTTGCTGGTATTTTGTTGAGGATTTTTGCATCTATGTTCATCAGTGATATTGGCCTGTAGTTTTCCTTCTTTGTGACATCTTTGTCTGGTTTTGGTATCAGGGTGATGGTGGTCTCATAGAATGAGTTTGGGAGTATTCCTCCCTCTGCTATATTGTGGAAGAATTTGAGAAGGATAAGTGTTGGCTCTTCTCTAAATATTTGATAGAATTAGCCTGTGAAGCTGTCTGGTCCTGGACTTTTTTTTGTTGCAAGATTTTTAATCACAGTCTCCATGACAGTGCTTGTGAAGGGTCTGTTTATATTTTATATTTCTTCCTGGTTCAGTCTTGGAAGGTTGTGCATTTCTAAGAATTTGTTCGTTTCCTCCAGGTGGTCCATTTTATTGGCATATAGTTGCTTGTAGCAATCTCTCATGACCTTTTTTATTTCTGCAGTGTCAGTCGTTACTTCTCCTTTTTCATTTCTAATTCAATTGATTTGAGTTTTCTCCCTTTTTTTCTTGATGAGTGTGGCTATTGGTTTATCAATTTTGTTTATCTTCTCAAAGAAACAGCTTTTAGTTTTGTTGATCTCTGCTATTATTTCCTTCATTTATTTTTCATTTATTTCTGATCTGATCTTTATGATTTCTTTCCTTCTGCTTACTTTGGTTTCGTTGTTTTTGTTCTTCTTCTTTCTCTAACTGCTTTAAGTGTAAGATTAGGTTGTTTATTTGAGATGCTTCTTGTTTTTTGAGTTAGGATTGTATTGCTATAAACTTTCTTCTTAGAACTGGTTTTACTGTATCCCATAGGTTTGGGTCATCATGCTTTCATTGCCATTTTTTCTATGTATTTTTTGATTTCCTTTTTGATTTCTTCAATCATCTCTTTGTTATTTAGTAGTGTAATGTTTAGCCTGCATGTGTTTGTACTGTTTACAGATTTTGTCCAGTAAATGATATCTAGTCTCACAGCATTATGGTCAGAAAAGATACTTGATACAATTTCAATTTTCTTAAATTTACTAAGGACTTATTTGTGACCCAAGGTATTACCTATCCTGGAGAATGTTCCATGAGCACTTGAGAAGAAAATATATTATCTTGTTTTGGGGTGGAATGTCCTATAAATATCAATTAAATCCACCTTGTTTAATGCATCATGTAAAGCTTGTGTTTCTTTATTTTCATTTTGGATGATTGGTGAAAGTGGGGTGTTAAAGTCCCCTACTATGATTGTGTTACTGTTGTTTTCCCCTTTTATGGCTCTTAGCATTTGCCTTATGTATTGAGGTGCTCCTATGTTGGTTGCATAAAGAATAACAATTGTTTTATCTTCTTATGGTTTGATCCCTTGATCATTATGTAGTGTCTTTATTTGTCTCTTGTAATAGTCTCTATTTTAAAGTCTGTTTTGTCTGATATGAGAATTTCTGCTCCAGCTTTCTTTTGATTTCAATTTGCATGGGATATTTTTTTTTCCATCCCCTCACTTTGAGTCTCTATGTGTCCCTAGGTCTGAAGTGGGTCTCTTGTAGACAGCATATATAAGGGTCTTGTTTTTTTTATCCAAACAGCCAGTCTATATCTTTTGGTTGGAGCATTTAATCCATTTACATTTAAGGTAGTAATCAATATGTACATTCCTATTACCATTTTCTTAATTGTTTTGTGCTTGTTATTGTAGGTCTTTTCCTTCTCTTGTGTTTCCTGAGTAGAGAAGTTCCTTTAGCATTTGTTGTAATGCTGGTTTTGTGGTGCTGAATTTTCTTAGCTTTTGCTTCTCTGTGAAGGTTTTAATTTCTCTGTCGAATCTGAATGAGATCTTTGCTGGGTAGAGTAATCATGGTTGTGTTTTTTTCCCCTTTCATCACCTTAAATATATCCTGCCACTCCCTTCTGGCTTGCAGAGTTTCTGCTGAAAGTTTAGCTGTTAACCTTATGGGGATTCCCTTGGTTTTCTTTGTTACTTTCCTTTGCTGCTTTTAATATTTTTTCTCTGTATTTAATTTTTGATTGTTTGGTTAATATGTCTCTTTGCTTGTTTCTCATTGGATTTTTTCTGTATGGGACTCTCTGCTTTTCCTGGACTTGATTGACTATTTCTTTTCACATGTTAGGGAAGTTTTCAATGATAATCTCTTCAAATATTTTCTCAAACACTTTCTTTTTCTCTTCTTCTTCTGGGACCCCTGTAATTCGAATATTGGTGTGTTTAATGTTGTCCCAGAAGTGTCTGAGACTGTCCTCAATTCTTTACATTCTTCTGCTCTGTGGTAGTTATTTTGACTATTTTATTTTCCAAGTCACTTACCCATTCTTCTGCCTCATTTATTCTGCTACTGATTGATTATAAAGAATTTATAATTTCATTTATTGTGTTGTTCATAATTGCTTTTTTGTTCTTTAGTTCTTCCAGGTCCTTGTTAAACATTTCTTGTATTTTCTCCATTCTATTTCCAAGATTTTGGATCATCTCTATTATCATTACTCTGAATTCTTTTTCAGGTAGACTGCCTATTTCCTCTTCATTTGTTTTGTCTGGTGGGTTTTTACCTTTGTCCTTCATCTGCCTTTTATTTCTCTGTCTTCTCATTTTGCTTAACTTACTGTGTTTGGGGTCTCCATTTCACAGGCTGCAGTGTTCTTAGCTCCTATTGGTTTTGGTGTCTGCCCCTAGTGACTTAGGTTGGTTTCATGGGTTGTGTAGGCTTCCTGGTGGAGGGGACTGGTGCCTGTGTTTTGGTGGATGATCCTGGATCTTGTTTTTCCAGTGTACAGTACCATGTCTAGTGGTGTGTTTTGGGGTGTCTGACCTTATTATGAATTTAGGCAGTCTCTCTGCTAATGGGTGGTGTTGTGTTCCTCTCTTGCTAGTTGTTTGGCATGGGGTGTCCAGCACTGTAGCTTGCTGGTCGTTGAGTGGACTTGGATCTTAGCATTAAGGTGGAGATCTCTGGGAGAGCTTTGGCCGTTTGATATTATGTGGAGCCAGGAGGCCTCTGTTGGACCAATGTCCTGAACTTGGCTCTGGCACTTCAGAGGCACAGGTCTGGCACCCAGCTGGAATCCCAGGACTCTCAGCCACATGGTTCAGAAGAAAAGGGGGCAAAAAATAAAAGAAAGAAAAAAATAATAATAAAATAAATAATAAAAATATTATTAAAATTAAAAAGTCATTAAAAAAGAAATAAAGAAGAGAGCAACCAAACTAATAAACAGATGCACCAATGATAACAAGCATTAAAAACTATACTAAAAAACAGCAACAAAAACGGACAGACAGAACCCTAGTACAAATGGTAAAAGCAAAGCTATACAGACAAAATCACACAAAGAAGCATACACATACACATTCACAAAAAGAGGAAAAGGAAAAAATATGTCTATATATTTTAAAAAAGGAAGAGAGCAACCAAATCAATAAACAAATCTACTAATGATAATAAACTCTAAATAATAAACTAAGGTAAACATAAAACCAGAAGCAAATTAGATGCAGAAAGCAAACCCCAAGTCTACAGTTGTTCCCAAAGTCCACCACCTGAACTTTAGGATGATTCGTTGTCTATTCCAGGGATGCTGGGTCCATCAGTTTGACTGGAGATTTAATCCACTGCTCGTGAGGCTGCTGGGAGAAATTTCCCTTTCTCTTCTTTGTTTGCACAGCTCCTGGGGTTCAAGTTTGGATTTTGCCCTGCCTCTGCATGTAGGTCGTCTGAGGGCATCTCTTCTTCGCTCAGACTGGACAGGGTCAAAGGAGCAGCTGATTAGGGGGCTCTGGCTCACTCAGGCCAGGGGAAGGGAGGGGTATGGAATGCAGGGTGAGTCTGCAGGTGCAGAGACCGGCATGATGTTGCAACAGCCTGAGGCAGGCCATATGTTCTCCCAGGGAAGTTGTTCCTGGTTCATGTGACCCTGGCAGTGGTGGGCTGCACAGGCTCCTGAGAGGGGAGGTGTGGATAGTGACCTGTGCTTGCACACAGACTTCTTGGTGGCTGCAGCAGAAACCTTAGCATTTCATGCTTGTCTCTGTTGTCTGCTCTGATAATTGTGGCTAGTGTCCATCTCTGGAGCTTGTTTAGGGGGTGCTCTGAATCCCCTCTCCTTGCACACCCCAAAACAATGCTCTCTTGCCTCTTAGGCAGTTCCAGACATTTTCCTGGACTCCCTCCTGGCTAGCTGTGGTGCACTAATCCCCTTCAGGCTGTGTACATGCAGCCAACCCCAGTCCTCTCCCTGGGATCTGAACTCCAAAACCCGAGTCTCAGCTCTCAGCCCCCACAAGCCCCAACAGGTGAGCAGACAAGCCTCTCAGGCTGGTGAGTGCTGGTTGGCACTGAACCTCTCTGTGGGAATCTCTCAATTTTGTCCTTTGCACCCCAATTGCTGCACTCTCCTCTGTGGCTCCGAAGATTAACCCCTGCCACTCTCTCTGTCTGCCAGTGAAGGGGCTTCCTAGTGTGTGGAAACTTTTCCTCCTTCACAGCTCCCTTCCAGATATGCAGGTCCCATCCCTATTCCTTTGTCTCTGTTTTTTCTTTTGCCCTACCCAGGTACGTGGAGAGTTTCTTGCCCTTTGGGAAGTCTGTCTTCTGTCAGCGTTCAGTAAGTGTTCTGTCTGTGTTGTTTCACATGTAGATGTATTTCTGATGTATTTCTGGGGAAGAAGGTGATCTCCATGTCTTACTCCTCCATCAAGTTGAAGGTCTCCCTCACAGCTTGTTTTTTAAATGACAAAGAATAAAGACAAAGAGAGGGTCTCAAAAGCAGCAAGGGAGGAGAAACTATGTACAAATGCACTTCCATGGGGTTATCAGATGACTTTTCACCAGAAACTCTGCAGGCCAGAAAGGAGTAACACCATATATTTAATGTGATGAAAGGCTAAAACCTATAACCAAGCTACCCTAACCAGAAAGGTTAACATTCAGATTTAAAGGAGAGATAAAGACTTTTACAGAGAAGCAAAAGCTAAGAGTTCAGCCCCACTAAACTGACTTAACAAGAAATGTTAAAGGGACTCTGTAAATGGAAAAGATAAAGCCACAGCTAGAAAAAAAAGAATTATGAAAACAAAGATGTCCTTGGTAAAGGCAAACATAGAAGCTTATAAAGCTACTAGAAAGATTAAAAGAGATAAGTAGTAACATCATTTATATCTACAATTAGTAAAGAGATACACACAAAAATGTAAAGTATTATATTAGAAAACAATAAATGTGGGGTGGGGAGGAGTGTAAAAGTGCAGGGAGTAAAAATGTATATATAAAGAATAAAAAATAAAGATAAAGTAGTTGCAAATATCCAAAATAAAAATCTGAGGTTTAAGGTAATCACCCTTTAATGAGAAAATTTGCACATATATATATATGCCTATAAGTTACATTTACAGTCCACGATTGCCATTCAGGGATCTCCAATACAGTATCTACTTCTAACCATCCACAGAGTCAAGATCATTTGCTGTTGTTTGTGAGAAAGAATATTAAATGTGAGCAGTAGCACAGAGCAACCTAATTCCTGTGTTCCATTCATTCTCATTCAAGTGCCCCTCAATGCCTAAAGATTGCACCTAGACCTCTTTAGGGTACTGGTATCATCTGTTCAATTAAAGGCCAAAATCAGAACTGGTTTTATTTTTAATTATATCAAGTCTCTAAAGAAGTTCCTAATCAGTTTATTTACTGCTGTGTCAGGTATTTTCAAGCACATCTGTAAGGCTCCTTGGGTGATAGAAAGAATAACAAAGGAGAAAGCTTGAGGTGCATGAACCTTGCTCAAGAAACATGGCTCAACATCAAAAGGAAGGGCTGATTCCCAGCCATAACTCTATTTTACCCAAATAACTCCCTGCTCAATGTAATCTGGGAGAGAAAGAGTTGTATCTTTGAAACGCTGCAATACTTTGTGCCCTGCACAGATCACCTTCATCCATGGTATCTACATTAAACTTTTCTTTATCTGCAGATCTCCTAATGACATTTTAGCTCAGGAGACTTTGGTGTAAGGAACCTCTTTTATCTGCAGATCTCCTAATGACATTTTAGCTCAGGAGACTTTGGTGTAAGAAAATATGGAAACTCATTATCAGGAGAAAAGAAAGGAGCTGGGTTGGTATAGAACCTAGGTGAATGAATTAAATAAAATGGAGGATAAGCACATGATGGTGATGACTCACAGTCCAAGCACAATATTAAAAATTACGTGGTGAGCTCGAGTTTATTCTGAGTCTCTGCTCTCCATCTGTAACAAATAACAATGTATACTTAGTGGAAGTAGTCTGGTTACAAATTAAACATCCAGATGAAGAAAGACTGCAGTCATCATGAAGGCTCCAAGTGACAGTGCCTATCTCTGAAAGAGGTGGGTGTCCAGGATTAGGCAGGATGTCAGGGTCTCTGCTAGAGGAACCAGCATTCATATAAGGACACATATCTTGCACTACATTCTGCTGAGATATGTTTGAAAAGGATGATTCATTTTGATATACTTTCAATTTGAGAGGTTTAAATACAACCAATTAAACATTAACTCTTTTAGTCAATTTAAGTTGGGTTTGAATGAACATTCAATATTTTTAAAAATACTTTTCATATTGAAAAGTAGAATGAACACAGATCAGAAATGAGATTTGAGATCTCATGCCAATAATTCATGGCACCTTGGGAAGTCTTTCATTTTCTTAGTAAAATTTCCTCACTTGTAAAAGAGGAGTAAAATCTAAGTGGAGGTGGGGAGGGTTGAAACTAAAATGTTAAAGTCTCTTCTAACTCTCCCAGCTCTAAGAGTTTATCCAATCCTTTAGAACACATTTTCTTTATATATTTTCAACACTACTTTTTGCCAATTGTTCATAAAAAGGAATATAATGTCAAAATTATTTATTTTAATTTTTATTGGAATATAGTTGATTTACAATGTTGTGTTAGTTTCAGGTATACAGCAAAGTGAATCAGTTATACATACACATACATTCACCCTTTATTATATTTTTTACATTCTTTTCCCATATAGCCCATTATAGAGTAGTGAGAGTTCCCTATACTATACAGCAGGTTCTTATTAGTTATTTATTTTGTATATAGTAGTGTGTATATGTCAATCCCAATCTCCCAATTTATCCCTCTCTTATCCACGTGTAGCCATAAGTTTGTTTTCTACATCTGTGACTCTACTTCTGTTTTGTAAATAAGTTCATTTGTACACTTTTTTTTTTTAGGTTCTGCGTATAAACAATATCATATGATATTTGTCTTTCTCTGTCTGACATACTTCATTAAGTATGACAATCCCTAGGCCCATCCATGTTGCTGCAAATGGCATTATTTCATTCTTTTTTATAGCTGAGTAGTATTCAATTGCATATGTATGTACCACTTCTTCATTATCCATTCCTCTGTTGATGGTCATTTAAGTTGCTTCCATATCCTGGCTATTGCAAATAGTGCTGCAGTGAACATTGGGTTGTATGTATCTTTTTAAGTTATGGTTTTCTCTGGGTATATGCCCAGGAGTGAGATTGTTGGGTCACATGGTAGTTCTATTCTTAGTTTTTTAAGGAAACTCCATACTGTTCTCTATAGTGACTGTACCAATTTATATTCCCAACAACAGCATTTATTGTTTGTAGATTTTTTTGGATGATGCCCATTCTGACCTCATTGTAGTTTTGAATTGCATGTCTATAATAACTAGTGATGTTGAGCATGTTTTCACATGCTTTTTAGCCATCTGTATGTCTTCTTTAAAGAAATGTCTAGATTGTTCACCCATTTTTTGACTGGGTTATTTGGGGTTTTTTTTGATACTGAGCTGCATGAGCTGTTTGTATATTTTGGAGGTTAATCCCTTGTTAGTTGCTTCTTCTGCAAATACTTTCTCCCATTCTGAGGGCTGTCTTCTTGTTCTGTTTATGGTTTCATTTGGTGTATAAAAGATTTTCAGTTTAATCAGATTCCATTTGTTCATTTTTGTTTTTATTTTCATTACTCTAGGGAGTGGATCAAAAAAGATCTTGCTGTAATTCATGTCAGTATGTTATGCCTATATTTCTCCCAAAGAGTTTTATAGTCTCTGACCTTACGTTTAGGACTTTAATCAATTTTGAGCTTATTTTTGTGTATGGTGTTAGGGAGTGTTCTAATTTCACTTTTTACATGTAGTTTTCCCAGTACTTATTGAAGAGACTCCTTTGTCATAAGTTAGGTGACCATAGGTGCATGGGCTTATCTCTGAGCTTTCTTTCTGTACCATTGATCTATATTTCTGTTTTTGTACCAGTACCATACTGTCTTGATTACTGTAGCTTTGTAGTATAATCTGAAGGCAGGTAGCTTGATTCTTCCAGCTCCATTTTTCTTTCTCAACATTGCTTTGGCTATTTGGGGTCTTTTGTGTTACCATACAAATGTTTTGTTCTAATTCTGCAAAAAATGCACTGGTAATTTGATAGGGATTGCATTGAATCTGTAGATTTCTTTGGGTAGTATAGTAATTTTCACAATATTTATTCTTCCAATCCAAGAACATGGTATATCTCTCCATCTGTTTGTGTTATCTTTGATCTCTTTCATTAGTATCCTATAGTTTTCTGAGTACAGGTTTTTACCTCCTTAGGTAGGTTTATTCCTAGGTATACTTTTTGTTGTTGTTGCAATAGTAAATGGGATTGTTTCCTTAATTTCTCTTTCTGATCTTTCATTGTTAGTGTGTAGGTATGAAAGTGATTTCTGGGCCTTAATTTTGTATCCTGCAACTTTACCAAATTCATTGATGAGCTCTAGTAGTTTTCTGGTGGCATCTTTTGGATTTTCTATGTATAGTATCATGTCATCTGCAAACAGTGACAGTTTTACTTCTTCTTTGCCAATTTGGATTATTTTTATTTCTTTTTCTTCCCTGATTGCCATGGCTAGGACTTCCAAAACTATGTTGAATAATAGTGGTGAGAGTGGACATCCTTGTCTTTTTCCTGATATTTCAGTTTTTCACCATTGAGAATGATGTTGGCTGTGGGTTTGTCATATATGGCCTTTATTATGTTGAGGTATGTTCCCTCTATGCCCACTTTCTAGAGAGTTTTTTTCATAAATAGGTGTTAAATCTTGTGAAAAGGTTGTTCTGCATCTATTGTCATGATCATATGGTTTTTATTCTTAAATTTGTTAAAACAGTATATCACATTGACTGATTTGTGTTTATTGAACAATCTTTGCATCCTTGAAATAAATCCCACTTGATCATGGTGTATGATCCTTTTATTGAGTTGTTAGATGCTGTTTGCTAGTATTTTGTTGAGGATATCTGCATTTATGGTCATCAGAATTTTGTTCTGTAATTTTCTTTTTAAGTGATATCATTGTCTGGCTTTGGTATCAGTGTGATGCTGGCCTTGTAGAATGAGCTTGGGAGTGTTCCTTCCTCTGCAATTTTTATTTATTTTTTTGCAGTATGCAGGTCTCTCACTGTTGTGGCCTCTCCCGTTGTGGAGCACAGGCTCTGGATGCGCAGGCTCAGCAGCCATGGCTCACAGGCCCAGCCGCTCCACGGCATGTGGGATCTTCCCAGACTGGGGCACTGCATCAGCAGGCGGACTCTCAACCACTGTGCCACCATGGAAGCCCCCTCTGCAATTTTTGGAAGAGTTTCAGAAGAATAGTTATTTAGCTCTTCTCTAAATGTTTGATAGAATTCACCTGTGAAGCCACCTCATCCTGGACTTTTGTTTGTTGAAAAATTTTTAATCACAGTTTCAATTTCATTACTTGTGATTGGTCTGTTTATATTTCCTAATTCTTCCCGGTTCAATCTTGGGATGTTGTACCTTTTAAAGAATTTGTCCGTTTCTTCCAGGTTGCCCATTTTGTTGTCATATAGTTGCTTGTAGTAGTCTCTTATAACCTTTGTATTTCCATGGTATCAGTTATAATTTCTCCTTTTTCATTTCTAATTTTATTGATATGAGTCCTCTCCCTTTTTTTCTTGATGTGTCTGGCTAAAGTTTTATCAATCTATCTTCTCAAATAACAAGCTTTTAGTGTCATTGATCTTTGCTATTGTTTTCTTCATCTGTATGTCATTTATTTTTGCTCTCCTCTTTATGATTTCTTTCCTTTTATTAATGTTGGGTTTTGTTTGTTCTTCTTTCTCTAGCTGCTTTAGGTGTAAAGTTAGGTTGTTTATTTGAGATTTTTCTTGTTTTTTTTTTTTTTTTTTTTTTTTTTTTTTTTTTGAGGTAAGATTGTACTGCTATAAACTTCCCTCATAGAACTGGTTTTACTGCATCCTATAGGTTTGGGGGTGTCATGTTTTCATAGTCATTGGTTTTGAGGTATTTTTTGATTTCCTCTTTGATTTCTTCAGTGATCCATTGGTTGTTAAATAATATATTGTTTCACCTTCACATGTTTGTGTTTTTTACAGTCCTTTTTCCTGTAATTGATTTCTAATCTCATAGCATTGTGGTCAGAAAAGATGCTTGATATGATTTCAATTTTCTTAAATTACCAAGGCTTGATTTGTGACCCAAGATGTGATTGATACTGGAAAATATTCCATGTGTGCTTGAGAAGAAAGTGTATTCTGCTGCATTTGGATTTAATGTCTTATAAGTATTAATGAAGTCTATCAGCTCTAGTGTGTCATTTAAGGCTTATGTTTCCTTATGAAATTTCTGTCTGAATGATTGCCCCATTGGTGTAAATTAGGTGTTAAAGTCACCCAGTATTATTTTGTTACTGTCAAGTTCCCTGTTTATGGCTGTTAGCATTTGCCTTATGTATTGAGGTGCTCCTATATTGGGTGCATAAATATTTACAGTTGTTATATCTTCTTTTTGGATTGCTCCCTTGATCATTATGTCTCATGTAATAGTCTTTATGTTAAAGCTTATTTTGTCTAGTATGAGTATTGCTACTTCAGCTATATTTTGATTTCCATTTGATTCCATTTGGAATATTTTTTTCCATTCTCTCACTTTCAGTCTGTATGTGTCCTTAGGTCTAAGGTGGGTCTCTTGTAGACAGCATATATACAGATCTTGTTTTTGTATTCATTCAGTCAGTCTGTATCTTTTGGTTGGAGTAATTAAACGATTTATATTTAAGGTAATTCTTGATATGTATGTTCCTATTGCCATTTTCTTAATTGTTTTGGATTGGTTTTCATAGGTCATTTTTCTTCCCTTTCTCTTTTGTTCTCTTCTCTTTCTTGCCTAGAGAAGTTCCTTTAGTATTTTTCTGTAAATCTGGTTTGTTGGTGCTAAATTCTCTTAGCTTTCATTTCTCTGTAAAGCTTTTGATTTCTCCTTCAAATCTGAATGAGAGCTTTGATGGGTAGAGTATTCCTGGTTGTAGGTTTTTCCGTTTTATTTTTTTTTAATATACCCTGCCTCTCCCTTCTGACCTGCATAGTTTTTGCTGAAAAATCTGCAGATAACCTTTTGGGAATTCCCTTTTATAGTATTTTTTTGCTTTTTCCTTGTTGCTTTTAATATTTTTTTCTTTGTATTTAGTTTTTGTCAGTTTGATTAATATGTGTCTTGGCATGTTCTTCCTTGGGTTTATCCTATATGGGACTCTCTGTGTTTCCTGGCCTTGGGTGATTATTTCCTTTCCCTTGTTAGGGAATTTTTTGACAATAATCTCTTCAAATATTTTCTCAGGCACTTTCTCTATCTCTTCTTCTTCTGGTACCCTTATAATTAGAATGTTGGTGCATTTAATGTTGTCCCAGAGGGCTCTGAGACTCTCCTCATTTCTTTTCATTCTTTTTTCTTTATTCTGTTCTGTGGCAGAGATTTCCACCATTCTGTCTTTCAGGTCACTTATCCATTCTTCTGCCTCCGTTATTCTGCTATTGATTCCTTCTAGTGTGTTTTTCATTTCAGTTTTGTCTTGTTCATCTGTGTTTGTTTGTTCTTTAGTTCTTCTAGGTCTTTGTTAAACATTTCTTGTATCTTCTTTGTGTGTCTATTCTTTTTCTGAATTCTAGGATCATCTTTACTGTCATTACTCTGAATTCTTTTTCAGATAGATTGCTTATCTCCTCTTCATTTAGTTGTTCTTGTAGGTTTTTATCTTGTTCCTTCATCTGCAACATATTTCTTTGTCTTCTCATTTGGTCAGACTTACTGTGTTTGTGGTATCCTTTCAGCAGGTCGCAGGCTCATAGTTCCTATTGTTTCTGGTGTCTTCCCCCTGGTGGGTGAGGTTGGTCTAGAGGCTTGTGTCATTATCCCCTTGTTAGGGGAATTGATTGGTGGTGTGATGATCAATGCATGCTCTAGATATTGAGCAGGTCCCCTCTTTGCTCTGTGGTTTTCACTGCCCAGTCAGGGGTGGGGTCTGCTCCCTAGTTGTTGGAGTAGAGGCCCCCAGATCTGTTTTTAAAATGTGATTCTGATCTTTGGTGTGAGGTAGGCAGGATTGGAGCACTTCACTGGGAGAGAAGCCACAGAGTATTCTTCCTCTGGAGCTGTTCACTGGTGAATGTGCTCTGTTGTATCCCCCTTTGCCCATCGTGCAGGTTCACAAAGTATACTATTGTTGGCACTGCTCTTGGTCCTGCCTGAAGTGTGGGTATGACAGCAATTTGCCCTGGTGTCTCTCAGGTGTTGTTTTCACCTGGTCACTGGCACAGATTCATGGAGATCAGGTCCCAGGACTGTAGTAGTTGTGCAACTGGACCTGATATCTGAGCTATGGAGGTAGCTTGGACTCTGGTCTGGCACAATATCTGCATTTACATAATCACAGAGCCCACAACTGCTAAAGCCAGACCCATCCAAACTGCTACAGAATGTGTTGTCCTTTTAGATGTTTCACAGGTGTTGAATTTAGGAAGCTGTCAACGGAGGTGTAGCTCTATAGTTTGAGCAGACATGAGGAGAGATTTCAGCTCTTTTTCCTTAGTCACACAGCCCCTGAGGCTCAACTGTGGTTTCAGCCCCTCCTCTGGTTGGATTTCCTAGTGGCAGGAGCTATCTGTGCCCTCCTGGGACAGTGGGGTGGGTCCTGGCACCCACTGGTGGATTTCCTATTAGCAAGAAGTTTCCACATGTTTCTGGGACAGCAGGTAAGTTCTGGCACCTGCTGATGGATTTCCTACTGGGAGGAGTTATCCATACCCTCCCAGGACAGCAGGACACTTTCCAGCAGCTACTGACAGATTTTCTAATGCAGGAGCTATGCATGCCTTCCTGTGACAGAAGGGTTGGCCCTGGCACCCATTGATGGATTTCTTAGTAGCGACAGCTATCCATGTGGTCCTGGGACAGTGAGATGGTCTCAGCATCCACTGGCAGATTTCCTAGTGCAAAAGCTATATGCATAATCCTGGGTCAGTAGGGGTGGATCCTGTGATCTGCTGGAGGAATGCCTAGTGTGGGGGTTGTTGTGTCCTTCTGGGTCAGCAGGGGCAGGGCATGGTGTCCACCCATGGGTCTGAAAGAGGTGGTCAGTGCCCGCCTCTGGAGCCCAAGATGATGGCAGTGACTTGCACCCACCCCCAGAGCTCCTGTAGGTGGTATCTTGCTGCTTGGGAGCACTCACAGGGAAAGAAGTTCTTATGGTGGTCCTGTGCCTCTCTTCATGTGCTTCCCAGGAATGGTGTCTTGCCTCTCTGGTGGGCCCAGACTTCTTCCTAGCACACTCTCAGTTGTCACAGCCTGACCTCTTCAGGCTTTTCTACACTTAAGCATGATCCTCTCCCTGGGGCTGACCTTCGATGTCTGAGCTTCAGCACCTGATCCCCACCCTCCCCATCAGAGGGATATCTCAGGTTGGGGAGCACAGGGTGGCAGTGCCAACACTCTGTGCAGGTTACTTGCCATTTTGCCTTCCACAAACCTGTTGCTGTTCTCCTCTCTTAGGCTCTGAAATTCCCCCTCTGTCCAGTCTAATCTGTCCATTGGTGAGGAACATTCCCAACGTGGGTGAGACTTTCCTCCCCCAGCTCCCTCCCTGGAGTGCAAGCCATGCCCTGATTCCTTCTTTTTCTTTTTCCTTTTGTCCTACCCAGTTGCATGGAGGTTTTCTTGTCTTTTCAGGCAGCTGAGGTCTTCTGTCGATGTTCAGTATCTGTTCTGTGTGAATCATTCCACTTGTAGATATATTTTCAATGTTTCTGTGGAGGAAGGTGAACTCTGCTTTCTACTCCTCTGGCATCTTGATCCTGCCTCCCAAATTTATTTTTTAAACAAAAAAGTTTTGACTTTCTGCATATACCAACAAATTAGTCAACTTCCTTCACTTCTATGTAACTTAAGAGATTAACAATTACAACATTTGAAGTTGACAACTGAATTTTTTGAAGTCTTGTTGATCGATGAAAATATAAACAAATACACATAGCAAACTAGAAATGGATTTTCAACATAATTAATTTAAAGGAACTGGTATCTTAGTTTTACCCTTGACAATGTCATTAGATGATTTGAATGAGAAAATAGAGACTGAATGTAGTCATATCTATCACAAAAGCCTTGGCAGCTGCAACATTAGTAGAAGGCAATGCAAATACAAGCAACTGTAGACCTTAAAATAAGCAGGCCATGGATAGTTTCTGGCAGACAGCTGTTACAAAATCACCTATTTCACTACCTTTGTGGCTTAAGTTAAGGAATATGTAGAATATAAGAAAAAAGAGAAGGTGGAGATGGGAAAAGCTGGAAATAGATACATAATAGTTTCTACTAAGTAAATTTTTCACATGATAGTGGGAGCAGATGGTTAGAGTAGCTCACTGTGATCTTGTTGTATGTTCTCAGATTTATCACTGGAATTAATGCCTTCATTTCTGTGAAAGACATTATACATTCCATTTCTCTTTTTTAAATAATAAATTAATTTTAATGCATTTTTGCTCTAGCTTAAATGAGAAACATAAAGAGGAATTGATAGGTTCTCAATTTTTAGAACACCTTTTAATATGATTAAAAGCATAAAGCCTCCCAAGTCCACTCTTCTAAAAACAGAAACTAGCCATCTGCTACAGAGTTATTCTACTCTAAAATGTTCTGTAAACAACAAGGATTTACTGTAGAGCAAGGGAACTATATTCAATATCATAATAAACTAAAATGGAAAAGAATTGGAAAAAGAATATAAATATATACATATATATATTCTTAATATATATGTATAAGTGAATGATTTTGCTGTACACCTGAAACTAATACACTACTGTAAATCTACTATATTTTAATTAAAAAATAAAATAAAATGTTGTGTGGTCTGATAGAGTAGACACAGCCCAAGGTATACTCCATGACTAAATTGATATTTGGACAAAGTCATGGCCTTTTATGCTTTCAAGCAATATACTTACAATGCTTATTTAAGATGTACTTCATCTCTATTTGGCAAAACTAATAAAAATAAGAGGCTATTCTTAATTTTTCCTTACCTGAAAGAAGTAAATACCTCCAGCAAATTCACTAGTAAATTTAAAAACTAGCTGGATATAATCCAGGTGGGAAAGAGATTGCCTTGCTCTTTATAAAGTAAATGCTATGTTGGGACTTAAGCAGAAAGAGAATTTAAACTATTTTAACTTTGCTCATTTTGTTTTGTTTTGTCTTTGAGGGTTTTGCTTTCTTCCAACACCTCTTCCTTGTCTCTAAATCTTCTTCTGTCTACATTCTTTTTGTATTTTTCTTTCTACTCTGTACTTGTAGTGGAATCTTCATTGGAAAGTTACTTCTCAGGGAACCCCTTCTTCCCTAACATTCCTGGTCATCTTTTGATGTTCTGAAGGCAAAGTGTGAACTTAGGATAACTTTTTATCCCAGCAAAGGCAGAACTCTATGATCTTAACTTAAAGTTTATTGACATGTGAATGAAGGACCAGACAGCTGAAAAGACATGCTGACCCTTAATAATCCTTAATAAGGAATTCTTTCCCACTGGAATACAGCTTTGAGAACACAGTGCTATGCTTGATTGCACAACTAATTGAAAACAGAGATATTCAAGAAAATATTTGACAAATACTGTTGACTGACAAGCTGAACATCCCCTCTCAAGCTCCTTCCTTGCCCACCTCTATTATAAAGGCTGAGAAAATGAAATATTCTAGTCTTTCACGCAACTTGAAGTGACCATGTGATTTCTAAGCAGAAGCTTCTGGAGAAAAAAAGGAAGCAGAAGCTTCTAGCAGAAGCATCTATTGGGGCTTCTGGAAAAACTTGTGCTTTCCTAATGAAAAGAACAAATGAGGCTAGTGCTTCCTCCCTTATCTGCTTTCTTTTTTTTTTTTAACATCTTTATTGGCATATAATTGCTGTACAATGTTGTGTTAGTTTCTGCTGTATAACAAAGTGAATCAGCTATATGTATACATATATCCCCATATCCCCTCCCTCTTGCATCTCCCTCTCACCCTCCCTATCCCACCCCTCTAGGTGGTCACAAAACACCAAGTTGATCTCCCCAAGCGATGCAGCTTCTTCCCACTAGCTATCTATTTTACATTTGGTGGTGTATATATGTAAATGCTACTCTCTCACTTCGTCCCAACTTACCCTTCCACTTCCCTGTGTACTCAAGTCCATTCTCTATGTCTGCGTCTTTATTCCCGTCCAGCCCCTGGGTTCATCAGAACAATTTTTTTTTTTTTTAAGATTCCATATGTATATGTTAGCATATAGTATTATTTTTCTCTTTCTGACTTATTTCACCCTGTATGACAGACTCTAGGTCCATCTACCTCACTACAAATAATTCAATTTCATTTCTTTTTATGGTTGAGTAACACTCCATTATATATATATGTGTCATATCTTCTTTATCCATCCATCTGTTGATGTACACTTAGCTTGCTTCCATCTTCTGACTATTGTAAATAGTGCTGCAATGAACATGGTGGTACATGACTCGTTTTGAATTATGGTCTTCTTGAGCTATAGGCCGAGAAGTGGGATTGCTGGGTAATATGGTAGTTTTATTTTCAGTTTTTTAAGGAACCTCCATACTGTTCTCCATAGTGGCTCTATCAATTTACATTCCAACCAACAGTGCAAGAGGGTTCGATTTACTCCATACATTCTCCAGCATTTATTGTTTGTAGATTTGTTTGATGATAACCATTCTGACTGGTGTGAGATCATACCTCATTGTAGTGTTGATTTGCATTTATCTAATGATTAGTGATGTTGAGCATCCTTTCATGTGTTTGTTGGCAATCTGTATATCTTCTTTGGAGAAATGTCCATTTAGATCTTCTGCCCATTTGTGGATTGTTTTTTTTTTTTTTTTTAATTGAGCTGCTTGTATATTTTGGAGATTAATCCTTTGTTACTTGCTTAATTTTCAAAAATTTTATCCCATTCCGAGGGTTGTCTCTTCATCTTGTTTATGGTTTCCATTATTGTGCAAAATTTTTAAGTTTCATTAGGTCACATTTGTTTATTTTTGTTCTTATTTCCACTTCTTTAGGAAGTGGGTCAAAATGATCTTGCTGTGATTTATGTCATAGAGTGTTCTGCCTATGTTTTTCTCTAAGAATTTTATAGTGTCTGGCCTTACATTTAGGTCTTTAATCCACTTTGAGTTGATTTTTGTGTATGGTGTCAGGAAGTATTCTAATTTCATTGTTTTACATGTAACTGTCTTGTTTCCCCAGGACCATTTATTGAAGAGGTTGTCTTTTCTCCATTGTATATTCTTGCCTCCTTTATCAAACACAAGGTGACCATATGTGCATGGGTTTACCTCTGGGCTTCCCATCCTGTTCCATGGGTCTATGTTTCTGTTTTTGTGCCAGTACCATACTGTCTTGATTACTACAAAGGTAGCTTTGTAGTATAGCCTGAAGTAAGAGAGCCTGATTCCTTCAGCTCCGTTTTTTCTTTCACAAGATTGCTTTGGTTATTTGGGGTCTTTTGTGTTTCCATACAAATTGTGAAATTTTTTGTTCTAGTTCTGTGAAAAATGCCAGTGGTAGTTTGATAGGGATTGCATTGAATCTGTAGATTGCTTTGGGTAGTAGAGTCATTTTCACAATGTTGATTCTTCCAATCCAAGAACATGGTATATCTCTCCATCTGTTGTATCAACTTTAATTGCTTTAATTACTGTCTTATAGTTTTCTGAGTACAGTTCTTTTACCTCCTTAGGTAGGTTTATTCCTAGTTATTGTATTGTGTTTTTTGCAGTGGTAAATGGGAGTGTTTCCTTAATTTCTCTTTCAGATTTCACATCATTAGTATATAGGAATCCAAGAGATTTCTGTGCATTAATTTTGTATCCTGCTACTTTTCCAAATTCATTCAATACTTCTAGTAGTTTTCTGGTAGCATCTTTAGAATTCTGTATGTATAGTACCATATCAACTGCAAACAGTGACAGATTTACTTCTTCTTTTCAGATTTGGATTCCTTTTATTTCTTTTTCTTCTTTGATTGCCATCACTAAAACTTCCAAAACTATGTTGAATAATAGTGGTGAAAGTGGGCAACCTTGTCTTTTTCCTGATCTTAGAGGAAATGTTTTCAGTTTTTCAGCATTGTGCACAATGTTGGCTGTGGGCTTTTCATATATGTCCTTTATTCTGTTGAGGTAAGTTCCCTCTATGCCTACTTTCTGTAGGGTTTTTATCATAAATCGGTATTGAATTTTGTGAAAAGCTTTATCTGCATCTATTGAGATTATCGTACGGTTTTTCTCCTTCAATTTATTAATATTTTGTATCACATTTATTGATTTGCATATATTGAAGAATCCTTGCATTCCTAGGATAAACCCCAATTGATCATAGTGTATGATCCTTTTAATGAGCTGCTGGATTCTGTTTGATAGTATTTTTTTGAAGATTTTCCATCTATGTTCATCAGTGATATTGGTGTGTAGTTTTCTATTTTTGTGACATCTTTATCTGGTTATGGTACCAGGGTGATGGTGGCCTCGTAGAATGAGTTTGGGAGTGTTCCTCCCTCTGCTATATTTTGGAAGAATTTGAAAAGGATAGGTGTTAGCTCTTCCCTAAATTTTTGATAGCATTTGCCTGTGAATCCACCTGACCCTGGGCTTTTGTTTGTTGGAAGATTTTTAATCACAGTTTCAATTTCAGTGCTTGTGATTGGTCTGTTTATATTTTCTGTTTCTTCATGGTGCAGTCTCAGATAGTTTTCTAAGAATTTGTCCATTTCTCCCACGTGGTCCATTTTATTGGCATATAGTTGCTTGTAGTAATCCTGCATGATTCTTTCTATTTCTGCAGTGTCAGTTGTTACTTCTCCTTTTCCATTTGTAATTCTGTTGATTTGAGTCTTCTCCCTTTTTTTCTTGATGTGTCTGGCTAGTGGTTTATCAATTTTGTTTATCTCCTCAAAAAACCAGCTTCTAGTTTTATTGATCTTTGCTATTGTTTCCTTCCTTTCTTTTTCATTTATTTCTGATCTGATCTTTATGATTTCTTTCCTTCTGCTAACTTTGGGGGGCTTTGTTTGTTTGTTTTTGTTCTTCTTTCTCTAATTGCTCTATGTGTAATTTAAGTTGTTTATTTGAGATATTTCTTGTTTCTTGAACTAGGATTGTATTGCTATAAACTTCCCTCTTAGAACTAGTTTTGCTGCAGCCCATAGGTGTTGGGTGGTCGTTTATTCATTGCCATTTGTTTGTTGATATTTTTTTATTTCTTCAGTGATCTCTTGGTTATTTAGTAGTGTGTGTTTTAGCCTTCATGTGTTTGTGTTTTTTACAGTTTTTTTTCTGTAATTGATATCTAGTCTCATAGTGTTGTGGTTGGAAAAGACACTTGATATGATTTCAATTTTCTTAAATTTACCAAGGCTTTATTTGTGACACAAGATATGACCTAACCTGGAAAATGTTCCATGAGCACTTGAGAAGAAATTGTATTCTGTTATTCTTGATGGAATGTCCTATATAGATCAATTAAGTCCATCTTGTTTAATATGTTGTGTAAAGCTTGTGTTTCCTTATTTATTTTCATTTTGGTTGATGTGTGCATTGGTGAAAGCGGGGTGTTAAAGTCCTCTACTATGATTGTGTTGCTGTTGATTTCCCCCTTTATGGCTGTTAGCCTTTGTCTTATGCATTGAGGTGCTCCTATGTTTGGTGCCTAAACATTTACAATTGTTATATCTTCTTCTTGGATTGATCCCTTGATCACTATGTCGTGTCCTTCTTTGTCTCTTGTAATAGTCCTTATTTTAAAGTCTATTTTGTTTGATATGAGAATTGCTACTCCATCTTTCTTTTGATTTCCATTTGCATGGAATATCTTTTTCCATTCTGTCACCTACAGCCCGTATGTGTCCCTAGGTCTGAAGTGTGTCTTTTGTAGACAGCATATATATGGGTCTTGTTTTTGTATCCATTCAGCCAGTCGATGTCTTTTGGTTGAAGCATTTGGTCTATTTACATTTAAGGTAATTATTGATATGTATGTTCTTATTATATTACCATTTTCTTAATTGTTTTGGCTTTGTTTTTGTAGGTCTTTACCTCCTCTTGTATTTCCTCACTAGAAAAGTTCCATTAGCTTTTGCTGTAATGCTGGTTTGGTGGTGCTGAATTCTCTTAACTTTTGTTTGTCTGTGAAAGTTTTAATTTCTCTGTCGAATCTGAATGAGATCCTTGCTGGGTAGAGTAATCTCGGTTGTAGTTTTTTCCTTTTCTTCCCTTTAAATATGTCCTGTCACTCCTTTCTGGCCTGTAGAATTTCTGCTGAAAGGTCAGCTCTTAGCCTTATGGGAATTCCCTTGTATGTAATTTGTTACCTTTCCCTTTCTGCTTTTAATATTTTTTTCTTTGTGTTTAATTTTTGACAGTTTGAATAATATGTGTCTTGGCATGTTTATCCTTGGATTTATTCTGTATGGAACTCTGTGCTTCCTGAAATTGTTTGACTATGTCCTTTCCCTTATTAGGGAAGTTTTCAACTATAATCTCTTCAAATATTTTCTCAGTTCTTTTCTTTTTCTCTTCTTCTTCTGGTACCCCTATAATTTGAATATTGGTGCCTTTAATGTTCTCCCAGAGGTTACTGAGTCTGTCCTCACTTCTTTTCATTCTTTTTTCTTTATTCTGCTTTGTGGTAGTTATTTCCCCTATTTTATCTTCCAGGTCACTTATCCATTCTTCTACCTCAGTTATTGTGTTATTGATTCCTTCTAGAGAATTTTTAATTTCATTTATTGTGTTGTTCATCATCGTTCTTTTGCTCTTTATTTCTTCTTTGTCCTTGCTAAATGTTTCTTGTATTTTCTCCATTCTATTTCCAAGGTTTTGGATCATCTTTACTATCATTACTCTGAATTCTTTTTCAGGTAGACTGCCTATTTCCTCATCATTTGTTTGGTCTTGCTCATTCATCCACTGTGTATTTCTCTGTCTTCTCATTTTGTTTAAGTTTCGTTGTTTGGGGTTTCCTTTTTACAGGCTGAAAATTCATATTTCCTGTTGTTTATGGTGTCTGCCCCCAGTGGGTAAGGTTGGTTCCATGGCTTCTGTAGGCTTCCTGGTGGAGGGGACTGGTGACTGTGTTCTGTGGGTGAGGCAGAATCTTGTCTTTTTCATGTGCAGGGCTGCCTTTGTTGGTGTATTTTGGGGTTTCTCTCAACTTAGTGCGATTTTAGGCAGCCTCTCTGTTAATGGGTGGGGCTGTGTTCCTGTCTTGCTAGTTGTTTCACATGGGGAATCCAGCACTGGGTTTTGCTGGCTGTTGGGTGGAGCTGAGTCTTAGTATTGAAATGGAGGTCTCTGGGAGAGCTCTTGCTGAATGATATTATGTGGGGCTAGGAGGCCTCTGGTAGTCCAATGTCCTGAACTTAGCTCTCCCACCTCAGAGGCTCAGGCCTGACAGCAGACCAGAGCACCAAGACCCCGTCAGCCACATGGCTCAGGAGAAAAGGGAGAAAAAAAGAAGGAAAAAATAAAATAAAATAAAATAATTAAAAGAAAAAAGTAATCAAAAAACAAAAAGAAGAGAGCAACCAAGACAATACACAAATCCAGCAATTGTAACAATCTTTAAAACTATACTAAGATAAACATAACTATCCAGAAACAAGCGAGTCACAGACAGCAAACCCCAAGTCTACAGTTTCTCCCAAAGTCCACCACCTCCATTTTGGTTTGATTCATTGTATTTTCAAATATTCCACTGTTGCAGGGTACCTCAAGTTGATTTTGAGCATTTAATCCACTGCTCCTGAGGCTGCAAGGAGAAATTTCCCATTCTCTTCTTTGTTCGCACCGCTCCTGTGGCTGAGCTTTGGTTTTGACCCCATCTCTGCATGTAGGTTGCCCTCAGGCTTCTGTTCTTGCCCAGACAGGACAGGGTTAAAATAGCAGCTGATTAGGGGCTCTGGATCATTCATGCTGTGTGGGAAGGAGGGGTATGGTAGTTATAATTGTAATTCGGGGTGAGCCTGTGGCAGCAGAGACCAGCGTGATGTTTCAACAGCCTGAGGTATTCTGTGTGTTTTCCTGGGAAGTTGTCCCTGGATCATGGGACCCTGGAAGTGACAGACTGAACAGGCTCCCGGGGTTTGCGTGTGTGTGTGTGTGTGTGTGTGTGTGTGTGTGTGTGTGTGTGTGTGTAGTGACCTGTACTTGCTGCACACAGGATTTTTGGTGGCTGCAGCAGTAGCATTAGCATTTCATGACCTTCTCTTGTGTCTGAGCTGATAGGTGCAGCTCATGCCCTTCTCTGGAGCTTGTTTAGGCGGTGCTCTGAATCCCCTTTCCTCATGCACCCCGAAACAATGGTTTCTTGCCTCTTAGGCTGTTCAGGACTTTGTCCCAGACTCCCTCCCGGCTAGCTGTGGTGCACTAGCCCCCTTCAGGCTGTGTTCATGCAGCCAACCACAGTCCTCTCGCTGGGATCTAACCTCTGAAGCCTGAGCCTCAGCTCCCAGCCCCAACCCACCCTGGCAGGTGAGCAGACAAGCCCCTCAGGCTGGTGAGTGCTGGTAGGTACTGATCCTCTGTACAGGAATCTATTCACTTTGCCCTCTGCACCCCTGTTGCTGCACTCTCCTCCATGGCTTCAAAGCTTCCCCCTACCCACCCCCCATCTTCGCCAGTAAAGGGGCTTCCTAGTGTGTGGAAACCTTTCCTCATTCACAGCTCCCTCACAGAAGTTCAGGTCCCATCCCTATTATTTTGTCTTTTCTTTTGCCCTACCCATGTTCGTGAGGATTTTCTTGTGTTTGAGAAGTCTGAGGTCTTCTGCCAGCATTCAGTTGGTGTTCTGTAGGAGCTGTTCTGCATGTAGTTGTATTTTTGATGTATTTGTGGGCAGGAAGGTGATCTCCACATCTTACTCCTCTGCTATCTTGAAGGTTCCCCCCCTTCTTTCTGTCTTGAATGCAGATGTGATGTCTATGACTGCTGTAGTCATCTTTGAGGCAAGAAGCATAAAGACCAAAACCAGTGTGCTCAATCTTTATACCTGAAACTAACAGAATATTGGTAATCAACTATATCAATTATACTCCAACATAAAATCAAAATTAAAAACACAAACAATGTGCTCAAGTTGATGTAATTGAAGATGGAGACAGATCCTGAGTCCCTGATGGAATTATTGCATCAGCTGAACCAACTATTTGCCTTTATATTTTTGTTGACAAGAAAAATAACCTTCAGTTTCTTAAGCAAATGTTTTTTTCTGGTTTTGTTTCTTGCAATTGAAATTATTTCAGATGATAGAGAAATTGTATTTTCAACATCGGATAAACCATTTTTTTCTATGGTGATCATAATATCTTGCATTTTAAAGCATTTTCCAATTTACAAACTTGTTTTGTCACATATGATCACATTTAATCTGCACAGTAAAATTAGGAATGATTATCCTAACTTTAATGGTGAACCAATTTAAACTCAGAGTTTAAATAAATTGCCTAAGCTCACAGAAAGAAAATATGGTATAATCCAGGACTTGAACCCTCATCATCTGACCCTAATTACCAATTGCATCATGTTTGCTTATGTTGGAAGCCAAATTTATTGTCTTCACGTATTTGTTACATTCTTAACAAGCCTTGAAGAGCTTCTGTGTATCAGTCATTATAAGATAACAAAGAATTGGATAAAAATTACTGAACTCATAGTCTGCAGTGAATTAAGACACTTTATTATTAGCCCTGTGGTTTTAAAGATTAATACTATAAAACATCCTCTTCTGAGGACTTCACAGGTCACTAGGAAGTACAAACCTGAAAATAAGTTTTTCTAAATATGACACAGAGTGGGCCATAAATGTATGTATGTTCATTGTAGAAGGGCAATACTAATTCTTACTTTGGGGGAAGTAGGGATGAGGGGTGGGTGGATGATAGTGTCAAGGTAACATACATAAGAGTGTGTCAGCTGCTTTTTATGACTATACATTTTGGGGAGTTAAGATTTATGAGACTTCAAAGCTGACCATATCTAGATGATAAGAGTAGGAGCTTGGTGCAAGCTGAGGGGTGCACTGGGGTGGTCCTGGAAAATTGGCCAGATCACCAGACAGTTTTCAGTCTGTTGCCTCTGCACTGAGACTGGGAGCAAGCAAGTCTGTGCATGCATTTTCAAAAGTGAAGTCTTGGTTTCTTACAGCTCTCCAATAAGCCCAACTGGTTTTCAAACCAGCTAAGGGCGCTTATCTTCTCAGTTTTGGACCACAGGGCAGGGGTGCTTAATATGCAGCTTGAACCCTTTTCTTCCCAGAGAGAATCCCTGAGGTTGTGATATTCCCTTTCTCTTCTGGACCATACCCTGGGGCTGTGGGTCCTGATGGATTACTTCTATTCTCCTCCTACTGGAGTATGAGTGGCTCTTTCTTTATAACCTTTGTTATAGAATAGCCATTCTGCTAGCCTTAAAGTTGATTTCTGCAAGATCTGCTCTACATGTAGTTGCAGTTTTGATGTGTTCATAAGGGAGGAGAGCTCAGCATTCTCCTACTCCACCATCTTGATCCCACCTTTCTGTACCTTTATTTTATCTCTTTGTACAGTTATACATAGTTAATGCTCATGTCAGAATGTTCTATTTTCTGAAATCAATTGCTCATGGTTTGTCTACTTTGTTTTATCAGTTGACTGCTTTGCATAGCATTGTATGAAAAATTGTGTGCTTCGTAATTTTTGTCTGTGGCTCACCTTCAGTGTTCCCTCAGAATTGTTTTCTGATGCAGTGCAGATGTTCTCATGTTTGGAGAAGTCCCTAAGGAGCAGTTTTGTGATCATCCATAGGGCCTAATAGTGACTCATCATATGTGGTTCAATATTTTTATTCAGTTTCCCACAGTGGATTCTGTTTATAACCAATGATTTCTGGGAGGTTACTTACTGTGAAGCATCCTTGATATGGTAGGTTGAATTTTCAAAATTCTTGTCTTCCAGAGTTAAAAGGGGACCATAGTTCCTGTTTCAATTATATAAGGGGTTGGGAGCTTTGACACCAGTCTCTATGAAGGTTTTTAGCCATCAGTCCTTAACTTGCCTTAACTTGTGAATGAGTTATGCAATTGCACACTTCTGGGATTACCTTTCCATTCTGGAGGATTTTTTTTTTAACTTTTAAAATTTTAATTAAAAAAATTATTTAGCTTGCTTTCACTGTATATTTATATTATGATGGTAATTATTATAATCTCATCATATCCATTAAGCATTCCTATGTGTTTAAAAATGAGGGAAATATGACTCTCCTTTATTGCTTTGGATGTAGTATTATTATCTTCTTAATTATAATCTTAGATTATAAGGTTTTAATATATACTCTAGTTAAAAGATAAAAATGGAACTGATGAAACTATCAGGAGTAACAATCTCAATGACTTCTCTTTGTGATGTTACAAACCAGAATTGCCACCAGTTTATTAATTTGATAGCATGAGACAGAGAGAGAACCAACACTATCTTAAGAAACATTTGGGGCTTCCCTGGTGGTGCAGTGGTTAATAATCCTCCTGCCAATCCAGGGGACATGGGTTCAAGCCCTGGTCTGGGAAGGTCCCACAAGCCGTGGAGCAACTAAACCCGTGTGCCACAACTACTGAGCCTGCACTCTAGAGCCCGCGAGCCACAACTCAAAAAAAAAAAAAAAAAAAAAAATTGATTCCCAGTTGCTGGTAATGGTCACAGAGAACAAGAATGCCAGAGTTGACCCTGACAGGATACTAACAGGAAACACACTGGGTAAATTTTCACCCACTTTCCTTAAGAAACAAAACAAACTAGTCTGTCATTATTTGCAAGTAATATATCACATACTTTAAAGATACATATCAAGGAAAGAACCAAAATCAGTGTTTGAGTAAGACCCTAACATCCTCTAGCTTACAACCTATAACAGGCATTTTAGCATCCTCTAGCTTACAACCTATAACAGGCATTTCCAATATAAGGATTAGAAACCAATAAATTTTCTTTTCATATGAGAACAACTAGAATATATTTGTAGACAACTAGACTGATTCCCAAATATTCCTACTGCTCAAATTCAGTCTTCAGTACATGTCTCAGACTTCCAGTTCTGTCTATATAGTAGACTAGAAAACCAGTAAATGTCTTCAATAAAAACACCTAGGAAGGGCCTTAAAAAAAAAAAAAAAAAAAAAAAAAAAAGCACCTAGGAAGTTTATAAAATTATATTGAATATCCTTTAAACTAATAGCTAAAATTCTGAAAAAGTAAGGGAAATTTTCAGGAATCAGATATAAACAGAATACTATAAACTACAAATGTAAGTAGGTGAGAAATTGCAACTGCCCTAGGAGGTACTAACAAGTCTCAATGAACTGTGTTTTATACTCATATTTTATTTCCACAATAGATGAAACCTTGGACCAGTGGGAAACAGGGAAACAGAACTGACTACTACATAAAGTTGAGGCTCTTGAAGTTGGATTAGTAAAATTATCAAAAGCACTTTGTGTCTGCTTGGTATTTGAATGAAAAAACAGGTTTCCTTTAAAATTCAGGATTATGAAACTGTCACACATGAATTTAAGGTCAAATGTATACTACCTGAATGGTGTGTGAACTTTTAAAACAGAAATGAATGTTAAAATTGATCCCAATTGTAATACCTCAAAGCTCTAGACAGAGGTAAATTTAAAACCACCTTAGAAAAACAACAACAAAAAAAACCACCTTACAAAAGTATGGATAACATGGATTCCCTTTGCATGGGAAATCCAGTCTAAGGAAGTTCTCACATTAAAAAATATAAAGAATATTAGGAAACCACTTATCATAAGCAAGAGCCAGTGCACACATACAAACACGCACATGCGTGCACACACACACTCACACACACACACACACACACACACACACACATATATAAATCCCAAATACAGGTTCTGGACTCAAAGACTAGTTCACCAAGGTCCCTGGTTTGAATAAAGCAAAAAGACAAAAATAACCTTCTAAGCACTTAACAGAATTGTGTTGGAAAACAAAACAAAACAAAAACACAAGTTTGTCTAATTTGTCTAATTGATTTCTGTAATTGCATAACCACAAAGAAAATTTCCATGTCCCTGAACTCACACTGTGTCATATAGGCTGCTAAATATGTACAACTTACACAAAGAGAAGGAATTCTGGCTAATGACCATTTTGAAATATGTCCACAGAGGGCAATGAAATAGGAAGAATCTAATGAGAGAACAGAACCTGGTGCTACCAAATTGGCTGACCAAGAAATCTACTCCTTTATTAGAGATCAACATTCCTACCTTCTGACCTGCAGGATGTAACAATTGCCATGGTTACATGATCACTGTATATTATTTACCAATAATTCTCCAAAGAGGAGTTTTACACCATCTATACCTGTTGGATGACTTAGGTGTGGCTGAATTTCCAATTTAGACATATATCAAAAGACAAGGAGACTATATCCCAACGTGACCAAGAGAGTTACATTATCAGCTAAGGAAGAATTCTGAACGTGAGTTTTCTCCATTCAGTGAGTTCTGTGTATGGAAATTTAGTGTGTGGTATATAGTAAGGGTTGTCCTTTCTAGGATGCCTGTTTTTTCCTGCCCAGCATCCACTTCCCCTCCTTCTGGTAAAAAGATTATGAATTTCTTTGGGGAAACTACCCCCACCTCTTCTCTCAATCCTGTGGATTGGGTTAAATTGACCACATATCTGCTTAATTGGCTCTGACTAGTTTAAGCCAAACCAATGAGTCCTAACTCACTAGATTTGAACTCATAACTTGATGTAAATAATGGTGAATGTATCTGTGTCTATGAAATTACTTGGTGGTTATCATTTTGTTTGTTTAAAGGTTTGTTCTATAATTTAAAGAAAGTATTTTGATCAATTTCCATACAAAGATAAGCACTTATGTTAACGTCAAGTGTAGCTCTATCTGTGACATAAAAACCAGAGCAGTTTAATCAAAGGGTACCTATCTGTAAAATATATGTTGGGGAGAGAAGCAATTAGCACTGTGGGAAACAAGGAAAATGTCTTGGTTAGGAAGGCAAATTTGGTCTGAATAAGTTCTCTTCTAGTTCTGAAAATCAATGAGTAAATGAAAATTAAGATTTTCAAATGAGGATTTGTATTAGTTTTCTCTTCTGCCAAAACAAATAACCACAAATTTAATGGCTTAAGACAATGCAAATTTACTATTTTACTGTTCTGTAAGTCAGAAGTCTGACATTGATCTCATCAGGCTAAAATCATGATGTAGGCAGTTGTGCTCCTTCTGGAAACTCTAAGAGAGAGTCCATTTCCTTAGTCATTCACATTGTTGGCAAAATTCAATTCCTAGTGTTTTTAGAACTGAGGTCCCCAGTGTTTGCTGAGTGTCAGCTGAAAGTTATTCCAGCTTCTAGAAATTGCCTGCATCCCTTGATTAGTGACCTCTGTCTTCAACTGTTAAAGCCTGCAACATTGGATTGAGTCCCTTCCGTTTCATGCTTGCAAGTCCCCTCTTTTTTTTTTTTCCATCATAACCCTCTGACTCATTTATGCCTTCCTCTTCCACTTTTAAGGATTTATTTGCTCAGATTGAGCCCACCTAGATAAGCCAGAATAACCTCCTTATCTCAAAGTCCATACCCTTATTCATACCTGAAAAGTCCCTTTTACTACATATTCACCAGTTCCAGATATTTGTATATGGCCATATTTGGGAAGGGCATTATTCTGCTTGCCACAGCATTGCTACTATATTTTTTTAACAGGATTTCAATGAAATTTGTTTCAGAAATAGAAATCACAGTGGTAAGAAGCGACTAAGTTCACTATCTTAAAATTAAGCAATGTTAATACTTGCATGACGTCAAAACAGTGCTCATTACCCAGGGATCTACTGATGTATAACATGTACCACTTTACCTTTGAGTGACATCTACAGTCCGTAGTGTTACTTGTACAGGAGAGAGATTTTAGGTTCTTCCTCCCTGTAACATAGGGCAGTAGTTTAGCAATAAAGAAAAGCTTCCATTTTGGGTCATTGACATAGATAAACTATGCATTATTCCTCTTTGCCTAAAAGATCATCAGAGCCCCATTTCCAAATTCTATTTAGCTGGATATGGCAGACCCTATGTGACTTTCAAAGAAATATAAAAACTATCATCTTCATATTAAGGTTTGTCATAATTTTGTTCACTTGATCTGTATCAGAGATGTGCATTATTGTTTCATTTATTAAAATCCAAACCCATATACAAAATGAATGAGAAAAAAGAGTAGCACTGGAGACTGAGAGAACAGAGTGCTAATTTCCACTTTGCCTTGTGTGCTTGGGTGTTTCGCTTTACTCCATGGGTTTTCTCATTCACGGGATGGAAGAGGTGAAATGAAATAATTTCAGTTTCAATGAGGTCATATCCAGTTATATAAGTCTATATATAATAATTATATCAGATATTGAATCCAGACAGAGAACTCTGAAATTCCCCGCTTCTATTGAATTTGTCAAGTTAATCAGTACCCTATGGAAAAAAATATCTTTTAATATTTAAAAACATAAAGCAAAAAATAAAAATTTAAAAATTAAATTAAAAATATAAACAGAAAAAAATAAACATAGTTAGCTATTAGTTATTGAAAATTTGCATTTTGGTTTTTACAAGTTATCTGCTGAAAGCTATTTCTCTGAGCTCTTGAAGAGAAGAGAGTGTGGGTATCTTTTCTACAAAAGAGGAATTACATTATAGTTGTCAGGTATACATGCTTTATCTACATCAGACTACCTAGGTTCAATGTCCTGACTCTTAGTAGTTGTATAATTATGGAAAGATTACCTCCTAGTTCTTTAACTTCTTCACCTGTCAAATAAAGACAATGATCATAGCTATCTCACAAGTATATGGAGTGAAGTAAATTAATTAATATGAAGTTTTTACTACAGAGCCTACATACATAGCAAATTTTTGATATATGTGAGCTATTATTTAAAAACTCAGAGATTCATTTTTTATAACTGAAGGCTCTGCCTTGAAATAGTTACAAGTCTCATTCTTTTTTTTTTTTTTTTAATTTGGGGTATAATTGCTTTACAATGTTGTATTGGTTTCTGCTGTACAGCAAACTAAATCAGCTATATGTATACATATATCCATTCTTTTTTGGATTTCCTTCCCATTTAGGTTACCACACAGCACTGAGTAGAGTTCTCTGTGCTATACAGCAGGTTCTCATTAGTTATCTATTTTATACATAGTAGTGTATATATGTCAATCCCAATCTCCCAATTCATCCCACACTCCCTTTACCCCCTTGGTGCCCATATGTTTGTTCTCTACATCTGTGTCTCTATTTCTGCTTCTCAAATAGGTTCATCTGTACCATTTTTCTACATTTCACATATATGTGTTAATATACTATATTTATTTTTTTCTTTCTGACTTACTTCACTCTGTGTGACAGTCTCTAGGTCCATCCATGTCTCTAAAAATGACCCAATTTTGTTCCTCTTTATGGCTCAGTAATATTCCATTATACATATGTACCACATCTTCTTTATCCATTCCTCTGCTGATGGACATTTAGGTTGGTTCCATGTCCTGGCAATTGTAAATAGTGCTGTAATGAATATTGGGGTGCAACTCTGGTTTTGAGATAAGGTTTTCTCAGGGTATATGCCCACTAGTGAGATTGCTGGCTCATAAGGTAGCTCTATTTTTAGTTTTATAAGGGACCTGAATACTGTTCTCCATAGTGGCTGTATCAGTTTACATCCCCACCAACAGTACGAGAGGGTTTGCTATTCTCCACACCCTCTCTAGCATTTATTGTTTGTGGATTTTCTGATGATGCCCTTTCTGACTGGTGCGCAGTGATACCTCGTTGTAGTTTTGATCTGCATTTCACTAATAATTAAAGATGTTGGGTATCTTTTCATGTGCCTCTTGGATATCTGTATATCTTCTTTGGAGAAATGTCTATTTAGGGTCTTCCACCCATTTTTTGATTAGGTTGTTTGTTTTTTTTGATATTGAGCTGCATGAGCTGTTTGTATATTTTGAGATTAATCCTGTGTCAGTTGCATCATTTGCAAATATTTTCTCCCATTCTGAGGTTTGTCTTGTTTATGATTTCCTTTGCTATGCAATAACTTTTAAGTTTAATTAGGTCCCATTTTTTTTACTTTTGCTTTTAAGTTTATTACTCTAGGAAGTGGGTCAAAAAAGATCTTGCTGTGATTTATGTCAGAGTGTTCTGTTTATGTTTTCCTCTAAGAGTTTCTAGTGTCTGGTTTTACATTTTGTCCTTTAATCCATTTTGAGTTTATTTTTGTGTATGGCTGTTAGGGAGTGTTCTAATTTCATTCTTTTACATGTAGTTGTCCAATTTTTCCAGCACCATTTATTTGAAGAGACTGTCTTTTAGCCATTGTATATTATTGCCTCCTTTGTCATAGATTAGGTGACCATAGGTACATGGGTTTATTTCTGGGCTTTCTATTGTGTTCCATTGATCTATATTTCTGTTTTTGTGCCAGTACCGTACTGTACTGATTACTGTATCTTTTTAGTATTGTCTGAAGTCAGGGAGACTGATTCCCCCAGCTCTGTTTTTCTTTATCAAGATTGCTTTGGCTATTCAAGGTGTTTTGGGATTCCATACAAATTGTAAAAGTTTTGTTTTGATTCTGTGAAAAATCCCATGGGTAATGTGACAGGGATTGTATTGAATCGGTAGATTGCTTTGGGTAGTATAGTCATTTTGATTGTTCTTCCAATCTAAGAACATGATATATCTCTCCATCTGTTTGTGTCATCTTTGATTTCTTTCATCAGTATCTTATAGTTTTCTGAGTACAGGTCTTTTACCTCCTTAGGTTTATTCCTAGGTATTTTATTTGTTGTTGTTACAATGGTAAATGGGACTGTTTCCTCAATTTCTCTTTCTGCTCTTTCAGTGTTAGTGTATGGGAATGCAAGTGATTTCTGTGTATTAATTTTGTATCCTGCAACTTTACCAAATTCATTGATTAGCTCTAGTAGTTTTCTGGTAGTATCTTTAGGATTTTTATGTATAGTATCATGTCATCTGTAAACAGTGACTGTTTTACTTCTTCTTTTCCAATTTGGAATCCTTTTATTTCTTTTTCTTCTCTGATTGCCATGGCTAGGACTTCCAAAACTATGTTGAATAATAGTGGAGAGAGTGGGCAACCCTGTCTTCTTCCTGATTTTAGAGGAAATGCTTTCAGTTTTTCACCATTGAGAATGAGGTTTGCTGTGGGTTTGTTGTATAAGGCTTTTATTATGCTGAGATAGTTTCCCTCTATGACTACTTTCCGGAGAGTTTTTATCATAAATCAGGGTTGAATTTTGTCAAAAGTTTTTTCTGCATCTATTGAGGTGATCATATGGTTTTTATTCTTCAATTTGTTTATATGGTGTATCACATAGTTTGATTTGCATATATCGAAGAATCCTTCCATCCCTGGGATGAATCCCACTTGATATTGGTGTGTGATCCTTTTAATCTGTTGTTGGATTCTTTTTGCTAGTATTTTGTTGAAGATTTTTGGTCTATGTTCATCAGTGATATTGGCCCATGATTTTCTTTTTTTGTGTGTGATATCTTTTTCTGGTTTTGGTATCAGGGTAATGGTGGATTTGTAGAATGAACTTAGTTGTGTTCCTACCTCTGCAATTTTTGGGAAGATTTTCAGGAAGATGAATGTTAGCCCCTCTCTAAAAGTTTGATAGAATTCCCCTGTGAAGCCATCTGGTCCTGGACTTTTGTTTTCTGGAGGATTTTTAATCATAGTTTCAATTTCGTTACTTGTAATTAGTCTGTTTACATTTTCTATTTCTTCCTGGTTCAGTCTTCGAGGGTTGTACCTTTCTAAGAATTTGTCCGTTTCTTCCAGGCTGTCCATTTTATTGGCATAGAGTTGCTTGTAGTACTCTCTTATGATCCTTTGTATTTCTGCAGCGTCAGTTGTAATTTTTCCTTTTTCATTTCTAATTTTATTGATTTGAGTCCTCTCCCTTTTTTTCTTGATGAGTCTAGCTAAAGATTTATCAATTTTGTTTATCTTCTCAAAGAGCCAGCCTTTAGTTTCATTGATCTTTGCTGTTGTTTTCTTCATTTCTATTTCATATATTTCTGCTCTGAATTTTATGATTACTTTCCTTCTATTAACTTTGGGTTTTGCTTGTTCTTCTTTCTCTTGTTGCTTTAGGTGCCAGGTTAGGTTGTTTATCTGAAACTTTTCTTGTTTCTTGAGATAAGTTTGTATTGCTATAAACTTCCCTCTTAGAATTGCTTTTGCTGCATAGGTTTTAAGTTTTGCTGTATAGGTTTAGAGTTGTCATGTTTTCGTTGTCATTTATTTCTGTGTATTTTTTTACTTCCTCTTTGATTTCTTCAGTGATCTCCTGGTTTTTTAGTAGCATATTGCTTAGCCTCCATGTGTTTGTGTTTTTTACAGTTTTTTTCCTTTAATTTATTTTTAATCTTATAGCGTTTTGACCAGAAATGATGCTTGATATGATTTCAATTTTCTTAAATTTACCGAGGCTTTATTTGTGACCCAAGCTGTGATCTATCTTGGAGAATGTTCCACGTGCATTTGTGAAGAAAGTGTATTCTTCTGCTTTTTGAAGGAATGTCCTTTAAATATCAATTAAGTCTATCTGGTTTATTATGTCATTTAAAACTTGTGTTTCTTTATTAATTTTTTTGTCTGGATGATCTGTCCATTGGTGTAAATGGTGTGTTAAAGTCCCCCACAATTATTGTGTTACTGTCAATCTCCTCTTTTATGGCTGTTAGCATTTGCTTATATATTGAGGTGCTCCAGTGTTGGGTTAATATATATTTATAATTGTTAAAGCTTCTTCTTAGATTGATCCCTTGATCATTATGTAGTGTCCTTCCTTGTCTCTTGTAACACTCTTCATTTTAAAGTCTATTTTATCAGATATGAGTATTGCTCCTTCAGCTTTCATTTGATTTCCATTTGCATGGAATATCTTTTTCATCCCCTCACCTTCAGTCTGTATGTTTCTCTGGGTCTGAAGTGGGTTTCTTGTAGACAACATATATACATGTCTTTTTTTTTATCCATTCAGCCAGTTGTGTCTTTTGGTTGGAGCATTTAATCCATTTACATTTAAGGTAATTATAAATATATATGTTACTATTAACATTTTCTTAATTATTTTGGGTTTGTTTTTGTAGGTCATTTTCTTCTTTTGTGTTTCCCGCCTGGAGAAGTTCCTTTAGCATTTGTTGTAAAGCTGGTTTGGTGGTGCTAAATTCTCTTAGCTTTTGCTTGTCTGTAAAGGTTTTAATTTCTCCATTAAATCTGAATGAATTCCTTGCTGGGTAGAGTAATTTTGTTTGTAGGTTTTTCCCTTTCATCACTTTAAATATGTCCTGCCACTCCCTTCTGGTCTGCAGAGTTTCTGCTGAACAATCAACTGATAGCCTTATGTGGTTTCCCTTGTATGTTATTTGTTGCTTTTCCCTTGCTGCTTTTAATATTTTTTTCTTTGAATTTAATTTTTTTTTTTTTTTTTTTTTAGTTTGATTAATATGTGCCTCAGTGTGTTTGTCCTTGGGTTTATCCTGTATGGGACTCTCTGAACTTCCTGGACTTGGGTGGCTATTTCCTTTCCCATGAATGTTGGTGCATTTAATGTTGTCCCAGAGGTCTCTGAGACTGTCCTCAATTCTTTTCATTCTTTTTCCTTTATTCTGCTCCTTGGCAGTTATTTCCACCATTCTATCTTCCAGCTCACTTATTTGGTTTCTATTTTATTTATTCTGCTATTGATTCCTTCTAGTGTATTTTTCATTTCAGTTATTGTGTTCTTCATCACTGTTTGCTTGTTCTTTAGTTCTTCCAGGTACTTGTTAAACATTTCTTGTATTTTCTCTACCTGTGCCTCTATTTGATTTCCAAGATTTTGGATCATCTTTACTATCATTAGTCTGAATTCTTTCTCAAGTCTTTGCCTATTTCCTCTTCATTTATTTGGTCTTGTAGGTTTTTACCTTGCTCCTTCATCTGTAATATATTTTTTGTTTTCTCATTTTTTTCGATGGGTGGGGCTGTGTTCCTGTCTTGCTGGTTGTTTGGTGTGAGCTGTCTAGCACTGGGGTTTGCAGGCAGTTGTGTGGAGCTGGGTGTTGATGTCAAGATGAGGACCTCTGGGAGAGCTCACACTGATTAATATTCCCTGGGGCCTGAAGTTCTCTGTTAGTCCAGCGACTTGGATTCAGCGCTCTCACCACAGGAGCTCAGGCCCAGCCCCTGGCCTGGAAACCAAGATCCTGCAAGCCCCATGGTGTCGCCAAAAAAAAAAAAAAAAAAAGAAACAAAAAAAAAGGAACAGAATAATAACAAAGAATAAAAAATACAATAAAATTAGAAAAATAAAAAATATATTAGAAAAATAAAAATGAAAGAGTAACAAAGCAAAAATAGGACCACAACAGCAAAAGCATAAAGTAAAACAAAAATAAATAAATAAAAATAAAAAATAATGAAAATAAAATACAGAAAAAAATTAAAAGATAAAAATAAGAAAAAAAAATTCCCTGGCACCTCCACTACCAGTGTCCTTGCCTCCATGTTGAGCCACAGCCAACCCCTATCCCCCTAGTAGGCCCTCCAAGATCTATAAGCAGACCTCCCTACCCACTCTGTCAGCCCCACCTCTGCTTGCATTCCTCTCACCAGCATCTTTTCCTGATGCTGTCCTGGAGCACACATGCCCAAGCAGGCTAGCTGGGGTGCCAGCTTCCACAGGCATACCCGCAGGGGTTGGCACAGCCAAAGGAGGCCTTGGAGGGTGTAGCCCATGGCCTGCTTGGACCCTCATGGCCAGTGTAAGCCTTGGCGGCAGTGGAGCTAAGGCCTTGGGCCTGTGTAGCCATAGGGAACTTTGGGAGTGGGGCTCAGGCCCAGGACCTGCATGGTCAAAGGTTTTTGGGGCGGGGCCCAAGGTGGGCCCAGGCTCAGGACCCATGTGGCCAGAAGAGACCCCAGCATGGGCAGAGCTCAGGGAGAGATCCATGCAGCTGGAGTGGGAGAAGGTCCATTCCTGAATTTGAATCTCTTCTTAAATGCCTGTTTTCCTCCAGCCTATGACAAATTTTCATCAGAAATAAGAGCAGGGAAGCCCAGGAAAACACACACAAAGGGACACTTCCTGTACCAATAGACATAAAACTTAATTGAGCTAAAGTTGCTTTTTTTTTTTTCTGTTTGCATTTTAAACATGTATATTATTTTAAGCAAGACTTAGATCTGATAGAACAAATTAGTATCTAGTTCAAAAATTAAGACCTATGAATCTGTACTAAAAAATAGTGGGATGGGAAAGAGTATTATTGTTAAGCAGGCTCCAAAATATGCTGGGAGTCCTTATACATTAGCTATCACTAATATTTAGGCCAGGACTAATGCTTTCCATGAAAGCTCTGGAGTTTAATTGCAGCTTCTAAAAAGTCCCCATTTCTGCTTCTCCCCAAAATTAGACCTTTGCTCCCATTTGTAAATGGGTGGCAATAGCAAGCTGAAAGTGCACCTTCAGTTACCCCATTCTTCAAGGGTGATTCTTAGTGTCTAGTCCTCTGCAGAAACAGCATGATCAGTAAAATTCATGGTTTCTTCTGGGTCTCCTCAAAATAAATTCTCTAGGAAGAAAACTTGGTAGTTATAGATGAAGATGAAGAAGAAGATGATACTAATAACAAGAAAGATTTTTATGTTTATTAAGGACCAGTACTTTAGACACATTATATGACTTGATCCATGTAACAAAATGTGTAAGGTGGGAATATCATGTGTATCTTCTGTGAAAGAAAACTAAGGCACTGGTTCAAGGTCGATGTAATATTTAAACCTGTGTCTATTTGAGATCAGAGACTCTGATATTGACCACTGTACTTTACTGACTCCATAAAGACCCCAGGGAGGCCCTCCTTCCACTGCTTTTCACCTCACCCCTAAGGTTGTCTTTCCCTTGTCTTACTTTTCTTCAGCATTCAGGTTCACTATTTGTGTTTACTTATGAAGGGTTTTGCTCTGGTGATTTAAAGACCTAAAGCTGATAATTATCCTGATTTGCAAGTAGTGCAGTGGCTATTTCTCAAAGTAGCATAGTTGTACAAATAATACCTGTGTGCTGTGTCAACTTGTTGTCCAAATTTAGAACAATCTCCCCATTACTTTTATAGCACATTGTCTCCTTTTGGTATGAATTGGGTTTGTAGGAGTGGAATTGGTTACATCAGAATAAAAGAGGAAACAGTGAGGATGACTGGAAAGCTATATAACAGAAGCATTAGGGAAAAGGAAAGAAGAGGGTAGGATGGGGTGGGGAGGTTTTTAAAGGAGAGCTTTAAAATAATAAACTAGTAGAAACTGGGTGACAGTCTGAGAATATTATTCTTAATGCAGAGAGAATGACTATTGCAACAATGGTGAGTCAGAGGATGAAATAACAGGTCTACAGGCAGGAAATTATTTGGGGAAGGGAGAGGGAAGAAGAGAAACATTAATGTTTATTAAATGTCTATGTGTTTCTCCCTATAACTTTAAGCCAACTTTAGAGCCAAACTGAACTCTTCTTGAAGTCTTTCAACTTGCCTCCCATGTGCTTCACAATTATCCAATGCCATCAAGGGGAACAACAAAGGGAAAAATGATGAAGAGAGGCTTAACCATCATGTGCCAAGCACTTAACATTCCTATATCAGTGCTAATGGATGTGTTTTCTCTGCTAACTTTTTAACCACTTGAGACCAGAATGATCTCAGGTGGCCATGGCCTGCAGAAGCTTGAAGCAGGGTTTTGGTTCCCAGAGACTGAGGTCAGACCACGGCAGGGAGAGGGCTGAATCCTAGCCACTAGACCAGTGGTCAGCGACAAGGCCCTGGCCATTCAGCTTTGTGGAAAAGAATTCCCACAAAAAGGAAACTAGTGAAACAAGTAAAGTGTTTATTAGAAAGAAAAAGTGTACAGTACATGTGGATAGACACACAGGTGGACTCAGAGAGAGAGTTGAGGCCTCATGGTAATTTAAATCACTTATACGGGGCATTTCTTCCAGATTTCCTTTGGCCAATCATTTTGATTTGCCTAGTTCAGAGTCTGTATTTGGTATATCTCAGGATTCTCTCTTGTGTGTGTGCACATCTCTAAGCCAAGATGGATTCAAGTGAAGAGGTTTATGGGTAGCTTACCATCACTTGTTTTTGACCTCCAAGGAGATTTTTTGTTGGGAAGGTCTCCTTGACTTTGAGAATGAGAAATATGTGATCTCTTTTCTTTTATCTGGGCAGGGCTCAACCTCTCCTATTATTCTCCAGTTATCTTCATCTTGGAGTATCAGTCCACAAGGAACAAACTCCAGCTGCTCACCCTGGGGCCCATCTATCTCCTGCCTCAAATGCCTTCTGAAAGACATAGACCCCAAGAAATCTTTATTGGGAATATTAAGGGGGCCCAGTGTGATTTCCATTGTTATTTTGGCATGATCTGCTGTGCAGAGTGGCTGGAGTCTCTGCATTGTCATTGTCCTGTGATGCTCTAGAGAAAACAAACTAAATAATTGATTAGAGAAGCAGGGGTGAAAGGCTAGTAAAAGGCCATTATAATCAGAGACTCAAGCAAGGGTAATAATCTGGTTATACAAGGTCAACATATTTTGTTAATCTCAGGCTTAAAATTTAGTATATTTCCTTGTTTCTAAAATGGAAGTTCTGAACCTGTTGGTCCCAGGCCTCCTTCTTGGGCTGAAAGGTCTTAGTTGCAGATTTGCCACAGTATGGAAGACAACAGAGCACTAGGCAAAATATAACATAAATAAGTATGGCTAAAAAGAGGAAGGTTATAAGAAAATGGAAATCTCCCATCAGAAAGTTTTCAATAACTTTTGGGATCCAGGAGAACAAGTTAGAGACCAGTTTTCACTTTTCCCACCCATATTGAATAGCGAGGATTTGTGGTTAATTGTCTACTGAAGCCAGGTGGCTTCTTGTCAAATTTTCTCAATGTCGGTCTCTACCTGGGAAGATGTGTTAATGTATGTGCAACAAGAAGTATTGGCAACTGCACATAATACCCCTCCTTGTTCTTCCAACAGATAATCCAGGGCCAGTCGGTTGTTACACCTTGGCCAGTGAATCTAGAAGACTTATGTAGATTAGTAAGAGAGCAGTACTGTTAGCTATGGCAGTAAGAGTATGAGGTAAGTTTCGAAGGACATGTTGGTGGGTGGCTAATCCCCATCATGGTAACAAGGTATATCGAAAGAAAGAGCGTCTCTGTCTTAGATGCCACCAGGTAAATCTCGAGTGAATAGGTTCGAGGAACTAACCCAGTGCTTGGATTAGTTTAAAGTGTGGATTGAGAAAGGAGTAATCAAAGTTCCCACCATACACTGTGTGGGCCTGGAGTTATTGCATAAGCAATTAGTGGCTCATGTTTTTTTTCTTTTTTTTTTTTTTTTTTTTAATCTACCTGACATACAAAAAGGTATCTTAGTGGAGCACAATAGACTAATGTGCCCAAGGTATTAAAGACTAGCCATCCAATTCTATTGTTATGGAAATGTTCTCCAGCTACAAACCCAAGGGGTGCTATCCACGTCTGTCCTGATATCTGCTTCTCCTATGTGGATCTTTCTTTCACTGTGTAGCAAGTTAGAGTTTGAACACAAATAGGTAACTAGAGTTCTGGCTTGGGGAGTAGGCATTATAAAGCACTGAGATGCTTTAACGCCAGTTCTTCATCCTCCCAGTTTGACTTCATATTGTCCTTCTGTTGCTAAGGGGAGGGTTAGGTAAGAGACATTAGAATTTTCTTCAGTAGGAAAATGAACAATTCTGACTCTGTACATTACTGTTCTGAGCCTTGCGTCTCTGGTAGAAGACAATTTTCCCTCAGGAACTTGGCCAAAATTCCTTACAGAATGGACAAGGGGGTCACTGTGGTCCAAGATGGACTTAGTTTTGGGTAAGCAGATCAAGCAAGAGTTTGTGCAATGTGAACCAGAGAGTTCTCTGTCCATCCTGTGGATAAGGGATAGAGGCATAGAAAAGCTAAGGCAATTAGTAACTTCATAGTTGCACTAGCCAGAGTCATATTTAAATCACCCAGCATGGGCAGAGAAGTTTAGGAAATTCTGAAAGCAAAGGTGAGAGTAAAGAAGACAATAGTTATCTAAATCTACTAGAGCATATCAGTTATTCTGTAAGTGGATTGGAGTACCAGAAGACAAAAAGGGAGATAGTGGCTATGGGTACTTAGCCTTGGGTCTAAGAAGTCTCTTTGTCTTTTTTGAAGAAGAGCTTTAGGTCTTGGAGAGTCTCACTTATCTACCTGGAATTTTCAGGCTGTCCTGGGTCCTCCAGGTCCTGTGGAGACTCAGAGGAAGAGGTGGATTCACAGGAATGGCTGGAATGTGGGTCTTCAGGTTCCTGCAACATATCAGTGGAGACAGGTTTAATCCTGCACAGATGAACTCAGCTGGTGACTCCCTGGGATTTAACTGCCATCTGGGTGCTCAGAAGGACTTGGTAAGGACCCATCCGTTTCAGGAGTATCTGGTTGTCAGGGGACTCATTTTTCCAGGTCTTTAAAAGTACCCAGTCTCCAGGGTTTACAACAGAGTGACTGGGATATCTTGAGAGGTCTGTACTCTGTTGCTATATTCTTGTATAGACTTCTGGACCTGACCTAGGTTTATAATGTATTTTAGATGAGCCTGGGTTTCTGGGTCAGTTAGCATGTCCAGAGTAAGGAATGGCCTTTTGTATGTCATTTCAAAAGGGCTTAACTTAGTGGTTGTTTTAGGGGCTGCCCTGACCCTTAAGAGGGTTATTGGCAACAGGCAATACCACAAATCTGATGTTTCCTGATAGAGTTTGCCCAAGGTTTTATTTAGATTAGCCTGTTCTACTTTTCCTGAGGACTGTGGTCTCTAGGATGAAAGGAGGTGTTTTTTAATTCCTAAAGCCCACGAAAACTGTTGAGTAATCTTTGCTACAAAAGAAGGTCCATTGTCACTCTGGAGGTGATGGGGCAACCCGAATCTAGGAATAATTCCTTTGGGTGTGCCTTAGTCACTTCAGTTGCCTTCTCTGTTCCATTGGGGAAGGACTCTACCACCCAGTAAAAGTATCTATAAACACTAGTGAGTATTTGAAGCCTTGGAAAGAGGGCATCTGAGTGAAATCTATTTGCCAGTCCTCTCCTGGTTAAGTTCCATGTCACTGGACTGGGTTAACAAGAGGGGGAGGCTTGAGGTTGCCTCCTGGATGATGGGTGGCACAAAGGGCACAGGTTCGAGTAAGCTTTTGATTGTCTCTGTGAGCCCTTTCCCAGTAAAAGGTTGGAAAACAATTGTAGACATTGCATCTCTCCCCAGATGGAGAGAATCCTGTAGTCCTTAATAATTTTCTATTGGTCAGAAAGAATTATGAGCAATTTCAGATCTATGGGCCACCAGGCATCTGTTCCCGTAGTTCTCCCTATGTCTCGTGCCCAGGTCTTTTCAGAACATGAGTACCTGGGTATAATGTTAGAAGGGGTAAGGGATGGGATTAATGCCGTTTTGGTTATGAGCATCAGGGCTGCTTCCATTGGCTCCTGATCTGCCCTGTTGTTTCCTTGGGAAATTTGATCAGATCCCTTTTGGTGCCCGTGGCAGTGGATGACTGCTATCTGTTTTGGGTTTTGAACCACATATATGAGATTTAAAATATCAGCCCCATATTTTATAGGGGAATTTCTTGCATTTAGAAGTCATCTCTCTTTCCAGATAGCTTAGTGGGCATGTAAAACAAAGAAGGCATATTTTGAGTCTGTGTATATATTTACAATCTTTCCTTCTCCTAGGGTTAAGGCTCGGGTTAGAGCTATCAGTTCAGCCTTTTGGGCCAAGGTGTTAGTTGGTGAATGTTTTGCTTCTATGACTCTACGAGCACTCATGATAGCATACCCTGCCCTCCTGACTCCATTTTTAATGAAACCCCAAATTCTACAAAATTCCAAAAAGATAAGATGTTTCTTCATGTTTGGAGTGCTTAGGCTTAATATAGCTTGTTTTCTATCTGGAGATAACTATCTACTTCTGGGGTTTATAATATGTCCCAGATATTTAACTTGTTGCTTTGAGATTTGTGCATTTGTCTGAGAGACTCTGTAACCCTGGGCCCCAAGAAAATTAAGGACTTCAATGGTACTTTTATCTAAGGCCTCCATGGAGGGACTACAGATTAATATATCATCTACATACTGTAGAATAGCACCTTCTTTTAAGTGTACTTCCCTTAGTTCCTTTCTTAGGGCCTCAGCAAACAAGTATGGGCTGTCCCGAATCCCCTGAGGCAATACTGTCCAGGTATATCATTGCATTTGGCCTGAGTTGGGGTTAGTCCACTCAAAGGCAAACCGATATTGCGATGAGGGATGAACTGGGATGCAAAAAAAAGGCATCCTTGCAGTAAACCATTTAGCGTCCTCAGGGATTTGGACGAATATATATAAGGATTGGCCACAAGGGGTTGTATAGGGACCACTGTGTTGTTTACTGCTCTAAGATCTTGTACCACCCTATACTCCTCGTTTGTCTTAACAACTGGCAAAATAGGAGTACTCCATGGAGACTGGCAGGGTACCAAGATGCTATGCTTTAAGAATTTATCTAGAGGGGTTGTAAACCCTTCTTCGCTTCCAACTTTATAGGGTATTGTCTCTTGTTAGGGTAGGCAGCTTCTGAGATAAGGCTAATTCTTACAGGTTGGATGTTTATGGCCCTTCTGGGGATTCCTTTGTCCCATACTGAAGGGTCCACTGCTTGTAGAATATGGCTGGGAATAGGACCTTGCTCTTCCGGCTGGTCTGTCTTAGTCAGAATCAAGATAAGGGGCTGTTTGGGGCTTCCTAATCAGAGTATGACTCCAAGGGATCTCAGAAGGTCCTTCCCCATAAGTGGGGTAGGATACTCAGGCACAACTAAAAAGACATGCAAAATCAACTGCTGCTCAAATTGGCAAGTGAGAGGCCCAGTAAAGTAATGTGTGTGAGGCTTTCTGTGGACACAAGTCACAGTACAGCTTTTGGAGGAAAGAGGTCCAGGGTAAGAAATTAAGACAGAGTAAGTGGCTCCCGTATCAACTAAAAGATTAGTCTTCTTATCTGCCACATCAAAGACCACCCTGGGCTCCTTGATGGAGATAGACATCTCATGGGGGAGAGCCACCAGAATCCTTGGGCTGCCTCAGGTGTCCAACATGGTCATCTCAGGAGCGGGAGTCCCCCTTCCCCTTCAGAACTGAGGGCAGTACCTCTTCCAATGACCTGTTTGCTTGCAGGCTGGGCATGGCCCAGGGGGCTCTTTCTGGCAATCTCGGGCACAGGGACCAGTTGACTTCTATTTGTAGATTTCCCACTTGTTGGTCTTACTTCCAGATGGATAGTTGAACTTTCTTGGCTCCCTTGGGTTGTCCTGAGATTACAAAGCATGGCTGACAGCAATGGCTATCAGTTTTGCATGAAACCTGGCCTGCCTTTTCTCATGTTGGTTTCTCTCTTCCTCCTGAGCTTGATCTCCATTATTAAATACCCCAAAAGCCACATCTAGGAGTTGGGGCATGGGGTTTTGTGGGCCTAATTGTAACTTTTGGAGTTTCCATCTAATATCAGGGGCAGTCTGGCTGATAAAGTGCTGTCCCAACAGGGACTCACATTCGGAATTGAAGGGATCTATGTTGGTATACTTTCTAAAAGTCTCCACAAACTACCCATAAAAAGAGAGCTGCATTTTCTTTTTATTCTTGGGTCATTCCTTTAAACTTTTCATAGTTAACTGACTTTTTGATACACTTTCTCATCCCTTCTAATACACATTGAATCATGTGCTTCCTGGATTCTATTCCCACCCAGGAATTATAATTCCAAGGGAGTTCCTGATTTGGGACTGTGTCTCCATCCAGAGTATAATGTTGGGTTGGTCTCTGGCAAACTGCTCAGCATACCCCTGGGCTGCTGTCCAGATTCTCAGTTTTTCTTCAGGAGTACAGCAAGTAGATAGGACTGCTTGTATATCCTTCTGAGCTAAATCATGGACCAGAGTTAGAGCATGAAACCCTTCATCAAACTTACTAGGGTCTTCAGAAAATTGGCCCAGCTCTGTTTGCATTGGGCTAAGTTGGTTAAAGAGAAGGGTACATGTACTCTGACTGCCCCTTCGCCATTTGCCACTTCCCTAAGAGGGCATAACTTCCCTGATCCTGGGTAATAGGAAGCTCCACTGTGAGTTAACACAGAGGGCCTAGTGTCTCTTCCTTGAGGTAATGGAGGGTATGGAGGGACATAGGGAGGTGGAGTTTGGAATCAGTCAGAGGGACTGGGAAAACTAGGTGACTCTGGAGAATTAGGTGGCTCCGGAGAAGTAGGGTTACTGTCAGGAGTAGGGAGAGCTTGGTTTCCCCCCTGAGAGACAGAAGAGCTTAGAAGGGGATAATCTAAAATGTCGGGAGAGTTTTCTGGTTCCCCAGAGTTTGAAATACTAGAGCCATATAAGGTGGGATTTTGGTAAAAGACTATGAAAGTCTGAATATAGTGAACCTCAGTCCACCTTCCCATCCCATGACAATAAAGATCCAATTGTAGAATGGTATTATACTTGAGAGATCCATTTTAAGGCCATTTTTCTCCATTCCCCAACTTATGCAAAGGCCAGGCACTGCTACAGTAGAAATTAAGGGTTTTTTTTTCCTTTTTTAGCCCTTCTATTAAAAAACAAAAATTCTAGTTCTTAAGGATACACTCCAGAGGTGTTTCTTCTGGCTTGGAGGGGGACCCTCCTATGTTGGGTAACCTGCAACCGAGAATGAGAGAGCACTCCTGGAAATGGAATCCAGAATCCCAGAAACATTTACCAGGAGGCTTTAACCTAAGGGATTCAGGGTGTCCCCCAAATTCCCTTTGAACCTGATGCGGTTTCAATCATCCTCTACTCTCCCATCAACTCCTGACCAGACATCTCTGGTCTTCCTTGGTACCTTGTGCAAGGTGTCACCTTATGTGGCCAGGGAGGACATTTGAACCAGTGCAAACTGGTTGCCAGGACTTTCCTTAGGAGGGATCCCTTGTCCATAGAGTTTATGTCCTATGATAAGTCTTCCTACGCTGGGGTGTATTCCTCACGACTGAGCATCTACAAAGTTTATAATTCAGGCTGCTGGGTAGTGGTCAGCCTGATAGGCTGTCTGTAGTAGTGTGTAGGCTGCCAAGGCCTGGAGTGAAGGGGGTCTGATAGATGCAAAGAGGAATCCTTGGAGAAATTGGAGCTGCGCGCCATGGAAAACGGCACAGGGTTCAAGGCTCAAGGGCTGGGAGGTGGAAAAATTCTCATAGTAAATTTTGGACATTGAGTGAGGTGAGAAACTAGACAACAAAAGGACTCAAAATCCTTTGCCCTATCTGTCTGGCAGCTAAGACAGAATTGGGAATCAACTGACGATTTTGTCTGACACAGGCAACACTAAGTTTGACAGTGGCTGGGATGCAGTTTAGGAATAATGTCCAAGAAATCCCTCCCTAAAAGGGCACAGAAATATGAAGTGCTGTGAGAGTTAGGTGGAAGGGAAAGGCATAGTGGAGGGTTCCATACAGGACAGAGAGAGAGAGAGACCCCTTGGGCTCCTTCACTGTTGGAAATCACGTTTCCATCATGTCCCAAAGGACAGTGTCAGCTGTCATCCAAGCGTTATTTGAACCTGCATGGCCTGGAGAATACCCCTGCCACTCCCAATTTTGGGGGGAGCCATAATGCAGTGGGTGAACAGAGATTATGCCATGTGAGTCTTGAAAAGAAAAAGAAGTAGAGAACAAGAGAAAAAAAGCAAGAGCAAAAGTCAGGGGCCTCAAGCCTCAACTGGGTGAAGCCTGTAGTATACCTTGAATTCCCGGGTTTTGGAACCAAATATGATCTCGGGTGGCCTCAGCCTGCAGTGGCTCGAAGCAGGGTTTTCGGTTCCTGGCCAGAGATTGAGGTCGGGCCACAGCAGTGAGGGTACTGAATCCTAGCCACTAGACCAGTGGTCAGTGACAAGGCCCTGGCCATTCAGTTTTGTGGAAAAGAATTCCCACAAAGATGGAAAGTAGTGAAACAAGTGTTTATTAGAAGAAAAAGAGTACAGTATGTGTGGACAGACATACAGGTGGACTAAGAGAGAGTCGCACCCTCATGGTAGTTTAAATCACTTATATGGGGCATTTCTTCTGGGTTTCCTTTGGCCAATCATTTTGATTTGCCTGGTTCAGAGTCTGTATTTGGTACATCTCAGGATCCTCCCATGTGCGCACACACATCTCTTAGCCAAGATGGATTCCAGTGAAGAGGCCTATGGGTAGCTTGACATCACTCGCCTTTTGACCTCGAAGGAGGTTTTTTTTGTCAAGAAGGTCTCCTTGACTTTGAGAATGAGAAATATGTGGTCTCTTATCTTTTATCTGGGTAGGGCTCAGCCTCTGCTATCATTCTTCAGTTATCATCATCTTGGAGTATTTGTCCACAGGGAATGAACTCCAGCTGCTCACCTGGGGCCCATTTATCTCCTGTCTCAAACAGACATCTTGTGTATTTTAGATACCAAACACTGGCATGAAGCTCTTTAAACACTTGTTTATTCAAAAGAAAATGTGCTTATATCGAACAGAAAAGAGCTGACAGAACTGAATTGCTTGGTGAAAATTTCAGTAGCCATTCAAATGTAGTTTCACTTGCTAAGTACAGAATACTGAGGGCACAGAATTTGGTCAGAGTCCCTATCTTAATCTATTGATTTTTAGGTTGATTTGTGTTACAGGTGTAAAGTTACTTTATAATACTTAGTACAAGAAATACAGTATATCATCTATTTACTGTTATAAAGGAGTCTTTATGATAAGTGAAAATGCAAGGTGAAGTGGGAAAGTGTTTAAAAAGAGAGTATACAAATAAGTATGCTGGGTTTGCTTATTAAAAAAAAATTGATATATTTAAAAATTAAAATGGTAACCTAAGGGAAAGGAAAAGGTTGTAGGGGTTAGAGATTAAAGCTAGAAATCGTTAAATATATCTTGTTTTATATACTTGATCTTGGGATCAAATATTTAACATGACTAGAAAATAAAAATAAAATTTAAAAAGCAGTTCCTAAAAATGGAAATCATAATGAAACAGAGGAACCTGGCTGTATATTGAGTTGGTAGCATAGCCATACATAGAACAATTATTTTGAGCAAATTAAAACATTTATTATGCCGAATATCTCTAATAAGATGCATCCAAGGACAGTAAGATTAATAATTAAAAAAAAATCTTAGTACATGCCTTTGAGGTAGCATTGGAGTTGTTATTCTGAGACTATTATGAATTTTGGAATTTAAAAAATTAGAAATTATGTTAGTGATACTGTGAAAAAAGACTTCTGACATGAGAGAATGATACATGTATAGTTGTAATATTGATGAGATTAAGTTAAAACTTAATAGCCTACATTTCAATTGGAAGTATAAACTTATAATGTGCTTTATCTTTAAATATAAATATATAAAAATTAATATGCATGTAAATGTGTACAAAGACACATATGTACATATATACACATGTATCAATGTACGTATGAAATATATACTCATATATTTCCCTCATAATTGAATCCACTGAAAAGGTCTAGAAACAATGGCCAATCCATGAGCATTGAACAACACTTCCACACAGATTATAGTTTTATTACCAAGGTTATTTGAAAAATTGTTGATTCTAGCTCTTGGACAGGAGTTTTATAAGACGAGCATGTAATATTGAAACCAAGGAGGACCATGTGGGCCTCCTGGGCACAAAAGTCTTTCTGTGTCCCTCATTTCTTGGTTACAGGAAATAGGCTTCATCCAGCCTCCATGATCTTCCCTGAGTTCCAATGGGCAGGTTCAAACATTTGCTAATTAGGGAAGGGAAGGGATGTGCAAACAACTGAGGAACAGTCAAGAAACAGTAGTGCAGACTTGGGGCAGGGTCCTGGTTCCCACTCAAGGGATACACGTAACAATATCTTTGAGCTGTTTTGCAGCTACTGAAACCCCTACCAGGTGGGAGAAGTTAACTGTGTGCTGCCCATAAGCACGTAGATCCCAGATCAGCTGGAACCAGAAGGTTGATGATGCTGACTCCCACCTACCTCACCACCAACCAATCAGAAGAATGTCCATGAGCTGATCACACCCTCTTTGAACCATTTACTATAAAACTCCTCACTATCCCCCTCCACGTCAGGACACACCTCTTTGAGGGCATTAGTCTGCATGGCTCCCTTTGCCTGGCAAAGTAATAAAGATATTCCTTTCTACTTCATCCAAAACTGTCTCTGAGATTTAATTCCATGTCAGGGTACAGAGTCCAGATTTGGCATCAATATCTCATCGTACCAGAAAGCAAGGAAGTTACCAAAGACTACAGTGCGTTTTTACTTACTTACTCTGGAAGCAAAGATAAATAATTTTTCATTAATCACTGTTTTGTGGTTATACTAGTCTTTCCACCCATTAGTGTATCACACACAAACACTTCACGAATTTATGATAGATAAACATATACATGATTACATTTGATGGAAAAGAGTAAACCTAGTAAAAGTTCATTTCGATAAATAAAAACTACCCTATACATCTAAATAGGGTCGCTGAAATCTACTCTCACTTAAAATCACTGTTATATGCTATTGATTAACTTTAAGTCTCAGCCATTCACTGGCTTTTCATTTTAGCTTTGGTTTCAAGTAGTATTTTCAGCTTGTTTTTGTTTTGTTGACATTCTATGCTCTGCTTTTCATTACTGAATTAACTTCTAATTAAGCAATCAAGTAATTTTTATGCTTTTACTAAAATCAATAAAGGTTTATGTTGCCTTTAAATATAGAGGAAACTGAATAAAATTAGCTACTAGACTATTTCAATTACACAATTTATACTTGGATTAAAACTCTATAGAGTTTTTTCTGTTTTTAAAAGTTACATTTAAAAAATATATTTGCTGTTTTAGTAATTGGTGCATAAATGTTCATAATTATTATCCCTTTACTGGAGATTGTACCTTTAGTAGTATAAAATAATCAGCTTTTGCCATTTAATTTTTCTCACCTTGAATCCTACTGAGCTGGAATAAAAATTTTTACCTATGCCTTCATTTTCCTGGTGTGCTTCTCTTAAGAAGCATAGGATTGAATTTTGCATTTTATCCAGTCAACAACTTTGATGATAGAAATAGTTCCCATCTGCCTGTAGAATTTCAGTGAGGATAAATGCCCCAAACAAGAAAAAATAATATTATCAGCACAACTATGATACAACAAAGGAGAAGAACCTGACTACATATGCTGTTGCCTCTTTAAGAGATAGATATTCAAATGCGATCTGTGACCTTCTGCATCAGAATCACCTGGGATGCTTGGTAAAAAGGTAAGCTGGGCACTCCACCTTAGATATCAAGTTTGAATCTTTGAGGGTTGGAGTCCTGAAGTCTGCATTTTCAGCAAGTTCCACAGGTGATTCCTATGGTCATTACAGCTTGAGAACCGTTAACTAAAATGATAAGAAAAATGTATCATAAAAGAAATTCACTTCTTATTTATTTGGTTGATTTTAGAAGGAAACTTTTTTTTTTCTGTACAGGAAGAGTAAGAGTTAATAAGAGGAATTTGACAAGATTCATGGAAGAATTTTTTCCCCTCAATATTGGAAGAGGAAGGTATAATGTTCAAATTTGTCCTCTCTTGTGCTCTAGATTTTTCTCCCACTTTGTCCAAATGTTTCCCATTTCTACCTCCCCTCCATCTTTAGCTATTGCTGCTCTTATGTTTATATGCCATGATCTTGGACTGGAGGATCTTTTGTATAAACAAACCAGATTCTGTCAGATTTTTTTTTTTTTTTTTTTTTTTGCAAAAAGGAGAAAACATATTGGAAATGGTAACAGTGAGTTAGAATGCTCTGATTACACCATCAAGGTTTCCACTTTTTTTATTCCCATGCAAAAGAATTTCAATTTACCAGGCCAAATATCTCAGTACTTTCGTTGTCAATCAGTGAAGCTATAATATGTAATTCAATCATCGTGTATTTCTTCCCCCACTGAACATTTATTGACTTTTTAGATTAATCTTTTGACTGAAGAAACTCGAAACACTGTCAAACATATAGTGGTGTATAATAACTAGATTGCTCTTCTTTCCTCTGAACCAGGCATTAGTAAGGCAAATTTCTATTTATTCACTTTGTTTTATTAGGTCAGCTCATTAAAATGGAACACTGTGAAAGCTTTAAATGATATCTCAATTCACTGGGTACATTCCTAATGGGGAATTCTATACGCTTTTCAGTTAGGATATACTTCCCATATGAAGCAAAGTTTCCCAATGTCACTAATGGGTTCAAAATATCTATTAGCAAACAAAGGTTATGTTTAATCCTTCAAAACTTTGCACAAGTAAATGGACTTTTAGAGAGCATCTAGCATACACTTTAAGTTTTACATATAAGGAAACTGAGAAATTTCATGCTCAAGGTCAAATTATAAGTGACAAAGTTCAGAAAAGTGTGAGTTCTTAGTCCAGTGTTGCATTGGTTATGCCATGTTGTCAATGGGATGTGTCAGGATATTATTGTTCATATGTGAATAAAACTTTCTGGACCTACTGATTCTTTCAGCTGCTTACAAAAATTGATATGCATATGCTCCGTAATGAATTTCTTAGCTCCTCTATTTCTTCCATCTCTATAACCATCACGAAGTCCTGTAGATACTACCTTTGAAATAGACCCTAAATCTAAACACTTGTGCTGGTTCAAGGCCCCAACATCTCTTGCTCTGATATTGTAATTTATAATAGGAAATATATCTTTGTTATCCCTGTCATTTATGTCACAGAGATCCTAAAACCCTTTGAATTATCCTTAGTGATAAGAGCAATTAAAGTGGCTTTTGTTATGTTAATGAAGTGACTTTTGGAAAACACTTAGGTAACCCCATTTGGGGGCTGATTGTCTAGGGATTAGTGGGTGGATTGGAACTTTCTGTTTACCCCTCCATCATTCAAGGTGTGCAAGCACAGCCTGGACAACCATTGATAGGCACAACTATATAGAGAGACTTAGCATTAAATAGATAGCTGCAGGAGGTGCTCTGAGTGGTCCCTTCCAGTCCTACTGTGCTCTAATACAGGAATTCCACTCATATTATTACTATTCAGAACATTTCTGAGATCTATCTTAGAAATTGCTTCCAAAGCCTGTGATTCATTCATTAATGGCAAGTCCAAGTTCACTGATGAAAATGAGTGATAAAATCTGTTGATACATTTCCTATTTTAAAAAAATGGTTGCAAGGCAAACTCTTCAACTTGACATATAAGGCTTCCATGGTCTAACCCCTGCCACTTCTTTGGTGTCATCTCCCTCCATATCCCTCCCACAGTCAATGTTTCAGCCACACCAAACTACAATACACTAACTAGTTTCTTAAATATGACATCTGTGTCTTATCTCTGAACCTCTGCACACTCCTCCTGAAAAACTATTCTTTATCTTTTCCACCTGGTGAACTCTTACTCATTCTTAAAGACCCAACTTAAATGACCCCACCCCGTGGGGTCATTACCTCAGTGACAACATTTGTACTTTATTGCAATTGTCTGTGTCTATATGTGTGTGCATATATTGTGTCATCCTTCATTGTGCTTGATTGGCATACAAAAAGTTTTAATGCTTGCTGAATGAATTGAAATTAATCAAATTTGTGTTTTATAACATCTGTGTTTTTTGACCTAACAAGAGCATCGTTCAGGCTATGTTTTAATGATGTGATTTTGATGGGCCAATGTAGGTACAATATTTTATAAATAGGCTAATACAGTTTGATGGAATATTTTGTCAAAAGTTGAGATGCTTACAATGACAATTTTCCAACAGCTAGAATTCATTTTTAATTTGGGCTAAATTCCTGAATAGGGAATAAAATAAAAAATAAGTAAAAAAAAAATGGTTGCAACTGTAATATAGTTGTTTTAGTTTTGGCATGACTGTATTTAAAATCATTTTCAAATAAGGATTGTCATACTATTTTGCAAAATGATGGAATTGTTGAAAAAGTCCTTTTCAGAAGTTCTTCCTCTGAAGAACGAAATTATTTGAACATGCAAATTTTGCTTTATGTGTATTAAAAAAAACACACAATGAAAAATACTAAAAATCAACAAATTAACATTATATTTCACCTCTTATGTAACATTCATTAACCTCCATCATACATACAAAGCACTTTAACAAAAGATCTTATTTTAATGCCTTCTTAATAATATTAGTGCCCAATTTTCATATGTATACATTGAAGATCAGAGATGTTAAGATTCAATATTCATAGTTACATATCAAATAAAAGGTAGTGTGCAGACCAGGTCCCAAACTTTCTGATGTCAAGTTCATGGTCATATTTTTCACTCATGTGCATCTAAAGTCAAGAATTTCACCAACACTGAAGAATTTCAGGTTCCACCAAAGACACATGGAAGACATAATTCTGGGAGGTTTACCTTTTCATTTCCCCTCAAGCCTCGCTGTATAAGAAGCCTCCTATTCAGGCTACTTATTGTACTGCTGTGGCTATAAAGCACAATAAAAATGTCAAAAATTATTTTCTTCTCCTGTAATGTGTACCTTTTTTGTCAGTGTGTGGAAGCAATGCTGGATTTTCCATACACTTTAAAAATTGTCACACCCTTGTTATTTTGTTTTCCAAATCTATTTACATTACATGGCTGTATGTTAAGCTTGGGTTGCTAACTCACACATTTATTCTAAACTTAATTGAATTTTTGTTACTTATAAAATTGATGTTTTGCATTTTGCACAATATTTCTCTGCTGTGAGCTTTCATAAGGTACAATTATATTTGAGTCAGAGCCTGGGGCAATTAATTATTAATGAATGGAATAAAGATATTAATGTTTATCTGTAGCAAATGAGAGGCTACATTTGCTTCCCTCAACTGTTACAGCAGAGCCTGAAATTTGCTGCCCTTTCCTTTCATTAATCAGTAAATTCCAATCCCAGGACTACCATAGATTACATAATATTAAGAGACCTTCAAAATCAAGGTCTATGTGTGTATGTGTGGGTGTATGTATATGCCTACATATATATAGCTATGCATACAAAAATATGCATACATATACACATATACATGCATATGTATACAAACACATATATAAAGTGTTTTGCACTGATTTTTTCATCAGCTCCACTACCCAGTAACCCTGTGAAGTAAGGAGATTCAGTATTAATCTTTTAATTTTTAAAGCTAAAGAAACAAAGGTCTAGAGATTTTAAGTGACTTACCCAAGATCCCAAGATTATAGAGATGGGAAGCAGCAAAGCCAGGACTCAAATTCATATCTCACTGATCTGTCCACAAAAACTGAGTGCTCAGGAGCTGACAATGATGGCCCCATGTATTTAAGGCTTACTGTTATACCAGGCACTTTGTGTGTATTATCTCATTTATTCCTCAAAACAGCCCAATGTGGTAGATACTAATCCACCCATTATAGTAAAAAACAAAACTATTACAGAGTCAAAAAAAAGAAAAGAAAAAAAAAAAAGAAATGAAAACAACAACTAAACAACTCAGACTGGGAAGTAACTTGCCCACACAACTTCTAAATGGCAGAGTGACATTAAAATGATATTTTAACCTATGTCTTCTGATTCCTATTTCAGTTCTCCTTCAAATCTTATCTTCCTAATGTTTTTACTCCTTGATAAGAATAAGAAAAAAGATTTAGTTAGTTAATGTCAAGTAAATATTTGCTTAAAATAGAGATATCTTGTTGTATAATTGTCTACTCCCCTTTACTTCACCTTTCTTAAACTCCAAACACCACCAGCTAAACAAAGATCATTGTATTGCCTGGGGGTAGGTGAGAAGGGATATAAGAATGGGATACATGAGAACCATAACTTGATATATCCTAAATGTCTGGTATTTGATATTTTAAAATTCCTGGTTTGTATGTTTCACAAACCATGTATTGCATTTTCCAATTATAATTCTATATAGATTTAGATTAATAATTTTTAAGTACCAATCATGTACAATATTAAATGTTTTTATTTATACTATTCCATGTACTTGTCTCAATAATTCTATATGAAAGATGTTTTTATCCTGTTTTTGCAAAAGAAATTGTGGCTTTAAGCGTTTAAACACCTTTTGAAATTCCATAGCTGGTGAAAAGTATATTTCAGATTCAAATGCCAGCCTTCTGATTCATGGCTCAGCGACTCTTTATCCACTGTGTTCTCCACAGAGCCTAAGGTTAGCACAGTTTTGAATTTAGGATGACAGCTTCTGCTATCAAGCTTTGCTCATCTATTATGGTTTATACTGGACATTCCCTCTCTGAGTTCCTACAAATGTCTTTAAGTCTGTAGGTCAGCTGTATTACTTCTTTAACTCAGATGACCTCAGGGTCAAGTCTCCAGATTAGAAGACATATCTTTTATTTTTTCATCTACATTGTTATTTGGCAGGTTCTGAGGACATGGAAGAGGCTGGCTATTTTGGAAACTGATTAATCAATCGTGATTATGAGGAGGGCTTGGCTTTTCACTATGGTGGGACAAACGAAGGCTAAGAGATGCCAAATTCAATGGTAGGAGAAGAGACTGTAGGGTAGCCTGCTTAGTTTCATAGGGCAGTGAGAGATTAGCACAAAATCAGATTTTGGAAAGTCAAATATTTATGAAGTTGTGGGTTAAACAAGAGAACTGCTGGTGAATCAGAGAGAAAAGTACTGCTTCAACATCATCAAGCACTGTGAAAAGCAGCTGTAAAGTAACACTTCATTTCAAAATCCTGGACTATAACAACTGACGTAGTTCTACCACATTAGATGATCATTTTTCCTCCATCAGAGTCCTGTCATTATTGGAATAGTGGATGTGTCAGTTATTAAACTATCATATTTTTAGTTCCAAATTCTGTGATACTGTGGCTAGGTCTTTATCAAACACATTTCTTTTTGGTTTCTGTTAGGTTTTGCCAACAGAGGGTGCTAGAGGGAGATTAGAAGACCTGAGGTAGGAGAAAGGACTTGATTCTTTCAGTTTTTTCAAGTGTCTCCCCAGCAACAACTCTTGCTTCAGCAAGCAGCAGTTGGTCCACTTTCCATTTTCTTCCAACAGTATAAAACCAGCCTTCATTGTGCTGCATCAGAGATATAAGTACCAGCTGAGCAACATGCCCTCCTCAGAGGTCTGAGTTACAGCCCCTCCTCTGAGCTTCTAAGGTACCAGCATCAATGCAAAGCACTTTCTCTTGAGAGGTACAGATGCCAGATCATCAAGAACCCCTCCTCCAGGCTTCTAGTTTCTGATAACCCTGACATCTTTTCTTTGTCTCCCCAGTCATAATGGTGGTAGATACTTCCTACAGTTACTCTCTCTGGGTTATAGGCTTTCCTGTTTGCTTTTTAGTCCTCCAATGCCTGTTCAACCAATTCTCTACATTGTTATCTCATAAAAATAACTATTGGTTTTTGTGTTCTTGACAGGACCCTACTTGGTTCATTGGGTCTGCATTTTCTAGTTTGGGTTTCCACTAGAGCAGCCAGAATTGTCTTCCCTAAAGTGGGAAACAGGCTGAGGTTCTTGAGTTCCCTTACCTCCAGTTACCTTCATTTAAATTTTGGTCATTGTTTCTCCATAGGGATAAAGTATATCCAGGCTGACTCAAGGTTGCACCCTGCTGGTTTAAAGTAGATAGCGGGTAGCAAGTGAAAGTAATAGAAGATGCTCTTCTTGATAGCATTCAGTGGCAAAACAGTTTAGATAAAAGTCACTCTCTGAACCATTATAGACCCAACTTCTTTATGCCAATGGACCTTATCCAAGCTTTCCATCATTTGATTTTGTGACACTGTCACCCTGCACCTCTTTAAGAGTTCAAATATATTAAGGTCAATTTTCTTAAAAAAATTAGGAAACTCCTGAAGGGAACTCTTTGGGCGTGGCACTCACATTCTGCCTTATAAGGAGCATACTCCTTTGGTTAATGAAAAACTACCTCAAGTGGTTACTGATTGAACTGAATCCAAAAAATATTATGGCAACACCTCCAAAATTACCACCTCCTTCTGAAATTCACTTTTACAAGAGGAAAAAAATAGATCTCATTCCATTCATTATTTTTGTAACAAAAAACCTGAAGTGAAGAGGGTAGGATGCCAATCTAGTTAACATTTTATGGGAAGAATAGTGAGAAACAACCACCAGAAATTCCTATTTTATTATGAGAGAAGTTAGTGACTTGAAGAGAATTTTAAAATAGTTGACCATTTAAAGATTTGATTCATATCCATTTAATTCCTCTTCCTATAGAAATAATTCAGAGATTTAAGTGAAATATATTTTCACAAGTAATGTTTACGTCCTTCTCCTTCCCAAGGGGAAATTCAGCATAAGGTAATATTAGCTCATAAAGAAATGTCTTCAAAGATTCATTAAGATTCAAAGGTTCATTAAGAGAGTGTTTGAACTAGTGAATTGAAAACCATCACTTGATTATAAGTTTATGTGACATTTACCACATCCTCAATATTTTACAGTACCTGACAATAGCATGTTTATCTTTTTGTAACAAAACTTTAGTCTTACAACCCCCTTTGATCTCAACTTTTGTTAACTCTGTCATAGAGTATGGCTACTTATATTATACCTTTCCTGTTCTGCTTGGCAGGAAATTCTTTTTGTTTTAATGAGTTTTCTCTGTTGCTCTGTTTAGCAGAAATCAGAGAGTAGATCCAGAACTTTGTAGGTTTCCTACTACAGCAACTCATCTCCTGCTTTATTAAAGCCACACAGCAGTATCAGGGATAAAAATTCTTATTAAAGTTGGATAAAAACCTGAAAATCCCAATTGCAGAAGAAAATAAACTAGATATGGAGACCCTTGTGTTGATTTGGAAGTGGGATTCCTTTTAGAGACTTCCAGTAACACCTTCCTCACTCTTGAACATCTTCAATGTTTTTAATTTATGCAATGTTATTTCACACAAACATCTGATGTTTAATACTATTGGGTGGAGGCAGGGGACAGCTCTATTTCCTTGAGGGTAGATGGCAGAGCTGGTAAGTACATACCTAGGATCAAGAGTGTTACCAAGGATTTACGTGTATGCGTAAAAAGCATAGGCTTGAGGCACTTGAGCTTGAGGCATCTCATGTAAGCCTGAAAGACCCACCATGAGACCCCTGGCAAATTTAGACAATGCCAAGAGTGGGAAGAGAGGGTCATGGGCTTGGAGAGGAAAGATCCATCAAACTTACTCTTATCCTGGGCCTCCAAATATTTGGGGTAGGTCTGTCTGCCTCATTAATTATTTGTACGTTTCCTTAATAAATAAATGGCATATATGACACTATAATCCAGCATGTAGAAAATGTTGAGTAGTAAACCAGAATATGTTGTTCAAAAGCAAAATAAAAAGGTAAATACTGGGGCTTCCCTGGTGGCGCAGCAGTTGAGAGTCTGCCTGCCGATGCAGGGGACATGGGTTAGTGCCCTGGTCCGGGTAGATCCCACATGTCGCGGAGCGGCTGGGCCCATGAGCCATGGCCGCTGAGCCTGCGCGTCCTGAGGCTGTGCTCTGCAACGGGAGAGGCCACAACGGTGAGAGGCCCGTGTACCGCAAAAAAAAAAAAGATAAATACTTATAATTTTAATGGTAATCATTAGGGAGGCAAGGTGAAAAAAAACTTGGCCAGTTATTTTAACACGTAATGTTACCTCCAAAATTATATAAACTGAGATGGTAACAGACTGTTGTACTAATTAAAGCCTTTCTTTAACCTGAGAATCATTATGGAACTAAAATCCTCTATATTGATCTATAATTGCTACTTGAAGCAGCAACAGCAGCTGGCTTAAGGAGAAAAGGAGAGGATTCTTGTTGGTATAAAACTTCACTGGAAACTCTTTTATGTAAAACCACAAAACCAAACACACACACATGCACACGTGCACGTGCACACGCACACACACATACACATACACACAGTGAGGTAGAATTGAAAGTGTTTTGGACCTCCTTTGATCTCAACTTTTGTTAACTCTGTCATAGAGTATGGCTACTTATATTATACCTTTCCTGTTCTGCTTGGCAGGAAATTCTTTTTGTTTTAATGAGTTTTCTCTGTTGCTCTGTTTAGCAGAAATCAGAGAGTAGATCCAGAACTTTGTAGGTTTCCTACTACAGCAACTCATCTCCTGCTTTATTAAAGCCACACAGCAGTATCAGGGATAAAAATTCTTATTAAAGTTGGATAAAAACCTGAAAATCCCAATTGCAGAAGAAAATAAACTAGATATGGAGACCCTTGTGTTGATTTGGAAGTGGGATTCCTTTTAGAGACTTCCAGTAACACCTTCCTCACTCTTGAACATCTTCAATGTTTTTAATTTATGCAATGTTATTTCACACAAACATCTGATGTTTAATACTATTGGGTGGAGGCAGGGGACAGCTCTATTTCCTTGAGGGTAGATGGCAGAGCTGGTAAGTACATACCTAGGATCAAGAGTGTTACCAAGGATTTACGTGTATGCGTAAAAAGCATAGGCTTGAGGCACTTGAGCTTGAGGCATCTCATGTAAGCCTGAAAGACCCACCATGAGACCCCTGGCAAATTTAGACAATGCCAAGAGTGGGAAGAGAGGGTCATGGGCTTGGAGAGGAAAGATCCATCAAACTTACTCTTATCCTGGGCCTCCAAATATTTGGGGTAGGTCTGTCTGCCTCATTAATTATTTGTACGTTTCCTTAATAAATAAATGGCATATATGACACTATAATCCAGCATGTAGAAAATGTTGAGTAGTAAACCAGAATATGTTGTTCAAAAGCAAAATAAAAAGGTAAATACTGGGGCTTCCCTGGTGGCGCAGCAGTTGAGAGTCTGCCTGCCGATGCAGGGGACATGGGTTAGTGCCCTGGTCCGGGTAGATCCCACATGTCGCGGAGCGGCTGGGCCCATGAGCCATGGCCGCTGAGCCTGCGCGTCCTGAGGCTGTGCTCTGCAACGGGAGAGGCCACAACGGTGAGAGGCCCGTGTACCGCAAAAAAAAAAAAAAGATAAATACTTATAATTTTAATGGTAATCATTAGGGAGGCAAGGTGAAAAAAAACTTGGCCAGTTATTTTAACACGTAATGTTACCTCCAAAATTATATAAACTGAGATGGTAACAGACTGTTGTACTAATTAAAGCCTTTCTTTAACCTGAGAATCATTATGGAACTAAAATCCTCTATATTGATCTATAATTGCTACTTGAAGCAGCAACAGCAGCTGGCTTAAGGAGAAAAGGAGAGGATTCTTGTTGGTATAAAACTTCACTGGAAACTCTTTTATGTAAAACCACAAAACCAAACACACACACATGCACACGTGCACGTGCACACGCACACACACATACACATACACACAGTGAGGTAGAATTGAAAGTGTTTTGGACCAAAAGCAGAAAATCTGGGAAAAACATCTTTCACAAAGTTGCATAAATTTGGATGATATATTTACTTTCTGTATTTCAGCTGCTGCAATGTGTTACTTGGTAACAGCAGAAAGAATGATGGCAATGGAAGGTCCTTAGAGGAGGTAATTGAGAGGATGTGACCAACAGTTGACCTGAGAGCTGGACCCTGGCAATCAAGGCTCCTCTTTGTCCTTGGAATATATATTTCACTCACCATTCCCATCACCATTCCTAAAGTGGGAGCCCTTTAAAGGATGCAGCTTTGAGAGAGTAAGGTTTTGTGATATCACCTGGGCTGAATATGTGACTGAACCCAGTTAAAGCCCCTATATAAACATCTAAGATTCTGGTGGGAAGGTATGGAGATCTACTCATTTTGCAGTCAACCGCCCAAGACAAGCCTCATTTGTAAATTTTCTTGCTGATTAAAATTGCCACCTCCTAATCTGTAGTGCTCAGCCTCTTTCTTTGGTCTCTGGAGCCAGTTTGCGAACCAACACAGGTTTAAAAGTAAATAATTAGGAACACAAGAGTCAAACTCTGACTCTGCTTCTGCTTCTGTCTATATTTGAACTTGGACACATCATTTAAGCCTTAAGCCTCCATCTTCTCACCTGAAAGTTAAGGGAGTTGCATTAGATCCAGTCTGAAATGTATTAATGTGCACTTGAAATGCACCATCAAATCCATGACACAAATGTAAGAAAGACTGAAGTTATTTAAATAAACAAATAAACCTATTCAATTTTTCAGAAATAGTTTTCAGAATGCCTGCTATTTGTTCATTGTAAATTAGTGTTCCACTTGTAAAATCTTGAGTTCAGAAGGCTGGATACTTGAGAGAGTGATTAGTTGTAATGAAAAGAAGAAAAGTGTAGTATGGGTATCACTAATTTCCAAACTGATGCCCAAATTATTGACCAAAACACCATAAAGTTAGTGTGTATCATTTCCTTGTCATTATTTAAATTTAATAACAAATTTGTCAAAATTTAAATAACAAATAATGAATGGCAATTTATAGGAATAAATTTAAATAACAAATAATGAATGGCAATTTATAGGAATAAAATATCTACTATCTCCTCTAAAAAATAAAATTCCTTATGTTGGTTACAAATTTCAGTATGGATGAGAAGAAATCCTATTTCAAAATGATGTCCTATTTCAAAAAGATGTCCACACCCTTATCCCTAGAATTTGTGAATATCTTACCTTACATGGCAAAGGGAATTCTGCAGGTGTGATTAATTTAAGGATTTTGAGATAGAGAGATTATCCTGGATTATACAGGGAACCCAACGTAATCACAAGGATCCTTATAAGGAAAAAAGGAAATCAGGGAGTAAAAGGAGATATGATGATGGAAGCAGAGGTTGGAGTAAAGCTACTGCCGAAAGTGAGCCATGAGCAAAAGAATGAGGACAACTTCTAGAAGCTGGAAAAGACAAGGAACAAATTCTCCCCTTGAGGCTCCAGAAACAATGCAGCACTTCAGACTTATTTCAGAATTCTGACCTCCAGAACTGAAAGATTAAAAGTCTGTGTTGTTTTAAACAACCCAATCAAAAAATAGAAGATCTAAACAGACATTTCTCCAAAGAAGACATACAGATGGCCAAGAGGTATATGAAGAGATGCCCAACATCACTAATTATTAGAGGAATGCAAATCAAAACTATAATGAGGTATTACCACCCACTGGTCAGAATGTCCATCATCAAAAACTCTACAAACAATAAATGCTGGAGAGGGTGAGGAGAAAAGGGAACCCTCCTACACTGTTGATGGGAATGTAAATTGATACAGCCACTATGGAGAACATTATGGAGGTTCCTTAAAAAACTAGAATTACCCTCTGATCCAGCAATCCCACTACTGGGCATATACCCTGAGAAAAACATAATTCAAAAAGACATAATGCACCCCTATGTTCATTGCAGCACTATTTAAATAGCCAGGACATGGAAGCAACCTAAATGTCCATTGACAGATGAATGGATAAAGAAGATGTGGTACATATATATAATGGAATATTACTCAGCCATAAAAAGGAACGAAATTGTGTCATTTGTAGAGACATGGATGGACCTAGAGACTGTAATACAGAGTGGAGTAAGTCGGAAAGAGAAAAACAAATATCATATATGAACGCATATATGTGAAATCTAGAAAAATGGTACACATGAACCTATTTTCAGGGCAGGAATAGAGACCCAGACATAGAGAATGGATGTGTGGACACGGGGAGTGGAAGGGGAGTGGGATGAATTGGGAGATTGGGATTGACATAAATACAGTACCATGTGTAAAACAGATAGCTAGTGGCAACCTGCTGTATAGTGCAGGGAGCTCAGCTCTGTGCTCTGTGGTGACCTAGATCAGAGGGATGTGGGGGGTGGGAGGGAGGTCCAAGAAGGAGGGGATATATGTATATGTATAGCTGATTCACTTCATTGTACAGCAGCTAACAAGCATTGTAAAACAACTATACCCCAGTAAAAAAAGGTTTATGTTGTTTTAAGCCAATAAATTTATAATAATTTATCACAGCAGCAACAGGAGACTAAGACACTGCTTGGTGATCTCAGTCTTCATGCTGAATAGTAGAATCATAGATCCCCTTTTGAGGTTCCTCCCTCCCACCTACTAACTCCTGTTAGGTGAAGAGTCCCTGCGGGGATAACCTGTCTGTGCTCACAATCCGTGTCATCACCAGTCTTCACCTGCCTCTTTCTTCCACATAGCTCTCTGCTCTGCCAATGGTATGCCCTTTGTGTCACTTCCATCACACTCTGCAGTTTGGTGTATCACCATGTGTTTGCTTCTGCTACCACCTCCACATTAGTTTTGGATCTGCTGCAATTCCCCTTATCGTTGTAGCCGAAGTGTTGGCACACAAATTTTCCCACAATATGTTACAGTGTTTATCAATAGTCATCTGAAGAGACAGCAGAAAGGAAGAACATTCAGAGATTAATTTTTAACTGGTTACTACATATAATTTCTCTCAGATTACAGAATCACATGCCATGCCAATCTTACTGGTTTCCCTCAGGTTATGTTCCGGAGGCTTCTTCCCTATCTCATAGCCCACATCCCAGTGGCAGAATCCAGCCATCACCATTAAACATGCTCCTGAATGCACAGACTCCTTTGCCTCTCATCCTAACTCAAGTGGAAAGTAAGTATTCTTGCTCAGCTCCACTCTAAAGCTCATCTTTCAAGTTTTCATTTTTGTCCCAAGATTTGCTTCTCTCCAGGAATGACTGACTGGATAATTTTCACTAACTTCAAGGAAAATCTCCCCGCCTAATACTAGGGGAGCTTATCATATGTTCCCAACAGGATAGTTATATTTTAACATAATAGTCCAATACCTATAAAATATATAAAGATACAGGTACAACATTAGAGCTACTTCTTTGAATAACTTCCAAATTAAAAAACTCCCATAATTTTTAATATTTCTCAAAGTCTGAGTAATTTTACAGTAACATTTCACATAGAACAGCAACAGTGCATTAAAGTGAGCTTCTCTAAGGCTAGTCCAGCCACAGTTTATTAAATATTTCTGATTATTTCTGATTATAGTCTCTGACTCTATTTGCAAAAGCTAATGATCCATTTTGATAGATAATTTTGAGATATAACTGACATAAAATAAACTTCCCATGTTTAAAGTGCACAATTAGACTTTTGACATATGTACATATCCATAAGCCAGCAACACAATTAAGATAATATCTATTACTCTTAAAAAGTTTCCTTTGCTCCTTTGTAACCTCTTTCTCCTAATGGATAGCAAATTCTCAAAAATTTTACCAATCAGATGAATCACTCCTTTTTCTATGGGGTTGAGAAAAAGAGAAGGTGGAGAAAGAATCAAAAGGATTTCAATATTGCTCTTTTCTAGGGAGTGGAACTGCAATTCCTTGCTTTCTATGGGAAAACTGGAATTGGCTCTCACACTTGGGCTCAGCCAAGACTTTCTATTGTATGTATAAGATACTTACACTGAATTTGTAGTAGAGAAATGTAGAGTAGGAAAGAGACAAAAGATGAAGACAGATATAGTGGAGAGAGATTCTTTGTAGTTATCAAGATATGGGCACAAGCTCATTAAAATATGAAAAAAATTAATAAGAATAAATATTTTCTAGCTTCATTGTCTTCTTTAAATTTCTTTTGCTAGTTTCATGAGCTAAAAAAATAAACACTTCAGTAAAGAGTGAGGACAGAAGGTTCCAACTTAATATATGCTTTTCCTGAGTTATTTTATGGACTAAGATGAAAAATTTCTTAGAAAACATGGGTTAAGCCTAGAAATAAGTCAAGAAAATATTAGTTTTTTTCTTCTAGAAAATGTTAACATGGAAACTAAATTTTGAGGGACTGTTGAGTTCAGGGTTGTCTCCCAAGTGCCAAGAACAGAAATGGCACTTAGCAGGCACTCACATTCTTTCATTAGAAATGTCTTTGAGGGAATTCCCTGGCAGTCCAGTGGTTGGGACTCTGCACTTTCATTGCCCAGAGCCCAGGTTCAATCCCTGGTCAGGGAACTAGGAACTAGGATCCCACAAATCACGTGATGTGCCCACCCCCTAAAAAAAGAAAAGAAATGCCTTTGATTACTCTTAATTCCAGTGATCTTTTCTTTCTCCTAGTTCCACAGTAATTAAGTTCTAAACTGCATAATCTACCATTGCATTTCATCCTGCCTTTGATTAATTTCTAGTCATAGACTCTGCTCTACCTCCCTGAGATGATATATTTCATTTTATAGAGTGTGAAGGAAAATAGTGTGTCATGGCCTCTGAGTTTGGAATGCTTGGTTCTGATCTCTACATTACCAGTTAGTAGCTGTGAGACTGTGAACAAATAACTACTCTGGGCCTCTGTATTATCATCTGTAAATGTAAGTAATAATGATATTTCTCTCATATGGATGATTCAATAAGATTATTCATGAAAGGGCTTTGGCAATACCTGGCACATAGCAAACAATTGATACATGCATGTTATATTTTTACTTAAATACTGTCATATGAATTGATGTTTCCATTTATTTTTGTCTGTTTTTTTTTAATAAATTTATTTATTTTATTTTTGGCTGCGTTGGGTCTTTGTTGCTGCCCAACAAGCTTTTCTCCAGTTGCAGCGAGTGCGGACTACTCTTCATTGGGGTGTACAGGCTCCTCATTGTGGTGGCTTCTCTTGTCGTGGAGCATGGGCTCCAGGCGTGCAGGCTTCAGTAGTTGTGGCACATGGGCTCAGTAGTTGTGGCTTGCGGGCTCTAGAGCTCAGGCTCAGTAGTTGTGGCACACAGGTTTAGTTGCTCCACGGCATGTGGTATCTTCCCGCACCAGGGCTCTGAACCTGTGTCCCCTGTATTGGCAGGTGAATTCTTAACCACTGCACCACCAGGAAAGCCCTGTTTGTTTTGTAATTGAAAAGACTTAGTGGCAGAGAACGGATTAAATATTCTTTGGGAGGGCTGAAGGTGAGTGTACAGGCTGAAAAGAAGAAAATTAATTATTATTTTATTGGCTTTGGCTTTTAAGGCAAAATGTAGAGGAAATATGGTCTATAATCTTCTTGAAAACAAGGATTATGGATTTTTAGTGATAAAACTCCAGCGTCTTGCCACAGTGCTTGACACATATCTGGCATTCAGTTAATATTTGCATAATTCATTAGTAAATAAATGAGTCCTGGTATAAAAATCCAGGCACTGTGCTTCTGCTTCCGAAGACAGCTCTCCTGCTGGCAAGCAAATTCCACTCCCAAGTGCAGAAGGTAGGTCACTGTCCATGGTTTCAAAAGCTCCCTAGGGCGGAATCTGTTCATCTTTAGCAAACTTTTTTCTTCTCTCTCCCTTCAAAAACCCCTTTTGGGCGGTGGACTTTCAAGACGCGGAGCCACCCTCTACCCCAGTATGTTTCCCCAAATGGCTAATTCTCACTATCTCAGATTCTTGTAATATTTTGAGGTCTCAGAGTCTTTCTTGCTAAGCCTCGAAGTTCTCTGCATAAGAAACCTGGACTTCCTTCATCTAGGCCTCGATTTTTAATGTGCTGACCACCTGGATTCCTTGGCCTTCATCTCAGAGAACAGATCGCTCAGTTACACCTCCGTCTTAAAAAGTAAGCAAGTCTGCCTGTGGTTCTTTTTTCGAATCCCTGAAGGCAGCAGAACTACGCAGCTGTGGCTCCCAAAATCTGCCCAGCCCAGGAAGCTCATGCCCTCCACCCCCAACCCCCCACCCAACAGCCACTCTGCAAAAAGACCCGCCAGACTCCTTCCTGAGCAGTCGGACAGAAACTAACACAGTACTGTGAAGCAATTATACTCCAATAAAGATCTATTAAAAAAAAAAAAAATCCTGGGAACGCTGCAATTCTTTGGCTCCAACTCCGCACTCTCAGATGCCACACCGCCTGGAAGACTCACTAACTTTGCTGTACGGATAAACGGTACCCATTTCCCTTCTCCTTCTCCATTTATCCACCCTTTATGCGGTTATTAGACCGAGCCTCACACCGAAATGTTTTCTAAACACCAAAAGGTAAAGTGCAAAAAAAATCCCTGCGGGTTATGTGTGTTTGCGTCTGTTGTGTGTTCATCCGCGCTTGTGCGAAATCTCCAAACGTCATAGTTTGCAATCCGAACAACCGCGCCGAGAAATCCGAGATCTTTTCAGGGATTTCCCCCACCTTGCCCGCCTCTTCTTTAGCACTCCCAACGAGGTAAATCTGGGCTTTCTAAGACCAATACTGCAGCCATAGAGACAATACAAATCTGCGATTTTTTCTTTTCTTCTCCCGCTGCCAGCCTTCTCAGGCGAACGGTCCTCAGCGCAGGGTCTCCTTCCGATTCCCTTGCACCTACTTTACAAGGTGTTGAACGGAAGCAAGTCCTTTCCAGGTTGCGGTGACTCCTTCTGCGGAACAGCGAGAGGCTCCGGCGTCGGCCTCGGCCTCCTGCCGCCCCCACCTTCCCCTGGGGCCTTGAGGAGGCGAGCTCTGGGCGTGTGTGTGCGCGCGCGCTAGCGCGCGCGCGCTTTTACTGAGAGAAAATCTGTGGAAGCTGCTGAATGTTGTTGGCAGAGTGTTCTGGAGCCCAGCAAAAGCCTCCAAAGCACTTAAGCTTCCCGAAAGAAAAACGGAATAAATGAAAGAAAAGAAGGGAAGCCCGTTTCCCTAAAGCCCGGGTTTCCAATAGTCCTGGAGCTTCCCGGAGCTAAGCAGAGGCGTAGTTGGCAGTGGCCACTGCCCGCAACTGGACTTGGAAAGACGGTTTTTCCCCAGTTTCAGGAGGAGGGAGGTGAGGGCCTTGCAGGACCTGGTCTAGGAACCTGCAAAGAGAACTCTGGGGTAAGTAGTGTTCTGGCACCGGAGCGGAAAGGGGGAAGGAGGAGGGGGCAGGAGAGGGACGAGAGAAAGAGAAGGGACTGAATTATGCAAAGAAAAAAATCCCCCAATATTCCACAGCAGAGGGAGAGCGCAGCACAGCACTCCCAAGATGAGTCAGCCCGGGTCTCCCGCGCCTAACCGGCTGGCGCAAAGTTCTTTTTAAGGAGAAGAAAAACTCCGCAAATCCTAGGGGGTGACAAAAGAAGCCCGGGCGGGGCGGAGTGAGGAGCTGGAGCTCGGCGCTGGGGCCGAGGCGGCTACCGCGGGGGCCCGAAGCTCCGACGCCCAGCTCTTTCCTTCTCCTTTTGGCCACGTTAAGCCTCACCTCCCCACCCTGCCTCCCCCCCGGGAACCTGGCGGCCGGGTTGACATTTGGACTCCCGGCGGCAGCAAGGACGCTCACCTGGCCGAGCCCCGCTCCCTCCTCCTCCACCCTCCCCCACCTGCCCTCCACCTCCCCTCAGAATCAGGAGGCGTCCGGATCCGTAGGCGAGGAAATAACGACCCCTGCAGTTGTATTGCGGAAAATCGCGGCGGCGGCGGCGGCGCTAGTCGCGGACGATGGAAGCGAGGCAACTGGAGGTTCCGGGGAGCCCAGGAAAATAGCAGAGGAACAGAAAGCGCGCACGCGACGCGGGGAGCCCGTAGGCTCCCGATGCTCCCGAGTACCTGGCTCCCCACGGTTCCCGTTCTGAGCCCTGGACGTGTCTCCCGAGCCGGGCTCCGAGGCGGCAGGCTGCGTGCGGACTTGGGCAGCCGGGAGGGTCGGCGGAGGCAGCTGGCGGCCAGCAGTTGCGGGCAATAATCCCTGCCTCTCTTTCTGTCTCTCTGTATGCTGTGTCTGCTCCTCCCCCCGGCCTCCAGAAGCAGGAGGAGAACGGACCCGGAGCGGAGCAGCCACCCTCTGACCATGCCCTGGTGAGGCGGGCGGACTTCGAGGGCAACTCGTCGCGAACTGCCTGGGCTTAGCCAGCAAGCTGCGAGCTGCCAGGGGCCCGGAACTGCGCGGCAAGGCCCGGCGGGGGGCTATCGTCTATGACTTCTTGGGGCGCCAGGAGGATCGGGGTCTCGTTTTTGCAGGAAGAGCCCCGCGCTGGTGGCTTCAGGTGGCTGCCGCCGCCGCTGCTAGTGCTGTTTCCGCCGCTTGTGCAAGGAGTAGAGACCGGCGAGCAGGGAGACTTCCCGGGCAGCGAGGCATCGGACATGTGTCAGCACATCTGGGGCACACATCCGTCAAGCCCGAGGGGAGATTTGCTGGAACAATTCAAACTGCGATATTGATCTTGGGGGTCCCTGGCTGGCAGTCGGGTGGGAGTGCGAGTGTGCGCTCGCTAGGAAGTGTGTGCGTGTGTGCATGTGTGTGCGTGTGCGCGCGCGCGCGCCCTGTGGGGATTCCCCCCTTCCCCCCTGTTTTCCCGTCGAGTGATGCACTTGGAATGAGAATCAGAGGATGGAAATAGTCTGGGAGGTGCTTTTTCTTCTTCAAGCCAATTTCATCGTCTGCATATCAGGTATGGGACGCGCTGGAGTCACAGGCGGGTTCGGGTTATGTTGTGGTCTTTGGAATGTATGAGATTTTATTGTATGTAGACAATCAAGTAACCTCTCGGGGTGGGACGGGAAGATGGGTGGTGGCAGAGACCCTTTCAGTTCTGCGGATTTGCTGCCTTCAGAATTGAACACCTTCTAAACCCAAGGGTGTGTGTGTGTGTGCGTGCGCGTGTGTGTGTGTGTGTGTGTTGGAGGTAGCATCTGCATGGAGTCCTGGAACATAGTAGGGGTGGAGGGATGAGAAAGAAGAGGCAGATGGGTGTTGATTTTCAACTGCTTTCCTGGTTGAGAACTCTGGCGAGGAAATCTGAGCCTTGGCAAACCCCACCACCATCCCTGGCTTTCAAAGTTCTCAAACTCTGGTGGTTCCTGGTTGAAAAAATGAACGCAGAGCCCTGCCCTGATATCTAGGCACTTTCAGGAGACTGCAGGATGATGCGGACACTGGAGAGTACCAGCAGAGATCAGAGGGATGGAGAGGTACTCCATGCCTTCCCCAAACACATTAGGACCACCCCAAATAAAAGCAAAGCCTATCCAAGACAACATAATATCATGGATACCACTTTAGATGATGAGCTTTCCTAATTCCCAGTGGCAAGGAAGTACTTACTGGCTCAGACTTACTGACCTCAGGCTACTTGTGCCAGTCTGGTTTTAGGAGCTAGTGGGAAGCAAGGGCATTGAGATGAATGAAGTAGAGCTTGTGCCTGCCTCTGAGTGTGTGTGTGTGTGTGTGTGTGTGTGTGTGTGTGTTGGGAAGGATTTTGATTTCCAAGCAAGGTTCTTGTTGGTGCAGGGAGTTGGGAGTGTGGAGTGGAGATATAAGAAAATGTCCCAGGATAAGCAGTATTCCCCAGTTCAGTTCAGTGCCTCCTCCCATTGACAGTGTCTACACTATTTCCCTCCACACTTGTCATTTAAGCAACCAGGGTAAGGCCCATTTGCAGTACTCCCCTCTGCCTGCATTCCCTCTGCAGAATTGGGGACTGAGCCAACTTCCCATGAAGTCAGCAGAAGAGGAGATCAGGAATCTTGCCCCTGTGAGCAGGCATATTTGAGCAGCATTGGGGTGGAGGGACACATTTTCTGCATCTCCCTTCAGCTCCACTAATCCCCACCCTTTAAGCCAGACCAGATTCTGGATATTAAAAACACTTGTCTGCCCTTATCTGTTTGGGGCTGTTTGGGACTTGGCCCAAACTGTTTGGGGCTTGGCCACCCTAGTAATAAATTTGCCTCTATAATACTTTAGAGATATGTTGTGTACCTAGAAGACAATAAAAAGTGCCCTGGGGTCACTCCAAATCCTCTACTCTTTACCCATCCTACATCTAGGAGGAAGAATTCCCAGATGACTTGTAAAGGTTTATATCAGTCATATGTCCAGGGATAGACTGGGTGGTATCTCACAAGGCCACATTTTACATCTTTCTCTTCTACGTGCCTCTTTCAAACTCTCTCTCTTTTCTCCATGTTATTTCACTGGTTATAAAATAATCTTTTCCTACCTCTTTCCAGCATCATAAATACTTTCAAATCAGACAAACCAGCTGAGTCCCTTTAAAATTTACAAAAGGTGAGCATTAACTAAAGCTCTGGACCTCCCCATCCTTTGTCCCCAACCCCACTCTTCATTTGGTCAGGCCAGCACAAAGGGGAACCAGCTGAAAATGGGCCTGTTCTTAGCCTCCAAAAAAGGCATTAGTGGGATACTCTTCACAGCTATACTTGATTTGGTGTATCAGCAACTAAATTGTATAAATAGAAGCATTAGGACAGGGTTATTTCCAACCCAGGAGAGTTGCTATGTGGCCTTTCACATGTATGTACTAAATAATCATCATTGCTATGTAATGAGAAGATAAAAGTATAAGGAAAATTGCTAGCTATTAGCTAAATATGGAAAACTAGGTTAGCGTTCCAAATACTTAGTTAGGATTAGCATTAATTTACACTTTATGAAGACATTTAGGCAGAGATGCAACATTATGGACTGTATATTTACACATTCATAAACTTAACTTTAAAAGGCCATTCTTTCTCCAAAGCCAGGGTGGCTTCCTCCCTCTATAAGAAGAACTGCTCATTCAGTGATGTCCATGTATGTCACAATTCTGATTAGTAATATAGTTATGACTCACATTTGTCACAGTTTGGGGGACTTTGTTTTCCCATCTGGCAGCCTTAAGAGGTATAGGTATGCAATACACTAAGGTTAAATAATTGTGGCTCAGGGAGTGGTTAGTGGGCCTATCATTTCTGTTTGCATGATTTGCAGTTTTAATTTAATCATGAATGAGCTTTACCAAAAGGAATGTAAGCCTGTATTCATAGAAGCTGCTAAATCTTAAAAAGAAAAGCACCTCTCTACCATCTTGGGATCAATTGCCCTGCCTAGTAAATGGGTACTAATTGTTAGTGAGTTACCAGGCATCTATAATTGATGCATTTGTAGGGTTGATTTCATTACTGAGGAATACCAGACTAGAAAAGGCCAGCAAAAGTCTGCAGTGTAAACATTCTGCAGAAGGAAAATTTTGGAAGTAAACTTGGCCTGTAGAAGGTATATTGACTGAATATCAGTTGGCTTTCAGGAACACTCTGGAACTTTGTAACAGTGTTTTGTTAACCAAAGGTTCCTACCCTCATCCTACCCCACCCCCCAAATTAAAAGTACACCCAAAGGAGTTTTCTCCCTGGGTCTATGTGGCTATATTGCTTAATATACAGACACCTGGGCTTGTATGTTTGATGGCTCTGCATTAATCACTTGATTGTGATGAAGCTGAGGAAATGGGACTAGGGGTCTGCTAGCTAGCTTAGCCAGGCTTGGCTAGCTGCTGGGGAAATAGCATGTGTGCCTTCCATTTGAGAGAATTTGGCTACTTAAGGACAGCACAGCTAGTCTGAAGAGGGAATGCCATGATCTGGGAGTTCTTGGGGCTCTACGTTCGACTCATATTTAATTTTACTGAAAATGTAAGGCAGCCAAGATCTGTGGAGATGACAGGCAGGGAGGGAGGGAAAGACAGGGAGGGAGGGAGGGAGAGAGAGGGAGAGAGAGAGAGAGAGAGAGAGAAAACCAGGATGATATTTCCCTGTGCTAGCAAGAGCACATTCCCTTCTTACAAAAGCAGCACATGTCAGCGAGAATGAATACTTAGCAGCACCAGGAGAGAATTTCTTGGTCCAAAGAGAGCTGTCTGATTTAATTTACACTGCACATCCTACTTCCCTATACTTTATTTCCCTTTACTTCCTTGTTAGTTTATTCATAATAATAACAACAATAGTAATTAGAATTATGTGGTACTTTCACATGTATTATACAATATTGCACACATTTAAACTCATCTAGTCTCAGAATTTGTAGGGTGATTTTATAAATGAGGCAACCAAAGGCCACAGAGGTTCAGCTTGGAGGATTCACACCCAGTTCTGAGTCAAAATTCAGTGTATCATTTATGCTTTGTTACAAGATTTCTTTTAAATGTTTTTATTAAGTATTCTTTTATTTTGATGTTTCCAATTGAAAAAGTAAATTGTGTTAAATGGATGTAAATCTTAGAGAGCTTAGAAGTGGAAGTTTAGGGTGGTTGCAGCCTAGAGCTAGAATTAAGATGGTGTTTGAGTTGTACATGACTGTCATTCAAACGGTTAACACGGTTACTCATTTGCCCCCAGTGCCTTATGATCAGCAATACCTGTAAGAAATGAATGTTTCATACATTCTCTCCCAATCTGAAAATTAAAATGGTTTCACATTAATGGTTTACATTTAGAAATGGGATAATAGTACATACCTCACATTTGTTATATAGATTAAATTAGATAATATGGTCAAGGATTTTCACTTAGCACAGTGTCTCAGGCAGAGTAAGCTTGCAATAGTATATTTTTTCCTGCAAAGCTGGCATTGCAGGGTTTGTGAGGAATAGAATAGAACCTTTACCTTCCTCCCTTACAACTTGTTTAAAAGCAAAAAAATATCATTAACTAGTGCATTTTATAACATTGAGTACAAATCCTACTTTCAGTGAAGTCTTGGCTTAACAACTTTGAAATGTTTCTTAATTTTCTTTCTCTTATAAATGAGACTGGTAACATTAGGCTTTGGGGCATAGTCATGAATGTAACCCACTTTATCCCTGTGAGCCCATTATGGAGGTGAGGCTTGGAAAGTTAAATAAATCACTGGGAACAAAGTAGTGCTTATTCCCAGGGGAGCAACAGTTTTCTTCTTTCTTCTTGTAAATTATTACTCAGTATAGACTCAACTTTCAGGTGCTTCCAAAATGGCAAACTGCATATGCTGTCAATATGATTTGAAATAGAAAGTTCCATTAAATATAAAAAAGAGCTCCACCCCAGTAAAGAATCTGATGATCTTATTGGCAATACGGTTTGTTTAAACCTAGTTTCCCATGTGATGTCACATAGACTCTTCATTGACAGATATCATAGATGGGACTCTCCTGGCAGTGAGACGAGAGGCTTCCTGAGTAATACACTATGGGGGGAGGGAGGGAAGAATTGTCAATGTTGAGAAACATTTTCTTGGGTGGGGAGGGGGGGTTTGATTGCCACCCTAGGCCGTCATACCTAACATCCCACCTTTTCACCTTAATTAAGCATTACATATTTGGGCCTGAGGTTTAGGCCAGGAACACATCCAGGTACCATAAATGTGTACAGTAGTAGGCCATTGTGTAAAGAATATGGGAGTTTGAAGACCCACCCTGCAATCAAACTCTGCCTTAATTACCTGTGTGATTTGGGGCAATTCTCTTAGCCTCTTAGACTCTCAGTTTCCTCATCTGTGAAATGAAAAGTTATATCTTCTTTGCCTATTTCAAAGAATTGTTGAGGGAAACATCAGAGAGTGATCCTGAATGTTCTTTGTGTTATACAAATGTAAAGTTATCTGTGTCTTTAGTATATTATGGAATGATCCATGCATAAGATATAGCTTTAAAATAAAAGTTGAGATACATACACATAATGTAGAGTGATATTAAATACTACAAATAATACTTAATGGTGTAGATATAGTTGTGAAAGCAAAGTTGTAATGCACAAAATGTATCATGATATAAAACAGTACGAATAATGCCAAATTGTTTGATAAAGTACATAAATTCTATGTAAGAGAGAAGTCCAGACATGAAGAAAAAGGAGGATATTAGATAGATGTTAGAGGTTTGGATAGAAGAGTTGGAGGGGACCACATCATCAGAATGAGAGGGAAAGGAATGAGTAAGATGTACAGTGAAGACTGTCGCAATTGGAAAAAATGATTCACTTTAGGAGATACTGGAAAGTTAGGAGGAGCCCACTTAGAGAGCTGTTGAATTGAGAGAATATGGAGTGTCCTAATATATTTAATTTCTTGGTGATTTTTATTTTTTCTTATTATGGATCTTTACATGGATTCAATGGATTGAGCTTGGTTAAAATTTGTTTGAAATTCTAACATTTCTTTAGATTTTAAATTTGTGCTGCGTGTCTCCAACTACTGCTCTCAAATCTGTTTGAGATTGTAGTTGAGTTTTGGGGAAACTTCAGCTTTCTCAACTCTAAAATGGGGATAGTACTTATTTCCCAAGATTGTTGATCCTACAGGATAATTGTAAGGAGCAAAACACTTTGTAAATGCCTAGCATCGTATCTGGAATACAGTAATCACTGACCAAATTACACATATGATATAAGAGTAAGCGTGGGCTTTGGAACCAAACTAGGTCTAAATGTGAATACTACCTTTAGCATTCACTCTCTGTGTGATCTTGGGTAAGTTCTTTACATTCTCTGAGTCTCTGTAAAATCTGTAAAATGAGGATTGGAGAAAATGTACATAAGATCCTGTCAAAGTGCTTGACGTGTGGTAGTCTCTCAGTGAATTGGAGCTGTTCCCATAAAATTATTATCATCAATAACAATACTTATTTTGACACTTTGGACCTGTTTTTGTAAATTACAATTAATTTTTCAGTCATTTCTTTTTGTTCAACAAAACAGTATTGCCAGTTAACTGCGTGCCAAGCATAGGAATTACAAAAATTAACAAACAACACTTGGTCTTTAGTATTTATAACATGGTATGCATGTTATGTGATAGAGTTGTGTTCAGAGTGC
>NW_020174266.1:955391-965064 GCF_003031525.2 Neophocaena asiaeorientalis asiaeorientalis | reverse complement strand
TTTCATATTTTTAAAAATTATTTATATATTTAATTATTTTATATTTTAAATTTGTTTAATTATAAAGAACGAGAGTTAATTCTGTTGTTAGAAGTTGGAAGATGCAATTGGGGAAGGGGTAGGGTTTATGGAGGAGAAAACAGTTGAACTAGGGTTGGAAGGATACATGAGATTTCAAAAGAAGAGGAAAAAAGAAAGACATACCTGAGGCAAGAATAGTATGTTCTTTTACAAGAAGTGTTGAAAAAAACACACAGAAGTATCAGGAGTATGGTGAAATGAGCATATAAAATAGATGGGTTAGATTAAGTGACTGGATATAGGCTAGAAGAATAACGGGGCCAATTTAAAGGGGTTTGCAAGCTAAGGTAAGAATTTTAGACGGTATCTTTTAGTTATGAGGAGCAAAGGTAGAGATAAAGAAAATGACAATCAGGTTTGTGTGCAATTTAATGATACTTTTATTGCAATAAGCAATAACTTAGAAACGCAACTACTTCTTGTCAATCTTTATTCTTGCTCACAAAACCTGTTTAAAAAAATACTGGCCTAATAGATTATTTAGGCCATTATGGGACATTCTGAGGGACACACTTAAAAGAAAAAATCAGAGTTGTCCTATCTCTTATGCACCTCCTATACCCTAATCTTTAAGATTTAGTATTTTCATAATACACAAATGCAAATGTCTCCAATTTTGTACTTGAATAATAATAATAGTGTCTTTAGCATTAGATAAAGGCTAAGAGAAATGAATCATCCATACATGATTTTGTGTTGTGAAGATTGTGTGCCAAGTAACAGATGTGCTATTTGACATGAAACCAATGGTTAAAGCACTGCAAACCATTTTACATCAGCTTTACCTTATTATACTCTGTACAACTCTTATTTCCAATAGACTGCATGTTCACTTGGGAGAGTATACTCGTGGTCCACTAAATTGTATACCCATTTCACCCTTTCAATTGTCCAGTTAATATAAAGTATGTATAGAGACCTAAAATGAAATGGCTTCCTTTGTTTACTTAATTATTCAAAATTTATTGAGGGTGCTCTATATTTAAGGTACTGGGGATCCAACAGGAATGAGTAAGACCACTGACCTTTCCCTCCAAGAATTCATAACCTTCTAGCAGGACACTGATTTTAAAAATATTAGTAGTTATAGCAGACTGTGATAAGTACTGTAGTGAAAAGAGATACAGCAGTATGTGAATAGGACAGAGAAGGGGCACCTGACTAATTCTGGAGGTGGAAGTGCTAGAAGAAGGAGAGTAAATAGTGTCAGAAGCTGTTTGGGGTGAGTCTTAAAGAAAGCTAAAGAGTTGGCTTGGAAGATTTTTGCTGATTGACCAGGAGTGTGATAGGGGAGGGATGATCATAGGAAACAACATTTGTAAAGACAGGGCAATCAGAAAAGACATAATGAATTCAGGGGAAGGTGAAGAGGTAAGTATGGCAACAACTAGAGGGAGGAGTGTAAAGGATGAGGCCGAGATAGAATAGCATATAAGAAATATGATGCTAATAACAGTAATACCTTACATATAATAGTAGTAAAAATTACCCTTGTGCCTCTCTGTGCGAGGAGGGCATATTTTAAGGCTCAAGGGGATAGGTCTAGTTTATACTTTTATCTTCTTTAGGAGCAGACCAGTCAGGGTTAAAGCTTTTGGCTTTAGTCCAGCTATGCTCCATTTGGCCCAGAACACTAGTTATCTTCCAGTATCGTCTCTAGTTCCATGTAGGTTCCCAGAAGCTTTTGTGATAACTCAGATTTAGACTACAGAATTTACCTCCTTACTTAGTTTGTATTTCTACCCTAGGAAAAAGGGCCAAGATGCTATTGGTTGACCCTAGATTTTGAAATATGGCAACTATCATTTTATTGCCTTTGGTAATTGAATCTTTCCTGCAACTTTCTGCCGTTTTCATCTTGTGTAATCTTAAACAAAACTTTAAAGGATTTATAACATGTAAGGGTGGGGTGGGTGCTGTGAATGCTAATGAATGGTCTGGGATTGCCTTTATAACACAGCCATAATTGCTTTTATTAGCAAGATTGGACTGGTAATGGGGTAGCCAGTGTTTGGGTTTGAGTTCATTGGCATTAAGGTGCCATCAGGATGGAAGTGGAAAGATCTTCAGTGGTTGTGGAGGAGACAGTCTACAAATGCCTTTTCCTCCTGATCCAGGAGAGATGGGACCTTTGTCACAGTAAATGGAGAATTAATCTTTAACTTTGTCCCGTACTTAACGCCCATAGGCTGAAGGGGCTGGCAGTAGGAAATGAAGCCTGTGACTTTCAGGTGAATTTACCAGAGCCAAGTCCTGCTGTCCTCACAACACATTTGGCAGCAATGCCACAGTTGGAATAAACATATTTACTGAAGGATATGAGTCAACATATTCCTCTTCTGCTGCTCCCTCTTCCTGCCATACACACAAGTTACCTTTCACCTTTAAGGAAAACAATTTTGATGACAGCACTTATTGAGTGAGTAGGGACCATTCCTCTTCCATGATTTTGGAATAATATAAATACCTCGTAGGATTCTTGAAAAGGACAGATATTGGTACATGTCTATGGAAGGGTTCTCTCCCACTCTGAAGGGGTTTAATGGGTTGGTTCATTAATTTCACAAATGCTAATAAATGCCTCCTATCAGTGAGGTGCTGGGCCAGACAGAAGTTAAAATATAGTAAGCTAAACAGCCTTGCCTTTGTAGAATGTATATTTAGTGATACACAATTTTTTTCCCATTGCTCAAACTAGAGCCTGGCATTTTAGTAGATACTCAATAATGAGTGAGTGAGTTGATATATAAATGAATAATAAGGATTGATTTAGAATGGCTTTTCTTCCTTCACAGGAGACTGGGAAACAAGATTCAGATCTTGTATGGAGGTTAAGAGGGAGGGAAAATAAAGAAGACTTCTCTGTTAGCTGCCCTCTTGCTTCTACTGCACGCAGTCAGAACTGAAACTTTCCCAGGGAACAACTTATTGGATAGCTTTGTATTTCCTTCTCAGACTCAACTCTTATCTGCATTTGACAAACCAGCCTTAGTCAGGGCACTTCACCATTGTTTAAAATGTATTTCTCCTCCTTTGTGTTCTGAGATACCATCCTGTGAGACTTGAATTAGGGCGATTAAGGATCCATGGATGCATTGTTGTTCTTTTTTCATTCCATCTCTGTTCCTATTAAAGGAAATTGCTAAGGATATGGTTGTTTTCTCAATGGGTTACAGCTTGGGAGAAGCCAGCACTTGAGAAAGCTCACTGTTCTTTAGTTAGCAATGAACTAGAGTGCTTTAGGGGAAAAGCCTACCCACCCTTTAGTCTTGAGGCAGAGCAATACAGGAAACTGTTTTCTAAGGTGTTTTTAGTCTTGTGTCAGAAAACTTTACCCCCCCCACCAACCTTGCCCAGCCTTTAGAAACAGAACTGTGACACCCAACAATCTTTACCATGGTGGGGCGGGGGGGGCGGAGGCGGGTATTTCCAAGAGCCTAGAAATTGAAAGAACATAGTTTATTTGCTGTTCTTGGCTGTACATTCTGCCTATAATCTCCTAGTTGATCTTTATAATTGTGAGGAAATGGTCAGTTAGGTGGTTTGTTGTTTGTTTGCTTGTTAATTTTAGAAAAAAATAAGAGGAGGTTATAGAAAAAAGTCTCCTACTGTTAATCTTGCAGTAGATGTATGGAAATTATACTGATAGTTAGAAAGTGAGGCATCTACATATAATAAATGTTTGTTGTATGGCCTGGGTGTAAAATAGAAATATGTCACTGGCTGGCTGTCTTGCAGTACACAGTAATGATACCAGCTCTAAGTCACTCACATCTTATTGAATGAAATATAATGTAGTGAAGTCATCATTTTTTGTTATCTCTAACAGGTTCCACCCCTGTTTTTCCACTGTTATGAAGACGTTCTTTGTGGTCTTTTAGTTTGTGCCTTTGAAGTTCTGTGTTGTAGCGACTAAATGAGAGTCCTATGCAATTAAAATAGTGTGTGAGTTGGTGCAGCCTTTTTTTTTTTCTTTTTCTTTTTTTTTGGTTCCTCTTGCTTTTAGAATTGCTGAAATTAGAGCCTGACTGAGCCAGGTAAAGTTTTATAATGTTCCATATCTAAAGGTAAAATGTGTCAAATTAAAAATGAGAGTTTTATTTGTGCATTTGCTGTTTAGTTTAATTGTGTGTTCAATTGAAATGCTCCTCTTTGATCAGTACTCCTTACAAGCAAGGGACTGTATATGCAAGTGTTTTAGTGTTACAAACATGCATGATACTAGAAGTCATTGAGTTAATTTTAATGCTAAATATAATAGAAGAATAGTATCAAAGAAAATTTAGGAAAACAAACTGATTCTTCATAGACTAAATTTTCATTTCCCAAAGTTTGCAATTATAACTTTTTTCCCTTAAAGCTTTGTACTTAAAAAAAACTTTTACATTATATCTTAAGTATTCCCCCATGTTGCTTCCTAGTTGTATTAGTTTAGGAAATCCAAGACTTTGTGACTGGTAAACTCCACAGTCTCAGTAACATAACACAGTAGAAGCTTACTTCCTGCTCACATTAATTGTCTAATTGGTGTCAGTTTGTGTGTGTGTGTGTGTGTGTATGTGTGTGTGTGTGTGTGTGTGTGAGAGAGAGAGAGATAGAGAGAGAGAATAGGGGCTTGGTGAGGGGGAAGGGATAAAAGAGAAGGAATCCTGTCTGTGTAGTGACTTGGGAGTCTCAAGGCTGATAGTCTCTGCTATCTTCAAGACATGGCTTCCAATGTTGTTCTGGACATCAACATTAACAGCTGGAAAAAGAGTGAGGAGGACAGTCATGGGAGAGGTGTTTATGGGCCTAACAGGAAAACTGTACCTCACTTCTGGTCAATCACATGGCAACATCTTATTGCAAAAGAGGTTGAGAATTGCAGGCTAGTCACAAGACTAGCCTTAGCCCAGGAACAAAGGGAACATGGTCTAGTGAACAATTGGCTAGTATTTGCCACTTTAACATTTATGATTTTCTTTGTAATAGTTTCATAATATTTTATTCATCTAAAATAGCATTATTTATATTTCTCTTTTTCCCTATTTTGGAGCATCTATGTTATTTCTAGATTTGTCATTTTGGGCATATGTTTTTATGTCTATAGATATTTATTTCTATTGAATTATTTCTTTAAAATAATCCCAGTATTGTGATTACTGGGTAAAACAGTGTGAAGTTCTTTATGTTTTTACCATATTATATCCATAAGTAATATATAACCTGTGTATAAGTCGCCAGGAATATACTTGAATTCCTGGAGGAAGTAAACAAGTATGTAGAACAGTTATTAAGCTTTCAAAGATCTGTTTAAAAATACCCAAATTCAACTGAGTAAATTTTAAAGATACTATTGGTGTTTATTCAACAGTTCATACATTGAGCAGCATCCCATCTAGCAGATAGAAAGGAGCTCCAAAGAGCTGTACAAATTGGAAGATTTTATAGGCAGAAGAGGGTGGGACAGGAAAGTTACTAGCAAAGACTTGATTGTTTCAGACAAGGCCACCTTCCTTTGGGGGACAGTAGAAATCTACCTGGCATATTACCTCATTAGTGCTGACCAGGAAATTCCAGAGTGACTGGTTAAGATTATATTCCTGAAAAAGGCTGAAACTGCAGTTAGGTTAGGTATTAAGTCTTGATTTGGTGACATGGGCCTTAGCATAGATGACTCCATTTTGGGCCTGTTGTCTCTTTTTTAACAGATCCTTTCAATAGTGGTCCACTCCCAGAAAGTATTAAGCAAAAACCAAATAGCCATGGCATTCAAGATGTTATTTTTGCTTAATAAGTCAGATCAGTGACAGGAAACCATGGTTAAGGACAAGCAAATAGCTTTCCTAAGTTCAGAAATTTGAGCCTACTTAAGTATTCTTCCTAGAGCATATTTTCATAAATTATAGGGAAGAATGGCTCAGGTGGTTTGCAGAAAAGATTACTGGGATGGAAGTTAGAACATGTTGTGGTTAGTACTTGTTTTGCCACTGTATTGTGTTGTGAAGGATGTAGTTTTACTGGTCTGAATCCCAGTTTTCTCCTTTTAAACAGGGATATTGGACTGGTTAATTTCTAGGTCCCTTTCCAACTTGGAAATTTTATAGTGTTATGAAACTTTTAAGAAAGTTATCAAAGTTTACTGTTGATGCTAAACTTTTCCAGTTTTTGAAATGTCAAGGCATCAAGATTAAATTAGAGGAAGAATTTTGGAGGTTGTGAGTGAGCAGAAAAGTGGGAAGTGGCTCTTGAGATGGGCAAGTGTAAGGATAAGGCATAATGAAAGACCAACCCAAACCATATTTGTGGAATTCTGACCTTGTAGCTCTCTAGTAAGACCCTGAGAAAGAGTCCAGGGGCCATCATTGACTACTCCATAAAAGCATTTACTGAAAACCTTGCCGGGGGCGTCTTTATATTAAAGTCTTAGAATTTTATCTTAACTCTGCTGTTACTTGTTGTGTGAGGTTAAGAAGTTACTTAAAATGTTTAATCCTTAGTGTTCTCTTTTGAAAACTGGAGGAATAGCATCTATTTTTGGAGTTAAGGGAGACTGAAATTTTAAAATGCAGCATAGTGCTTGGCATATGTACTTAATAAATGGTGGGTTTTGTATTGTTATAGCTGAAGCTAAAAGAGCAAAAGACATGTTGGAAAATATTAGGAAGGAATTTGGCAATATCATTTAAAACATGAGAATTAAATGAGCCAGTTCATGTGAATGTGTTTAGCACAATGCCTGCACATAACACATAATCAGTTAAGGTTGGTTGAATCTGATTCACTAGGGGAAGGAAGCTGGGATGTTTGGAGAATATTTTAGAGATTATAAGAAAGAAGACCATCACGTCTTTGTCATAAAAATGATCTTCAGAGATAACTTACTGAGTCTGGCCCACAGTTTTCTTTAATATTAAAAAAATTAATGACATATTTTAATTTTATAACTAGGGTTTAGACTTACCAAGGCCTCTAATACACTGTATGGTCTCATGTGACCCAGTAAATACTCAACCCTCACAGTGATGGCATAAACAAAGTTCAGGAATGTGCCCGTAGTTTTTCTTGCTTGATACATTAGTAAATATTGGCTTATTGGCCAGAGCAATAAAGATATGAGGTATTATGATCCAGTCCATTTATGAGAAAATATATAATATTTACATGTTTTAAAACTGTCACTTGTTCGTTTTTACTAGAATCTGGTTGCTCTCTTTTCTTTTCATTATTTAGTTTTGCCAGCTTTCTCAAGCACTAATTTACACACATGGTAACCTTAAGCATGTTTTTTCAATAATTTTTCAACATGAGAAGATAGTTTTGATTTATGTTTCACATTCACTTAAGAGAATGATTTTTAAAATGATAAATGCTAGGCCATTTGTGGGATTGCAACGTGGTTCCTTTTCAAATATATCTGTTCTGAGAATTTCAGCAAAAGGCAAAAAGAAAAACAAGAAATAGGACAGATGACAAGTGCTGTATTGTTGTTAAGTAAAAACAAGCAAACTGTGACCTACATCAGCCGGTCTCTAGGGAGCTGGCTTTGGAGCTTTTTTGAGTGTCTGGGTATTTTGTGGGATTTTTTTCTCCAATCACTTTGGTAGAGGCTGGATTACAATTGAGAGTGCAGAGATTAATGGCCTGTTGTGACTAATCCACTAAGCCCCTACTCTTTTATCTCTTAAATTGATTGAATTTAGAGAAACCAAAGATAGGCCCATACCAGCTACCCTGATATTAGATCCCAGTGAATTAATGAGTCTTAATAGCTCTAAGTACATGTAACCAAGAATCATGGCACCTTCATGGAATGTAGTCACTTTTTTGCATTAGGAAATTATTTTATTAGTTGCTTAGTAGGGTAGTTCCCAAGGTGTTGTTTCATAATCTTTTTTTTTTTTAAGAAAACATTTTCACATGATTACATTTGGAATTATAACAATAATACATTCAATTTTAATTAATTTAGAGAATAAGAGAAAAAGAAACAGATCACCTGTAATCACATAACTTTAATGCAACTGTTGTTAACAGGTTGTTCCCCTCTAGGTTTTATTTATAAGCATTTTTACTTATTTGAAATTATATTCCACTATTATGCTTGAGCAAAAAGTCATGTGAGATAAATATATGGTTTGTGTGCCATAAAGCAAGACCCACCTAAAATGTACACAAAAAATAATGTGAAAATAATTATATATAGAGATGGATAGATATGGCATTGATTTTAAAAAATCACAATTTTATGTTAAATTAGTGAACTCAGATTGGATGAAATTTGAACAGAATTTAAATTTCTAAATCTTTTTTTTTACATCTTTATTGGAGTATAATTGCTTTACAATGGTGTGCTGTTTCTGCTTTATAACAAAGTGAATCAGTTATACATATACATATGTTCCCATATCTCTTCCCTCTTGCGTCTCCCTCCTTCCCACCCTCCCAATCCCACCCCTCCAGGCGATCACAAAGCATGGAGCTGATCTCCCTGTGCTATGCAGCTGCTTCCCACTAGCTATCTACCTTATGTTTGGTAGTGTATATATGTCCATGCCTCTCTCCCACTTTGTCACAGCTTACCCTTCTCCCTCCCCACAACCTCAAGTCCGTTCTCTAGTAGGACTGTGTCTTTATTCCTGTCTTACCCCTAGGTTCTTCATGACATATTTTTTTTTTCTTTAATTCCATATAAATGTGTTAGCATACGGTATTTGGCTTTGTCTTTCTAACTTACTTCACTCTGTGTGACAGACTCTAGGTGTATCCACCTCATTACAAATAGCTCAATTTTGTTTCTTTTTATGGCTGAGTAATATTCCATGGTATATATGTGCCACATCTTCTTTATCCATTCATTCGATGATGGACACTTAGGTTGTTTCCATCTCTGGGCTATTGTAAATAGAGCTGCAATGAACATTTTGGTACATAACTCTTTTTGAATTATGGTTTTCTCAGGGTATATGCCCAGTAGTGGGATTGCTGGGTCATATGGTAGTTCTATTTGTAGTTTTTTAAGGAACCTCCATACTGTTCTTCATAGTGGCTGTACCAATTCACCTTCCCACCAGCAGTGCAAGAGTGTTACCTTTTCTCCACACCCTCTCCAGCCTTACTGTTTCTAGATATTTTGATGATGGTCATTCTGACTGGTGTGAGATGATATCTCACTGTAGTTTTGATTTGCATTTCTCTAATGATTAATGATGTTGAGCATTCTTTCATGTGTTTGTTGGCAGTCTGTATATCTTCTTTGGAGAAATGTCTATTTAGGTCTTCTGCCCATTTTTGGATTGGGCTATTTGTTTTTTTGTTATTGAGCTGCATGAGCTGCTTATAAATTTTGGAGATTAATCCTTTGTCAGTTGCTTCATCTGCAAATATTTTCTCCCATTCTGAGGGTTGTCTTTTGGTCTTGTTTATGGTTTCCTTTGCTGTGCAAAAGCTTTGAAGTTTCATTAGGTCCCATTTGTTTATTTTTGTTTTTATTTCCATTTCTCTAAGAGGTGGGTCAAAAAGGATCGTGTTGAGATTTATGTCATAGAGTGTTCTGCCTATGTTTTCCTCTAAGAGTTTGATAGTTTCTGGCCTTACATTTAGGTCTTTAATC
>NW_020174266.1:954481-954659 GCF_003031525.2 Neophocaena asiaeorientalis asiaeorientalis | reverse complement strand
TTTTATTTCCATTTCTCTAAGAGGTGGGTCAAAAAGGATCGTGTTGAGATTTATGTCATAGAGTGTTCTGCCTATGCTTTCCTCTAAGAGTTTGATAGCATCTGGCCTTACATTTAGGTCTTTAATCCATTTTGAGCTTATTTTTGTGTATGGTATTAGGGAGTGATCTAACCTCATA
>NW_020174266.1:953782-954362 GCF_003031525.2 Neophocaena asiaeorientalis asiaeorientalis | reverse complement strand
AAGGTGACCATATGTGTGTGGGTTTATCTCTGGGTTTTCTATCCTGTTTCATTGATCTTTCTGTTTTTGTGCCAGTACCATACTGTCTTGATTACTGTAGCTTTGTAGTGTAATCTAAAGTCAGGGAGCCTGATTCCTCCAGCTCCGTTTTTCGTTCTCAAGATTGCTTTGGCTATTCGGGGTCTTTTGTGTTTCCATACAAATTGTGAATTTTTTTGTTCTAGTTCTGTGAAAAATGCCAGTGGTAGTTTCATAGGGATTGCATTGAATCTGTAGATTGCTTTGGGTAGTAGAGTCATTTTCACAATGTTGATTCTTCCAATCCAAGAACATGGTATATCTCTCCATCTATTTGTATCATCTTTAATTTCTTTCATCAGTGTCTTATAATTTTCTGCATACAGGTCTTTTGTCTCCTTAGGTAGATTTATTCCTAGATATTTTATTTTTTTTGTTGCAATGATATATGGGAGTGTTTTCTTGATTTCACTTTCAGATTTTTCATCATTAGTGTATAGGAATGCCAGAGATTTCTGTGCATTAATTTTGTATCCTGCTACTTTACCAAATTCATTGATTA
>NW_020174266.1:903820-953435 GCF_003031525.2 Neophocaena asiaeorientalis asiaeorientalis | reverse complement strand
TTTATGATTTCTTTCCTTCTGCTATGTTTGGGGGTTTTTTGTTCTTCTTTCTCTAATTGCTTTAGGTGCAAGGTTAGATTGTTTATTCGAGATGTTTCCTGTTTCTTAAGGTAGGATTGCATTGCTATAAACTTCCCTCTTAGAACTGCTTTTGCTGCATCCCATAGGATTTCGGTTGTCGTGTCTCCATTGTCATTTGTTTCTAGGTAATCTTTTATTTCCTATTTGATTTCTTCAGTGATGACTTCATTATTAAGTAGTGTATTGTTCAGCCTCCATGTGTTTGTACTTTTTACAGATCTTTTCCTGTAATTGATATCTAGTCTCAAAGCGTTGTGGTTGGAAAAGGTACTTGATACAATTTCAATTTTCTTAAATTTATCAAGGCTTGATTTGTGACCCAAGGTATGATCTATCCTGTAGAATGTTCCATGGATGGAAGTTTTCAACTATAATCTCTTCAAATATTTTCTCAGTCCCTTTCTTTTTCTCTTCTTCTTCTGGAACACCTATAATTCGAATGTTGGTGCATTTAATATTGTCCCAGACATCTCTGAAACTGTCCTCAGTTCTTTTCATTCGTTTTTCTGTATTGTGCTCTGCGGTAGTTATTTCCACTATTTTATCTTCCAGGTCATTTATCTGTTCTTCTACCTCAGTTATTCTGCTATTGATCCCATCTAGAGTATTTTTAATTTCATTTATTGTGTTTTCATCGTTTCTTGTTTCTTTAGTTCTTCTAGGTCCTTGTTAAATGTTTCTTGCATTTTGTCTATTCTATTTCCAAGATTTTGGATCATCTTTACTATCATTATTCTGAATTCTTTTTCAGGTAGACTGCCTATTTCCTCCTCATTTGTTAGATCTGGTGGGTTTTTATCTTGCTCCTTCATCTGCTGTGTGTTTTTCTGTCTTCTCACTTTGCTTATCTTGCTGTGTTTGGGGTCTCCTTTTTGCAGGCTGCAGGTTCATAGTTCCCGCTGTTCTTGGTGTCTGTCCCCAGTGGCTAAGGTTGGTTCAGTGGGTTGTGTAGGCTTCCTGGTGGAGGGGACTAGTGCCTGTGTTCTGGTGGATGAGGCTGGATCTTGTCTCTCTGGTGGGCAGGTCCACGTCTGGTGGTGTGTTTTGGGGTGTCTGTGGACTTATTATGATTTTAGTTAGCCTCTCTGCTAATGGGTAGTGTTGTGTTCCTCTCTTGCTAGTTTTTTGGCATATGGTGTCCAGCACTGTAGCTTGCTGGTCATTGAGTGAAGCTGGGTGCTGGTGTTGAGAAGCAGATCTTTGGGAGATTTTCGCTGTTTGGTATTATGTGGAGCTGGGAGGTCTCTTGTGGACCAGTGTCCTGAAGTTGGCTCTCCCACCTCAGAGGCATAGCACTGACTCCTAGGTGCAGTACCAAGAGTCTTTCATCCACACGGCTCAGAATAAAAGGGAGAAAAAGTAGAAAGAAAGAATTAGTCGAATTGGAAAGAGAAGAAAGAAAGAAAGAAAAGTAGGAAGGAAGGAAAGGAGGGAGCGAGGGAGGAGGGAGTAAGGAAGGAAGGAGGGAAGGAAGGAAAGAAAGAAGATAAAGTAAAATAAAAGAAATTAAGGTAAAAATAATAAAGTTATTAAAATAAAAAAATAATTATTAAGAAAAAAATTTTAAAAAAAGAACATAAAACGGATGGCTAGAACCCTAGGACGAATGGTGGAAGCAAAGCTATAGAGATGAAGTCTCACACAGAAGCATAGACATACACACTCACTAAAAGAGGAAAAAATCATAAATCTTGCTGTCAAAGTCCACCTCCTCAATTTGGGATGATTTGTTGTCTAAAGGAGGGAAGGAAGGAAAGAAAGAAGATAAAGTAAAATAAAAGAAATTAAGGTAAAAATAATAAAGTTATTAAAATAAAAAAATAATTATTAAGAAAAAAATTTTAAAAAAAGAACATAAAACGGATGGCTAGAACCCTAGGACGAATGGTGGAAGCAAAGCTATAGAGATGAAGTCTCACACAGAAGCATAGACATACTCACTCAGAAAACGAGGAAAAGGGGAAAAAATCATAAATCTTGCTCTCACAGTCCACCTACTCAATTTGTGATGATTAGTTGTCTATTCATGTATTCCACAGATGACGGTACATCAAGTTGATTGTGGAGCTTTAATCCACTGCTTCTGAGGCTGCTGGGAGAGATTTCCCTTTCTTTTCTTTGTTGTCACAGCTTCCAGGGGCTCAGCTTTGGATTTGGCCCCGCCTCTGCATGTGGGTCGCCAGAGGGCGTCTGTTCTTCGCTCAGACAGGACGGGGTTAAAGGAGCAGCTGCTTCGGGGACTCTGGCTCACTCAGGCCGGGGGGTAGGGAGGGGCACAGAGTGCAGGGTGAGCCTGCTGCGGCAGAGGCCGGCTTGATGTTGCATCAGCCTGAGGCACGCCGTGCATTCTCCCGGGTAAGTTGTCCCTGGATCCCGGGACCCTGGCAGTGGCGGGCTGCACAGGCTCCCTGGAAAGGGGGTGTGGATAGTGACCTGTGCTCGCACACAGGCTTCTTGGTGACAGCAGCAGCAGCCTTAGCATCTCATGCCCGTCTGTGGGGTCTGCGCTTTTAGTCGCGGTTCATGCCCGTCTCTGGAGCTCCCTTAAGCAGTGCTCTTAATCCTCTCTCCTCGCGCACCAGGAAACAAAGAGGGAAAAAAAAGTCTCCTGCTTCTTCTGCAGGTCCAGACTTTTCCCCGGACTCCCTCCCGACTAGCCGTGGTGCACTAACCCCCTGCAGGCTGTATTCACGCCGCCATCCCCAGTCCTCTCCCTGCGCTCCGACCGAAGCCCGAGCCTCAGCTCCCAGCCCCGCCCGCCCCGGCGGGTGAGCAGACAAGCTTCTCCGGCTGGTGAGTGCCGGTCGGTCGGCACCGATCCAATGTGTGGGAATCTGTGAGCTTTGTCCTCTGCACCCCTGTTGCTGCGCTCTCTTCTGCGGCTCCGAAGCTTCCCCCTCCGCCACCCGCAATCTCCGCCCGCGAAGGGCCTCCTAGCGTCTGGAAACCTTTCCTTCACAGCTCCCTCCCACTGGTGCAGGCCCCGTCCCTATCATTTTGTCTCTGTTTATTCTTTTTTTTTTTTTGCCCTACCCAGGTACATGGGGACTTTCTTGCCTTTTGGGAGGTCTGAGGTCTTCTGCCAGCGTTCAGTAGGAGTTGTTCCACGTGTAGATGTATTTCTGGTGTATCTGTGGGGAGAAAGGTGATCTCCGCATCTTACTCTTCCGCCATCTTCCCCTCCTCCTAAATTTCTAAATCTTTGATTATGAATCTATTGGTCTTGGAAAAAATATTTAGTAGGAAGACTGAAGATGAGAAAGGTAATCGTAGTATTGGGGATTTTTGAGTAGGAGAAACAAAGAGACAATTTAGAAATGAGGTTTTAAAAAAAATGTTTTATTTAAAACACAAAAATATGTTTAAATGCACTGAGAAGCCATTTAGGAGAATGATTAAAAGCTTACAGACAGACCTAAGTTTAAACCCACACTCTGCCTCTTCTAAGCTGGATGGATTTGGGTAAGTTAACTTCTGCATCTCAGTTTTCTAACCTGTAAAATAGGGATAAAAATAACCACCTCAGTGATTTTCTTATAAATATTAAATGACATATGATAGTAAAGCACTTAGTATGTTATTATCAGGCAGATAATAATGGCTTAATAAATGTGACCTGTTAGTAACATCACATTCAGAATATGTAAGATGCAGCCAGCCTCACCATCTTTCTAAAGGAGGAGGGTTCTTTGTGTTCCCTGCTTTGTAGAGAACATTGTATTAGAAGCTCAGAAATCCTCAGTACCTCCCACTAACTCTACAAAAAGTGTTCACACTGTTAAAACTGATGTGTAAAAGTCTTCTGTGATACTCCATAAACACCTTTCCAACTTTGCTCCAATCTGCCAACTCACTATTCTGTGAACACACCTTACGCATACTTGCCTGTGCCTTTGTTCATGTTGTTTCTTCACCTGGTTTTCACCCACTTGAATCATACCCGTCTCACAAGTTCAGCAAGAGGTCTCCTTCTCTGTGAATGCTGTTGTGATCAGTCCAGTGAGCAGTATTCTCTTTGTTCTCTACACCCCACTGGCTTTTATTGACTCTAGTTCTGCTTGTCACTGACCTTTCTTCTTCATCAGATGGAAAACTCGTGATCTAGTTTCATCTAGTCTTCTTGTATATCCTATTCCCACTCCTAGCACAATATGCTGATTGGTTGGGTTTTACTCCCTAATCTATAATGATGGTTACCAGATTATCTGTGGATATTCTAAGTAATATCTGTTGATCTAAGTTTTATTTTTCTTCCCCAACCTACCTAGTCCCACTTAGAGATACTACAGTTCAGGACAGGGCTCAGCAAATAATAGACTGTATGCCAAATCTGGCCCAACACCTAGTTTTGTAAACAAAGTTTTCTTGGAGTACAGCCATACTCATTCATTTATTGTCTACGGCTACCTTTATACCACATCCAACAGAGTTGTGTAGTTGCAACAGATACTGTATTGCCTGAAATGCCTAAAATATTTACTATGTGGCCCTTTACAGAAAAAGTTCGCAACCCCTAATAGAAACGATTGACTTTTCTTCAATGAAACCATTTCCCTCAATGAAAGACTGGCTAAATTTTATTTATTTATTTATTTTTGCGGTACGTGCAGACCCAGCAGCCATGGCTCAAGGGCCTAGCCGCTCTGCAGCATGTGGGATCCTCCTGGACCGGGGCACAAACCTGTGTCCCCTGCATCGGCAGGCGGACTCTCAACCACTGCGCCACCAGGGAAGCCCAATTTTATTTTTTTTAATTTTATATTGGAACATAGTTGATTAACAGTGTTGTGTTAGTTTGAGGTATACAACAAGGTGATTTAGTTATACATATATATGTATCTATTCTTTTTCAAATTATTTTTCCATTTAGGTTATTACAGAATATTGAGCAGAGTTCCCTGTACTATACAGTAGGTCCTTGTTGGTTATCTATTTTAAATACAGTAGTGTGTACATCTCAATCCCAAACTCCCAATCTATCCCTCCCCAAGACTTCCCCCCCCACCCCAGTAACCATAAGTTCATTCTCTAAGTCTGTGAGTCTGTTTCTTTTTGTAAGTAAGTTCATTTGTATCACCTTTCTTTTTCAGATTCCACATATAAGCGATATCATATATTTGTCTTTCTCTGTCTGACTTACTTCACTTTCAGTCTGTATATGTCCCTAGATCTGAAGTGGGTTTCTTGTAGACAGCATATATGCGGGTCTTGTTTTTGTATCCATTCAGCGAGTATATGTCTTTTGGTTGGAGCATTTAATCCATTTACATTTAAGGTAATTATTGCCATATCCTTTTGCCATTTTCTTAATTGTTTTGGATTTGTTTTTGTAGGTCTTTTTTCTTCCCTTCCTCTTTTGTTCTCTTCTCTTGTGATTTGATGACTAACTTTAGTATTGTGTTTAGATTCCGTTTTCTTTTTTGTGCGTGTATTAATTGTAGATTTTCAGTTTGTGGTTACCATGAGGTTTTGATATAGCAGTCTATATATAAACAAAATTGTTTCAAGTTGCTAGTGTTTTAATTTCCAATGCATTTCCAATATCCTGCATTTGTGCTCTCCTCTTCTCACAGTCTCTGGTTTTGATATCATATTTGTGTGCAGATGATTTCCTACCTTTACTGCCTTTACTGTATGTTTCCCTTTGCCAGTGAGCTTTTCCATTCCTAATTTTCTTGATTCTAATAGTGGCCTTTTATTTTCTGCTTAGAGAAGTTCCTTTAGCATTTGTTGCAAAGCTGGTCTGGTGGTGCTGCATTCTCTTTGCTTTTGCTTATCTGTAAAGCTTTTGATTTCTCTGTAGAATCCAAGTGAGAGCCTTGCTGGGTAGAGTATTTTTGGTTGTAGGTTCTTCCCTTTCATCACTTTAAATATATCATGCCCCTCCCTTCTGGCCTGCAGAATTTCTGTTGAGAAATCAGCTGGTTAACCTTATGGGAGCTCCCCTTTATGTTATTTGTTGCTTTTCCTTGTTGCTTTTAATATTTTTTCTTTCTCTTTAATTTTTGTCCGTTTGACTACTATGTGTCTTGGTGTGTTCCTCCTTGGGTTTATCCTGCCTGGGACTCTGTTCTTCCTGGAATTGGGTAACTGTTTCCTTTCCCATGTTAGGGAAGTTTTCAACTATCTCTTCAAGTATTTTCTCAGGTCCTTTCTCTCTCTCTTCTCCTTCTGGGACCCCTATAATCCGAATGTTGGTACATTTAAAATGTTGTCCCAGAGGTCTCTTAGACTGTCTTTGTTTCTTTTCATTTTTTTTTCTTTATTCTCTTCCGCAGCAGTGATTTTCACCATTCTGTCTTCCAGCTTACTTATTTGTTCTTCTGCCTCAGTTACTCTGCTATTGATTCCTTCTAGTGTATTTTTCATTTCAGTTATTATACTGTTCATCTCAGTGTTTGTTCTTTAGTTCTTCTAGGTCTTTGTTAAACATTTCTTATGTCTTCTCAGTCTGTGCCTCCACGCTTTTTCCAAGATCTTGGATCATCTTCACTGTCATTACTCTGAATTCTTTTTCAGGTAGATTGCCTATGACCACTTCACTTGGTTGTTCTTCTGGGGTTTTATCTTGTTCCTTCATGTGGGACATATTCCTCTGGCATCTCATTTTGTCTGACTTTCTGTGATTGCAGGTTCCATCCTGCAGGCTGCAGGATTGTAGTTCTTCTTGCTTCTGCTTTCTTCCCTCTGGTGGATTAGGTTGTCTAAGGGGCTAGTGCAGGCTTCAGGAGGGACTGGTTCCTGCCCACTGGTGGGCGGAGCTGGGTCTTGTCCCTCTGGTGGGCAGAGCTGTGTTCAGGAAGACTTTAAGCAGCCTCTCTGCTGACGGGTGGGGCTGTGTTCCCACCCTGTTTGTAGTTTGACTTGAGGTATCCCAGCACTGGAGCCTACAGGCTGTTTGGTGGGGCCAGGTCTTGGGGAGGAAATGGTGGCCTCCAGGAGGGCTCACACCATTGAGTAATCATCAGAAGTACTGTTGCCAGTGTCTTTGTTCCTTCAGTGAACCAGAGACTCCCCCTGCCTCTGCAGGAGGCCCTCCACTCCTAGCAGGTAAGTCTGGCCCCAGTCTCTAATGAGGTCACTGCTTTTTTTCCTAGATCCTGGTGCACACTAGACCTTGTGTGCAACCTCCAAGAGTGGAGTTTCTCTTTCCCCCAGTCCTGTGGAATTCCTGTGATCAAACCCTGCTGGCCTTCAAAGCCAGATTCTCTGGGGTCTCCTCCTACCATTGCCAGATACCCCAGTCTGGGAAGCCTGATGTGGGAGAATTTCTGTGGTATAATTATTTTCCAGTTTGTGGGTCACCCACTCAGTGGGTATGGGATTTGATTTCATTGTGATCATGCCCCTCTTACTGTCTTGTTGTGGCTTCTTCTTTGGATGTAGGGTCTCTTTTTTGGTTGGTTCCAGTGTTGCTTTTTTTTTTTTTTTGGTCAATGGTTGTTCAGCAGTTAGTTGTGATTTTGGTGTTTTTGTAACTGGGGTGAGCTCATGTGCTTCTACTCTGCCATCTTGCCCTATTATCTCTAAATTTTAGATTAAATATTCAAAAAAAAATTTTTTTAAACCTTGAGGCTTTAGAAACTTCAGAATTATCTTGACTTTTGTGGATGTCTTGGCAGTTTTTACAACCCCAAAGAGGTTCCTTAAACTCCTACCAGTATCAGAAACCAAAAAAGAAATTTCGGTTTGTGTGGTTTGGATTTTAAAGCTCTCTTTGCTGTCACAGGAGCTTGGAGCAGTTCTGGCCCTTCCCAGGCAAATATTCTCAGGGAAAGCCTCCCCTAAGGGATGATTTATGCTGGGGATGGCATCTTGGCAGAGAAGGAGCAAGCTTTGAGAGTACTGTTCTGCTGCCAGTTCTTTGAAAAAATAATCCTCCTCTTTTGGGAATGTGAATATCAGACCACATTCAGAAATAAGATCATCACCTGGAAAGATAAGCAATTTTATGAATGACAATCTGAAAAAATCAAACCTTTCCCCTTGATGATCGAGACAAGCCAGACACATAACCTGAGTCATGATCAGTTGCTGCACTCAGATAGAGCATTTTCTCCCAAGTAACAAGCTGAATGAGCTTTGTGGGCCTCTGGGAGACAATTGTTGTCCTCCCTGTACAGATGGGGAAATTGAAGTCAGGAAGCAGCAGCTTAGTCTAGCCACAGAGGGAGTAGGTTCTGGCAAGGACCCCATAGGACTCACAGGAGCTAGATTCCCAGCCCTCTTAGACATGACATTTGCACTGGGAAGCCCCTAAAGCAGATTTCAGAATGCTGCTTGACAGAGACTCTTTTGAACTGTGGAGCAGGGCTTGGCAAACAATGGCCCAGGGACCAAATCCAGCCTGCTGCCTTTTTTTATAAGGCCAAGAGCCAAGAATCATTTTTACATTTTTAAATGGTTGGGAAAAAAATTAAAAGAAGAGTAATATTTTGTAACACATGAAAAATATAAGAAACCAAATTTCAGTCCATAAATAAAATTTTATTGAAATACAGCCACACATTCATTTATTTATTGTCTTTTGTCTATGGCTGCTTTTGAATTATGACAACAGAGTGGAGTAGTTTTAACAGAGCCTATGGCTGGCAAAGCCTAAAATATTTACTATCTGTCCCTTCACAGAAAAAAAACTTTCCCAACCTCTACTCTAGAGGTCCTGTTAGTATAATAATTAAAATCAACTTTATTGGAGTGTAATATAGAAAATGCACTCATTTTAAATCTACAGTTTGATGAATTTGGAAAAAGAATGCAGTCATATAACAACTGCCACAATCAAGATAGAACATTTCCATCATCCCCCAAATTTCCCTGTGCTCCACTCCTAAGTAGTCAGCCTCTCCTGTTCTTGAACTCAGGCAACCATGTGTCCAACCTCTGTCAGTAGTAGCAACTTTTAAATGTTTGTTTCCTGAGCATTCCAGATCACTAAGACTGTGTTAAAGGAGGGTGGTGGGGGAGGGTGTGTGAAAACAAGAAGTTGATTTTCTTCTCTCATTTGATAACTCCTTAATTCACTCCAAGCACCCACTCCGAACAGCCACTTAACTGTTAATAGTATTAGTAGCTAACAGGCACTGTGCAGAGAGCTCTCCATCTGTTATCTCATTTAATAATTTAACCTTATAAGGGAGGTCTTATCTATCTCCCATTTTATTGAGGGGAGACAGAGACACCCAGGTTGACTTGTTGAAGGGCACACAGCTGATAAGATGTAACCTACCATTTGAACTCTGATATGTCTGAATCCAGAGCTTGAGCTCAGCCACCATCCCACACACTTATTCATTCTTCTCTACAAGCCTGCTTGGGAGTGTAATATCAACATTTATAGAAGAAGGAAGCGCAGAGAAATTAAGTCACTGGTTCAAGTCACCCAGCTACTAACTGCCAGTCAGATGTGAACTCCTAACTGTAAGCAGAAGGCATAGAAACAGAGCAAGTGAAAAAACATGATTTTGAAAAAATAAAAGTCACCTTGTCCTACAAAGAGGGGAACTAAGGGCCTGGGTGAGTGAGCTGTAGATAATGCAGGGGTGAGAATGGCACTAGGTGAAAAGAGTCTTAAGTCAAATATACTTTTGCTTTCTGAACTAATGGATATTCCAAGACTATTTAATTTAATATAAACAACTAATGAGGTAAAGTGCTTTGAAAAACACTGAGGGATGCGTCCATGCTGACCAGCATCAGTAATCACAATCTCTCTTCCCATCCCTTCACAAACAGCATTCATCTGTTCAGATTGAGAAAGTCTCAGAGTAGGGCCACATGGAGTGTTGTCTTTCCATCCTCCTCCTCACACCTACTATTACAAAGGATGGTGCAGTTTACTGGCCCTTATTTTGAATGATTGCTCTGCATTTCTTCAGAGCCTTTTTACCAAGTGCTTGGCATCTAAGAGGCACCCCAAAATATTGTTTGTTGTTACAGTTTTCTAGGAGCACTCCATCAGCCTCTCTGCAGGCTCTTCTTACAACCCTAGGATAGGAGGTTGTGTCTGCTGGGATCCTTAGTTGTAAATAAAAGAACCCCTTCAAAATTAGTATAAGCAGAAAAGAGATTCATTAAAGCAGGTACTCACTGAATCTTTGGGTGGGCCCAATAATCGGAATTGCAGGCTATATTTATAAGACTGCTATGGAATTGTTCTAGGAAAGACCCGTGCTCCTGCAACTGCTTGGCAGAGACAGCCAGATCCACTGATGTGGACTAGTCACTAGACACCACTGGTGTCCAGAAAGCTGAACAATTCTGCCACCAATCTCACCAGAAAATATATTCCACATAAGACCTACTTTCTCGTTGTTCACTTCAGAACTGAAATCTCAGACATCTGAGATTGCCAGATTGTGTCACATGCCTGTGTCCTATCAAAAGTAAAGTTCAGGATTCTACCTGGGTGGGATTGAACCCAAAAGGTGAGAAATACTCCAAACATAGTGGGTTGGCTGAATAATGGCCTCCCTCAAAGGTGTCTACATCCTAATCTTGGGAACCTGTGAATATGTTACCTTACATAGTAAAAGGGACTTTGCAGATGTGATAAGTTACGGATCTTGAGATGGGAAGATTATCCTGAATTATCCAGGTGGGCCTAATGTAATCATAAGGGTCCTTAAAAGAAGGAGACAGGAAGATCAGAATGAGAAAAAGGAGATGTGATGACAGAAGCAGAGGTTGGAATGATGCACTTTGAAGATGGAGGAAGGGGACTATGAGCTAATCAATGTGAAAGGTCTCTAAGTAGCTGGAAAAAGCAAGGAAACAGATTTACCCCTGGAGCCCGAAGAAGGGGTATCAGTCTGCTGACACCTTGATTTTAGCCCCCTGAAACTCATTTCAGACTTCTGAGCTCCAGAACTACCAAGATAATGTTTGTGTTGTTTAAAGCCACCAAGGTTGTAGTCATTTGTTATAGCAGCAATGGGAAACCAATACCCATAGGAAAAGCACCCAAAATGTGATGGGAAACCAGAAAGCATGAAAAATGTCCAGCATAGCAGCACTGAAGGAAAGCTTGAGAAATTGTTTACACATCCAATTTATAGGGCTACATCTCTTCATCCTTTGAGAGCATTCTAATAGAGTGCTGAAGATAGGTTGGGTGAACAAGCTGAGTAAGTTGTGTGTTCACCTACTTTATTCACATTCCATGATCTATTCAACAAATATTCTGCTCATTAATTAAATATTTGCTGGAGTTAAGGGCCAAGCACTGTGAAAGATATGATTACAAAGAAAAATAAGAGAATAAGACTTAAAGTTAACAGCCAAGAAGTTCATAGACACTGTGTTTAGATTTCACTGATTTTCAGTTGTCTCTATATATCAAATCCCACCAAAAATCCACATTTAGGTGATTTGGAAGAATGGGAGTTAGGATATCCAGATGATTGCAGGAGGAGCCCCAATAATTCCCCAATAAAAGCCTTATAAATTGAACCCCTATTATAGCAGCAGCCAATACTTACTGAGTGTTCTTTGTGTTAAAGGTAATGCTAAGTATTTTGTATGCTTTATTTTTATATAATTATATCAACTACATGAGGTATGGACAATTATTATCCCCATTTTACAGATGAAGAAACTGTAGGAAATACGACCAAATTCACTTTGCTAGGTAACAGAGCTGGGATTTGAACTGTAGGTCAAATTTGAACATCTGACTCCTGAGTACATATGTTTTGCCACCCTGTCTACTTGTGTACTAAGCACTGGGCTAGAGACTAAAGATTCACATGTGTAAGAGAAAAAAATCTCCAAATAAGTGAACCTCAAAATTTTGTAGGTAAAATAAGCTATGAAATGCAGACAAAGAATTACATAGCTTTGCAAGGTAACTGATTTACATATTTTCATTTGAATATATAATTTCTGATCCATTTGGTTAAAGATGATATTGCATCTGAGGTAAGAGCAACCCCTATGTTGCTTTCACTAATTTAGGTACAAAATATATTCTAGATATTTTCAATTTTAAAATCATATTCTATAAGGAATATACATGAATCACTCTTTCCCCTTTCTCTTCCTTCTTTCTACCCTTAGCTGTAAGCTAAGGTCAATGCCTTGGTCAATGGTATTGTTTAGATTAATGCCCCTTGAATCCTTTTGCCAGAAAGTGTAAAGGCTGGGAATGCAGCCCTCCAGCACGCTGTTCTAAGCCAGGTGCCTCCCTTCTGCAATGGCTCATCAAACACCCATACAGGAAATGTTGAGGCTGAGTTGGACTGGGAGCAAGGATACACATCTGTAAACTGAAGAAAAATATACAACCTAAAATTTGTGAGTTATGTTTTATTTGGGGAACTTACTGAGGACAATAGCCTGGGAGACGGCCTCTCAGATGTGTCTGAGGAACTGTTCTGAAGAGGTAAGGGAGGAACCAGGATATATAGGAGTTTTGGCTGAAAAAACAAAAACAAAAAAAAACATGAACATGTAGTTGAACATCAAAAGATTACTGCTAATCATAAAAAGCAAACATCTCAATTTAGTGATTTTACTGCTTCTCTATGTATAGGAAGATGCAAGAGTCTGGGCTCATTGAAATTATTCCTTTGATATGCATCTTCACTATCGAGGGCCAGTATCCTGTTTTTCTCCATCCTGAATTCCTCTCAGGGTACACTGCCCAGGCTGCTGCAGTGGTTGATGGCTTGATGGCGGGCAACATTTGTTGTTTACTGGAATGGCAGGCAATATTTTTTTTGCCCACAGATATCACTTATTTCTCCCAGGTTGAGTAGAGTGTGTAAGATCTCTTGACCACTGAGCCAAGGGTTACGTCTTACCCAAATGGCACCAGAGTAGTCTGCTCCTTGGGTTCTGAGAGCTGATGTTTGCTAGGTTACCACTTAGCAATCCTGTTGACAGATGGTGTGCCTTGCTCATCAAATTGGAATCCTCCCTACTTTGAGGGCCCAAGGCATGTTGGCAGACAGACTTGGTGGTGTTTTCTAATGCTGAATGGTCTGCAGTTCAAGAGCATGAAGATAAATATTCTACTTCATTGTGTATCCACTAACTTAAGCCTTTCTGAGTCTATTCCCTTCACTTTGACAGGGCACATTTAGAAAAGTGAGATGAAGTGCTTTCAGGCACTCAGCTCCTTCATCCATCACTTCCTCTTGTACTATATCAGCTTGGCCCTTTTCTGAGACTTGTCTTCACATAGTGTTTTATATCAGTTACATACAGTATCTTGAACCAAAAAGAAAACTTTGTAGTTCAGAGTTCAGAGCTTAACTTTGTTTTTGAGACAGTATTGTGCAAGACCTATTTCTTCAGAGAGATTGTTAGAGGAAAAGACAACAGCTTAGGCAAAGAAGGGGCCCTGATATAAACCAGTGTGACTTCAACACAGAATAAGTGAGGTTAGAGAACAACAATGTTAATAAGCTGTGTATTTATCCTAAGATCAATGGGAAACCATGAGAGGGCCTTAAGCTGGGTGGGGGATGTGGTTCACATGATCACATTTGAGTTTTAAGAAGATTTCTCCAGCTACAGAGAGGAGAATTGACTGGGAATGAAGTGAGGTGAGGGAGACAGGTAACCTTGAGAGGGGCAGTCAGGAGACTCTGGTGGCAGTCTGAGTTAAAGACAGAGGTAATCTGATGAAGGTGGCGGTGGATATGGAGAGCAATGGAGAGAATCAGGAGTTGTTTAGGACACGGATCAATGGAGCTTAGTGAATTGCATGTGATGGGGGAGAGGGAGAACGGTGGGTTAGAATGAGACCCAGGTTTCTGGCTCATGAACTGGGTGGATGGTAGATTCATGGATCAAGGTCACAGTGGAAGAGGGGCACCATCATGCATAGCATGCCTCTACATTGAGTCACAGAGAACTGAAAGACAACTTGAAGGGGAGAGAGAGCTGCAGAGTTTGGGGAGAGGGAGAAAAGGAAATAATAATGAAAGAAAGAAAAGACAGTGTCCTCTACCAGAGAGTATACCAGGGCATAAGAACACACAAACCTACTATTACTACAGTTTTTAACTTGTATTGGCAACACCACTATTACTAGCTGCTATTGATTTCTTAGTATATGTCTAAACCTTAAATAGCTTTCAATTTTTACAAAAAACATGTTGAATAGATATCATTCATCACCCCTATATGGCCGAACAGACTGAGGCTCAGAAATGTTAAATAATTTAGCTGGAGTTAGAAAGCTAGCAAGTAACCAAGCTATGATTTGAATCCAAGTCTGTATGGTTCTGAAGAATACAATCTTTTGTATTCTTCAGAACCAAAGGTTTTCGTAACCTTTTAGGGAAAACTGATACCCCAAGGGACAAATAAACAAGTTCAGGCTTAGAATGATGTTAAGAATAAAGTACTGAGATAACAAAGAGTCTGATAGGAGATCATTTTATGAATATTTCTTGGAGATGTTGAGGTCTGCTGGTTTGTAATATATAGGCCAAATCTCTGAGTGCAAGTACATTAGTTTGAAGCAGGGAGCAAATAAATGAGATTAATTACATGTAGGGTGAAGGGGGCATTGGAGAAGGATGTTTTTGAAACATCATTCTGCTTTATACCCTTTGATTATGCTACTTTGCCAGTGTGATTAAGCTCAAATACTTAGCTTGATCCACATGACTCTCATGACACGCTACGATGCTTTATAGACCCGCTTTCTGCCTCCCCTCTGTGCACCCTGTGTTTCAACCTTAAATGATTTACCCTTCCTCCTTTTATCCCTTCCTCCCTCCTTTCCTTTCTTTCCTCTTTCCTTCTTTCTGTTTTCTTCCTTCACTCTTTCCCTTATTCATTCTTTTTTTTTCACTTATTCAGTAATCATACACTGAGCATCTGTTGTGTACAGTGCCAGGAACTATACTGGGTCTTGGGGATATCCTCAAGGAGATCATGGGCATCTATAAAACACGGAGTTCATAATCATGGTATTGTACGTTGAAATACACTATTACAAACTTTGGGTCATATGAAAATAGGTCAGATGAGGGTGTGGCCTTCTCTAAAGGAGGTGAACTTTGACGTAGGAACACGTAGAAATTTGTCAAATATGTAGAGTTGAGCTTTTCTGGCAGAGAAAATAACATGTGCCTTTTTTCAAAAGCAGAAAGGACTTGGAGAATGGAAAACAGCAATCTACAAATGTAGATTTGAACGGTTTTTGAGATGTGACAGTTATTTTTTTTTCCCCACTTGTTAACACCCTTTGCATTTCTGTTTCAAAATCCTGAGGCTTCTCTTTTCTGCTTCCTTTCACCTCTTTGCTGGCTCTCTGGATTAAACTCTTCATTGCAGATCTCTGACAGTTTCTCATCTGCTTTGCTAACCAGTTTAAAAAATAAACATTTTAAAAGCCTCTGTGGGTCTCCTGCTATGTTATGGCTCTTGTGCTGTGTGAATTGGTGCTCCCTGCCCAGAGGACGTGTGCCCCACCACTGAGGCTCTGGGGGCTGTGAACTTGCCATCAAGGTTTGCACCATGGGCTGTGCCGACTGATAGCTTGGCTTCAGCTCCCCAGAGTCAGTCACCTGCCATGTGCCTGCCTTCACCAAAGGGCAGAGCACCAGACTGCTTGCTCACCAACAGAGTGAGGCCTGGATAGGGCAGTGAGGCAGCCCAATTCAACACTGATCATGTCCAGTCTAACTCCCAGCTTTTCCTTACCTTCAGTACCACATGATCCTTACCTACATGCTCAGCCTGCCTGGGGTTCTCTGGGCTGCTCCTGAGTGGAGGTAGGGCTGATTTAATCTGCCTTACTGCATATATTGAGCTGTGTTCTAAGGCAGCCTTGTTTCACTCTGGCCTTTGCCTCAGCTGAGCCATGAGATTTCACCTGCATCTGGACTGAATCCTCAGTCTGTGGCTTGGTTCTGATGAGGGGCTTCTCTTTTAGCCAAGCAAAGGCTTGTGTGCCTGCCTGAGGCACAGAAAGCCAAACCCTGACAGGAGGTTTTTGCAGCAAAGTCAGGGTTTATTGCAGAGCGCTAAGCAAGGGAGTGGGAGCCGTCTCAGATCCACTGCCTCTTGGTTATTGAGTTGGGGGTGTTTTTAAAGGGGAAGAACAAAGAAGCTGGGATTAATCATCTTGTGACATTTCTGTAACATTTCTTAATCTTAGTTTCAGGGAGTCAGGGTGTCTCTGGTTTTTGACTCTCTGGCCAGGTGGTCCATGGTCAGGGGCCTGTTAGCTTATTTTGCCCTGGTGAAATAACCTGAGTTTGTGCATGAATGGTAATATTTACAACAGCAATTTTAGTATGTTAACAGTGTTATTGATGACAGCAATCTCAGTCATCTGACTCTGGTTGATTAGTGTTCAGTTAGCACAGGATTGAGGTCAGAGGAGACAAGCAAGCATATAAAGTTTTGGGTAGAGAGATTAATCATAAACTAGGTAAGGGAACTTGGTTTTAATGGGGCTAGATTTCACTCTCCCTGTACCTAGTGCCTTCATTTCTGTAGGCATTACACAGGGACCTTAATCTCTAGGTTTAAGGCCCAGTGCCCTCCCTAAATTTGGTTCCACTACCCATGGGCTAACCTCACTAAAACCCACTGGACTCAGGTTGCCAGAGACCCAAGAAAAGATGCTAAATTCTGAATATCCACCATGCCTTCATTTCCCATTGCTGTGCGCCATATACAAGTCAGGAACCCATTTATCAGGAATTGTTCTTCATTCTAATTATTATGTATAATATAGCAGTTAACACATGACGTGCACCTACCTTGCCCATTACTGGGCTAGACACTTGAGAAGAATTAGCTTACATGTCTTCACAATAGCTGCATGAGAAAGGCACTTCATGGCACTAGGATTCCAGCTCAGGCAGCCTTGCTCCAAAGCCCCCTTTTTTTTTTTTTTTTTGCGGTATGCGGGCCTCTCACTGCTGTGGTCTCTCCCATTGCGGAGCACAGGCTCCGGACGCGCAGGCTCAGCGGCCATGGCTCACGGGCCCAGCCACCCCACGGCATGTGGGATCTTCCCGGACCGGGGCACGAACCCATGTCCCCTGCATCGGCAGGCAGACTCTCAACCACTGCGTCACCAGGGAAGTCCCACAGCCCATTTTCTTAAATGGAATGTGCTTTATTGTCTGCCTCAACCATATATCTTTTTGTTGTCAGGCTCAGTGCTTTTCCAGCCATACCAATTTTCTGATAGCATCTTCCTCTGAGTCTGTCTTTCCAATGCATCCATAGGTCTTGTGGGCAAATCTTGTTCCAGCCTGATTCCTTCCTCCATAATTGGACAATGACCACTTAAGTAATTGGATGATGTGCCATTAAGGACACAGAAAGGACCACTAGTGTCAAATTGTATACCAAGCATCCAATGAATTCTTATTGTGTATTGTTTGTGTGCTCAACTGTTTTCAGTACTATAAAGGGATCCCATGGAATAAAGGGTTCCAGTGGTTAAGCTCATGGACTCTAGAACCAGACTGCCCAGACATGAATACTTATTTCACCACATAGTATCCATGTGACCTTGAGCAAGTGACTTGTCTCTATGCCTCAGTATTCTCACCTGCAAAATGAGGAAGTAATAATACCTACCTCATAAGGTTCTTGTGAAGATTAAATGAGTTGATTTGTGTAAAGCATTTTACACACACTAAGTGTTAAATAAGTATTTGCTATAATGATGTTGATGACAATGATTAAGGAGAATATGGCAGTATGGTTCCTGTTTTAAGAAGCTTTTAGTTTAATAAGGCAGACTAAAAGTCACATAAAATAAAATGAGACCATATTTAATTAAATATTAGTTTGGTTGATGAATATGAGAAGTTTAATAATGTTCCTAATAGTTGGGGGGTGGGGGGAATGGGGAAAGGCAACATGGATGAGAGACTTGACCATGGCATTGGGGATTAGTTGGTTGGAGAAAGGCAGAGAGGAAAATGGTGGTTTAGTCTTCTTGACACGAGGGCTGCTTCCTTCAATGGAGCACTGATGATCCTTGTTACAGTGTTTGTTATTACCTGTTAGCCAAATTTCCATCCAAATAAACAAGAGCCCAAGATTCTGAGTCTAATCTGAAATCTTGGGGACTTGCTTTAATCATGGGTATAGAGTGTGATTCTTCCTTGGGTAGAAGAGCATAGATTGAAAGGTGATTCAAGAGATAGTGTCCAGGGTTAAAGATGGCCTGGAAGCTGGATAATCAAATTAAGCTTCCACTCAGCAGTTGAGTTGGAAGGCAAACTAAAGGCATGACCCAAAGTACTGTAAACTGACGACTTGGTATGAAAGATAGAAAACAGCATAGAGATGGGAAGCAGCAAGCTGCAATGGGCTTCAATTGATAAATTAAGGGAAATAGATTCTAATTAAGGCATAGATGAATTAACTCAAATTAGAGCATCAGGTCCTGTATCAGTGGAGTCCTAAGGGAATGGTCCATAAAGCAAATTGTTCCTAATGATAGAGATGAGATAAATGATAGAGAACAATGTCTAGAGATTCTGATGTGGGAACCAGCCCCAGGACAGATGTCACAGTAGGTGACTCAGGAAGGCCATTGTCAGATTCAGACTGGGGGACACTCAGTGATCTTGGATTGTAGGGGAAGAAATTTTATGAGATTGACTACTGTGTTTAAGGTACTGTATTTTTTGAAACAGTGGTAGAGACAGAGCTAACTTAGCCATGCAGCTTTTCATTGAGAAGCTTATAGAATAAAAGATAAGATAAATCTTATTCACAAGTAACTAATATGAGGTAGAAAGCAGTGCCTGATATAAAGAAGGCAGAAACTGAGACCCTTAGGAAAGCAGAGGATGGAGTGATTGCTTGCAGTGGAGGCTGGTGTATCATAGCCCCAGAATCAGCACTGAAATCATGAAGCCTGGGTCTAGATTTCTGCTACACCACTTAATAGATGTGACCCTGAGTAGGTACATGCAACCTCTTTGACTAGATCTTTATCTGTAAAATATGGATCAAAGTGGTTCCTATCTAACAGAGCTATTTTGAGAATTAAGATAGTGCAGATAGTGAGATGGTGCATGCAAAGTGTGTCATTTAATAAATGATAGTTGCTCTTAATTCAAATGGACTATTTCATTAGGGTCATATCCAAGGGAAGTATAGGTCCAGAGGATTCTGATATCAGATATCTCAGCAGCTGAAGATGGAATGACAGAGCAAAGTATTTAGCAACTGCAATATAGAAAAACATGCCTTAGTTTATTTTCACGTAAAAACTCCTTTAGAGCTAGTAAAAAACAAAGTATGTTGCCATTAAAAAAAATGCTTTTTGCAAACAGTTGAAAAATTAAATTTGGTTCCTAAGTTTCATAGGGAATGTTTAATGTTCTCCCATACACTTCTGGCATGCACATATGTCCTAAATAAAAATGAGCTACATAGAAATATAAACATTTGTGTGAGATGGACAGTCCTGTTTAGCTTGTTCTCCCAGACATCTGTGAAAATGTTCATTTTAAATTTACATTTAGAGAGGAAAATTACCATTATTTCAATAGTATAAGGAAAAGTAATAATCCTAGAGTTTGATGTTTTCAAGTGCTTTCAAGTGCACAGCAGTAAACTCATGACTTTTCCAACCATACAGACACAATAACCAAACATTTAGATGAGGACTAAAGCTGTCAGCCAGCCATTTGTTCATTTTCAAATATCTAAATGACTAATGGCCTTATAAAAAATTAACATATTGAATTGGAGTGGGTAAGTAGAGATGACATCAAAACTAAAATAAAACAATAATAATAGCTTGTACTTGGTATGTTTTCAAAAGTGTGTTCATTTTCCTGCATACCTGAACCTCACTAGTGATTTAGAGCAGATATTATTAGCATCATTTTACAAACTATAACATTTAGTTTCAGAGAGATTTAATAGGTTTGTCCAGGATAGCATAGGCAATATCATAGGCATGTTTTTCCTCACAGCACTTAACACTAACATACATTGCATGTTTATATTTTTTATTCTGCTCTCACTAGAATGAAAATTTTATGAGGGCAAGGCCTTTGCCTGTTCCCTTCATTGCCTAGAATAATACTTAGCACATGGATAGGAAGTACTCCATAAATAGCTGTTGAATGAATGAATGAGTGAATGAATGAGTGAATAAGATCTGAGCCTGAGCTAGCACCTAGTTCAGCATTCTTTCCACCACATCAGTCACCCCCAAACCTTATAGAATGGTGATTGCAAAGATGGGAAGGGATCTCCAACAAGAAAAGTCAAGGAGAATCTGATCATGGATTCTCTTCTGAGACAGACAGGGAATGTATCAAAGAAGAAAAAAATCAGGGGTGACGTTGGGAGAGTCAGTCATGAGGTACTGGTACCATGATCTGGCACCATGATCCAAGGAAAAGTACCATCAACACTGACTCAATGAGGCTTCCTAGAGAAAGTGATATCTCAGCTGACACCTTCCGGAAGACTTGAGTTGGATGAGGAGGCAGAGGGCATTACATGTGAAAAGGCTTAGAAAAAGAGAGACTCAGCGATGTGTATGTGAAAACTGAAGGTTGTTCAGAGTGGATAGAGAATAGGGTGAGAGAGCTTCATTAATGCAGGAAGAGGCAAGGCTAAAAGATGTAAGCCAGATCAGGAAGGACCTTGACAAGTCATGTAGAATCATCTTTATCCTGAGAGGTATGAGAAGCTACCTAAGTAATGGCATTGTGAGCACAGAGGAGAACAAGTCTCACTCAGAAAGTTTCATAAGTCTTACTTAAGAAGGCTTTAAAAAAAATCCAACCCAATCCAAAAATGGGCAGAAGTCCTAAATAGACATTTCTCCCAAGAAGATATACTGATTGCCAACAAACACATGAAAGGATGCTCAACATCTCTAGTCACTGGAGAAATGCAAATCAAAAGTACAATGAGGTATCACCTCACACTGGTCAGAATGGCCATCATCAAAAAATCAACAAACAGGGCTTCCCTGGTGGTGCAGTGGTTGAGAGTCCGCCTGCCAATGCAGGCGACACGGGTTCATGCCCTGGTCCGGGAAGATTCCACATGCTGCAGAGCAGCTGGGCCCATGATAGCCACTGAGCCTGCATGTCCAGAGCCTGTGCTTTGCAACGGGAGAGGCAACAATAGTGAGAGGCCCGTGTACCGCAAAAAAAAGAAACAACCCCCCCCCCAAAAAAAAACCCAAGGATATCTAAAAAATCTACAAACAATAAATGCTGGAGAGGGTGGGGAGAAAAGGGAACCCTCTTTCACTGTTGGTGGGAATGTAAATTGATACAGTCACTATGGAGAACAGTATGGAGGTTCCTTAAAAAACTACAAATAGAACTACCATATGACCCAGCAATCCCACTACTGGGCAAATACCCTGAGAAAACCATAATTCAGAAAGAGTCATGTACCACAATGTTCATTGCAGCACTATTTGCAAGAGCCAGGACATGGAAGCAACCTAAGTGTCCATCAACAGACGACTGGATAAAGAAGATGTAGCTCATATATACAATGGAATATTCCTCAGCCATAAAAAGAAATGAAATTGAGTTATTTGTAGTGAGGTGGATGGACCTAGAGTCTGTCATACACAATGAAGTAAGTCATAAAGAAAAACAAATACCATATGCTAACACATATATGGAATAAAAAAAAAATGGTTCTGAAGAATGTAGAGGCAAGACGGAAATAAAGATGCAGACGTAGAGAATGGACTTGAGGACACGGGGAGGGAGCAGGGTAAGCTGGGATGAAGTGAGAGAGTGGCATAGACATATATACACTACTGAATATATCTTTTTGAATCCGTGTTTTTTGTTTTCTTGAGAAAAATACCCAGAAATGGAATTGCTGGATTGTATGGTAGTTCTACTTTTGATTATTTGAGGAACCTCCATACTGTTTTTCATAGTGGCTGCACCAATTTACATCCCCACCAACAGGTATGAGGGTTCCCTTTTATCCACATGCTCACCAACACTTATTACTTGTTATCTTTTTGATAATAGTCATTCTGATAAGTCTGAGGTGATATCTCATTGTGCTTTTGATTTGTGTTTCCCTTATAAGCAGTGATGTTGAGCAACTTTTCATGTCTCTGATGGCCTTCTGTATGTCTTCTTTGGAAAAATATTTATTCAAGTCCTATACTCTTTTTTTCTTAGATTGTTTTTGAGGTTCAGTTGTATGGGATATTTGTATAATTTGGATGGTAACCCCTTATCGGATATATGCTTACAAATATCTTTTCCCATTCAGTAGGCTGACTTTTCTTTTTCTTAATAGTTTCCTACACTGAGCAAAAGTTTTATGGTTTTATATAGTTCCATTTGCTTATTTTTGCTGTTGTTTCTCTTGCCTGAGGTGACATATCCAAAAGAATATTGCTAAGACTTATGTCACATTAAAGTACTGCCTATGTTTTCTTCTAGGTATTTTTTAGTTTCAGGTCTTACATTTAAGTCTTTAATCCATTTTGAGCTTATTTTTGTACATGATGTGAGAAAGTAGTCCAGTTTGAATCTTTTCCATTGAGCTATCCAGTTTTCCCAACATCATTTATTGGAGAGGCTGTCTTTTCCCCATTGTGTATTCTTGCCTCCTTTGCCATAGATTAATCAACCATATAAACATTGGTTTACTTCTGGCCTTTCTATTCTGTTGCATTGATCTTTGTGTCTGTTTTTGTGCAGATACCATACTGTTTTGATTACTGTGGCTTCATAGTACAGTTTGAAATCAGGGAACATGATACCTCCAGATTTGTTCTTCATTCTCAAGAGTGTTTTGGCTATTTGAGGTCTTTTGTTTTTCTGTAAACTTTTAGAACTATTTGTCCTGGTTCTGTGAAAAATGTGATTGGTATTTTGATAGAGATTGCATTGAATTTGAAAATTGCCTTAGGTAGTATGGTTATTATAACAATATTAATCCTTCCAATTCATGAGCATGGTATATCTTTCCATTTGTGCCATCTTCAATCAGTTTAGTCAACGTTTTATGGCATTCTGAGTATAGGTCTTTTACCTCCTTGGTTAGATTTATTCCTAGGTATTTTACTTTTTGATGAAATTGAAAATTGGGCTGTTTTCTTACTTCCTCTTTCTGATAATTTGTTGTTGGTGTATAGAAATGCAGATGATTTCTGTATATTAATTTTGTATCTAGGAACTTTATGGATTTTATTTATTAATTCTCACAGTTTTTTGGTGGTGTCTTTAGTTTCTCTCTTTATATTATCATATCATCTGCAAAGAGTGACAATTTTACTTCTTCCTTATCAATTTGAATGCCTTATTTTTTTTGGTTCTGACGTAGCTAAGATTTTGAGTACTGTGTTGAATAAAAGTTATGAGAGGCTGAGGCCACCGCTGCCACCACCCCCTCACTGCCTCAGCCTGGCAGGGAGGAGGAGAAGGAGCAGCAGGGCCTATCGGCCCTGGCACTGCTCACTGGAGGAAATATGAACCTGCAGCCTGTGTAGAGGAGACCCCAAGCACAGTAAGTTAAGCAAAATGAAAAGACAGAGAAACACATAACAGATGAAAGAGCAAGGTAAAAAACCACCAGACCAAACAAATGAAGTTAAAAAGGCAGTCTACCTGAAAAATAATTCAGAGTAATGATAGTAAAGATGATCCAAAATCTTGGAAATAGAATGGAGAAAATACAAAAAACGTTTAGCAAGGACCTGGAAGAACTAAAGAGCAAACAAACAATGGTGAACAACACAATAAATGAAATTAAAAGTTTTCTAGAAGAAATCAGTAGCAGAATAAATGAAGGAGAAGAACGGATAAGTGACCTGGAAGATAAAATAGTGGAAATAACTACTGCAGAGCAGAAAAAAGGAAAACGAATGAAAAGAATTGAGGACAGTCTCAGAAACTTCTGGGATACATTAAATGCACCAACATTCAAATTATAGGGGTCCCAGAAGAAGAAGAGAAAAAGAAAGGGACTGAGAAAATATTTGAAGAGATTATAGTTGAAAACCTCCCTAATATGGGAAAGGAAATAGTTAATCAAGTCCAGGATGTGCAGAGAGTCCCATACAGGTTAAATCCAAGGAGAAGCACACCAAGACACATATTAATCAAACTATCAAATATTAAATACAAACAAAATATATTAAAAGCAGCAAGAGAAAAACAACAAATAACATACAAGGGAATCCCCATAAGGTTAACAGCTGACCTTTCAGCAGAAACTCTGCAAGCCATAAGGGAGTGGCAGGACATATTTAAAGTGATGAAATAGAAAAACCTACAACCAAGATTACGCTATCCAGCAAGGATCTCATTCAGATTCGTGGGAGACATTAAAACCTTTACAGACAAGTAAAATCTAAGAGAATTCAGCACCCCCAAACCAGCTTTACAACAAATGCTAAAGAAACGTCTCTAGGCAGGAAACACAAGAGAAGGAAAAGACCTACAATAGCAAACACAAAACAATTAAGAAAATGGGAATAGGAACATACATATCGATAATTACTTTAAATGTAAATGGATTAAATGCTCCAACCAAAAGACATAGACTGGCTGAATGGATACAAAGACAAGACCCGTATATATGCTGTCTACAAGAGACCCACTTCAGACCTAGGGACACATACAGTGTGAAAGTGAGGGGATGGAAAAAGATATTCCATGCAAATGGAAAACAAAATAAAGCTGGAGTAGCAATTCTCATATCAGACAAAATATACTTTAAAATAAAGACTACTAAAAGAGACAAAGAAGGACACTACATAATGATCAAGGGATCAATCCAAGAGGAAGATATCAGACTGTAAATATTTATGCACCCAACGTAGGAACACCTCAATACATAAGGCAAATGCTAACGGCCATTAAAGGGGAAATTGACAGTAATAAAATCATAGTGGTGGACTTTAACACCCCACTTTCACCGATGGACAGATCATCCAAAATGAAGATAAATAAGAAAGCACAAGCTTTAAATGATACATTAAACAAAGTGGATGTTATTGTTATTTATAGGACATTCCATCCAAAAACAATAGAATACACATTCTTCTCAAGTGCTCGTGGAACATTCTCCAGGATCAATCATATCTTGTTTCACAAATAAACCTTGGTAAGTTTAAGAAAATTGAAATTGTATCAAGTATCTTTTCTGAGCACAATGCTATGACACTAAATATCAATTACAGGAAAAAAATCTGTAAGAAATACAAACACATGGAGGCTAAACAATACACTACTTAATAACTAAGAGATCACTGAAGAAATCAAAGAGGAAATAAAAAAATACCTAGAAACAAATGACAATGAAAACCCAAAACTGGTGGGATACAGCAAAAGCAATTCTAAGAGAGAAGTTTAAAGCAATACAATCCTACCTCAAGAACCAAGAAACATCTCAAATAAACAACCTAACCTTGCACCTAAAGCAATTAGAGAAAGAAGAACAAAAAAACCCTAAATTTAGCAGAAGGAAATAAATCATAAAGATCAGAACAGAAATAAATGAAAAAGAAATGAAGGAAACAATAGCAAAGATCAATAAAACTAAAAGCTGGTTCTTTGAGAAGATAAACAAAATTGATAAACCATTAGCCAGACTCATCAAGAAAAAAAGAGAGGAGTATCAAATCAATAGAATTAGAAATGAAAAAGGAGAAGTAACAACTCACACTGCAGAAATACAAAGGATCATGAGAGATTACTACAAGCAACTATGTGTCAGTAAAATGGATAACTTGGAAGAAATGGAAAAAAAATCTTAGAAAAGCAAAACCTTCTGAGACTGAACCAGGAATAAATATGAACAGACCAATCACAAGAACTGGAATTGAAATTGTGGTTTAAAATCTTCCTACAAACAAAAGCTCAGGACCAGATGGCTTCACAGGACAATTCTACCAAACATTTAAAGAGCTAACCCTATCCTTCTCCAACTCTTCCAAAATATAGCAGAGGGTAGAACACTCCCAAACTCATTCTATGAGGTCACCATCACCCTGATACCAAAACCAGACAAGGATGTCACAATAAAAGAAAACTACAGGCCAATATCACTGATGAACATAGATGCAAAAATCCTCAACAAAATACTAGCAAACAGAATCCAACAGCACATTAAAAGGATCATAAACCATGATCAAGTGGGGTTTATCCCCAGAATGCAAGGATTCCTCAATATATGCAAATCAATCAATGTGATAAACCATATGAAAAAATTGAAGGAGAAAAGCCATATGATCATCTCAATAGATGCAGAAAAAGCTTTTGACAAAATTCAACATCCATTTATGATTAACAAAACCTCCAGAAGGCATAGAGGGAACACACCTCAACATAATAGAGGCCATATATGACAAACCCACAGCCAACATCGTTCTCAGTGGTGAAAAACTGAAACCATTTCCTCTAAGATCAGGGTCAATACAAGGTTTCCCACTCTCACCACTATTATTCAACATAGTTTTGGAAGTTTTAGCCACAGCAATTAGAAGAGAAAAAGAAATAAAAAGAATCCAAATCAGAAAAGAAGTAAAGCTGTCAATATTTGCAGATGACATGATATTATCTATAGAGAATCCTAAAGATGCTACCAGAAAGCTACTAGAGCTAATCAGTGAATTTGGTAAGTGACAAAGGTACAAAATTAATGCACAGAAATCTCTTGCATTCCTATACACTAATGATGAAAGATCTGAAAGAGAAGTTAAAGAAACACTCCCACTTACCAATACAAGAAAAAGAATAAAATGCCTAGGAATAAACTTACCTAAGGAGACAAAAGACCTGTATGCAGAAAATTATAAGACACAGATGAAAGAAATTAAAGATGATATAAACAGATGGAGAGATATACCATGTTCTTGGATTGGAAGAATCAACATTGTGAAAATGAATATACTAATCAAAGCAATCTACAGATTCAATGCAATCCCTATCAAGGTACCGAAGGCATTTTTCACAGAACTAGAACAAAAAGTTTCACAATTTGTATGGAAACACAGAAGACCCCAAATAGTCAAAACAATCTTGAGAAAGAAAAACAGAGTTGGAAGAATCAGGCTCCCTGAATTCAGACTGTACTACAAAGCTACAATAATCAAGATAGTATGGTACTCGCACAAAAACAGAAATATAAATCCATGGAACAGGATAGAAAACACAGAGGTAAACCCACACACAGATGGTCACCTTATTTTTGATAAAGGAGGCAAGAAGATACAATGGAGAAAAGACAGCCTTTTCAATAAGTGATGCTGGGAAAACTGGACAGCTACATGTAAAAGAATGAAATTAGAACACTCCCTAACACCATACACCAAAATAAACTCAAAATGGATTAAAGACCTAAATATAAGGCCAGAAACTATAAAACTCTTAGAGTAAAACATAGAACACTCTATGACATAAATCACAGCCAGTTGACTCATCTCCTAGAGAAATGGAAAGAAAAACAAAAATAGGGGCTTCCCTGATGCCGCAGTGGTTGTGAGTCCACCTGCCGATGCAGGGGACGTGGGTTGGTGCCCCTGTCCAGGAGGATCCCACATGCTGCAGAGCGGCTGGGCCCGTGAGCCGTGGCCACTGGGCCTGCGCGTCTGGGGCCTGTGCTCTGCAGTGGGAGGAGCCACCATGGTGAGAGGCCTGCGTACCGCAAAAATAAATAAATAAATAAAAATAAAAAAATAAAGAAATGGTACCTAATGAAACTTAAAAGCATTTGGACAGCAAAGGAAACCATAAACAAGATGAAAAGGCAACCCTCAGAATGGGAGAAAATATTTGCAAACGAAGCAACTGACAAAGGATTAATCTCCAAAATGTACAAGCAGCTTGTGCAGCTCATTATCAAAAAAACAAACAACCAATTGATAAATGGGCAGAAGACCTAAATAGACATTTCTCCAAAGAAGATATACAGATTGCCAACAAACACATGAAAGAATGCTCAACCTTACTAATCATTAGAGACATGCAAATCAAAACTACAATGAGGTATCACCTCACAGCAGTCAGAACAGCCATCATCAAAAAATCTACAAACAATAAATGCTGGAGTGGATGTGGAGAGAAGGGAACCCTCTTGCACTGTTGGTAGGAATGTAAATTGATACAGCCCCATGGAGAACCGTATGGAGGTTCCTTAAAAAACTAAGAATAGAACTATCATACGATCCAGCAATCCCACTATTCGGCATATACCCCGAGAAAACCATAATTCAGTAAGAGGCGTGTACCACAATGTTCATTGCAGCTCTCTTTACAGTAGCCAGGACATGGAAGCAACCTAGGTGTCCATCAACAGATGAATGGATAAAGAAGACGTGGCACATATATATGATGGAATGTTACTCAGCCATAAAAAGAAACAAAATTGAGTTTTTTATATTGAGGTTGATGGACATAGAGTCTGTCATACAGAGTGACTTTAAGTCAGAAAGAGAAAAACAGATACCATATGCTAAGACATGTATATGGAATCTAAAAGAGAAAAAGGTTTATGAAGAACCTAGGGCCAGGACAGGAATAAAGGTGCAGACATACAAAATGGACTTGTGGACATAGGGAGAGGGAAGGGTAAGCTGGGACAAAGTGAGAGAACGACATGGACTTATATATACTACCAAATGTAAAATAGATAGCTAGTGGAAAGCAGCTGCATAGCACAGGGAGATCAGCTTGGTGCTTTGTGACCACTTAGAGAGGTGGGATGTGGCGGGTGGGAGGGAGACGTATTGGGAGGAGATATGGGGATATATGTATAGCTGAATCACTTTGTTATAAAGCAGAGACTAACACACCATTGTAAGGCAATTATACTCCAATAAAGATGTTAAAAAAATAAAAAGTGGTGAGATAGGACATCCTTGTCTTATCCCTGATCTTAAAGGAAATGCTTTCAGCTTTTCAGTATCGAGTATGATGTTATCTGTGGGCTTGTCATATATATGGCTTTTATTATGTTGAGGTATGTTCCATCTATATGCACTTTGTTGAAATTTTTTTATCATAAATTGATGTTGAGTTTTGTCAGAATCTTTTCCGGCATCTATTGAGATGATCGTATGATTTTTATTCTTAATTTGTTAATCTGTATCACATTGATTTGTGGATATTGAAATATCCTTGAATCCTTGGGGTAAATCTCATTTGATCATGGTGTAGGATCCTTTTAATTTATTGAATTTATTTTGCTAATATTTTGCTGAATATTTTTAGATGTATGTTTATCAGTGATATTGGCCTGTAAAATTTTTGTGTGTGTGTGGTATCTTTGGTTTTGGTATCAGAGTGATGCTGGTCTTGTAGAATGAGTTTGGAAGTGTTCCTTTCTCTTCAGTTTTTTGGAGTAGTTTGAGAAGGATAGGTGTTAACTCGTCTTTAAGTATTTGATAGAATTTACCTGTGAGGCCATTTGGTCCTGGACTTTAGTTTGTTGGGAGTGTTTTGATTACTGATTCAATTTCATTACTGGTAATTGGTATGTTCATATTTTCTATATCCTCCTGATTCAGTCTTAGGAAAATGTACATTTCTAGGAATTTATCCATTTCTTCTAGGTAGTCCATTTAACTGGCATTCATAGTAATCTCTTACGATCCTTTGCATTTTTGTGTGTCAGTTGTAACTTCTTTTTCATTTCTGATTTTATTGATTTGGGTCTGCTCTCTTTTTGTCTTGATAAGTCTGACTAAAAATTTATCAGTTTTATTTCATTTTTTTGAAGGAGCTCTTAGTTTCATTGATTTTGTTTCTATTCTTTTTAAAAGTCTATAATTCATTTATTTCTACTCTGATCATTTCTTTCCTTCTACTATGTTTGGATTTTGCTTTTTTCTTCTTTTTCTAGTTTCTATAGATGTAATTTCGGTTGTTTATCTGAGACTTTTCTTGTTTCCTGAGAGAGGCTTGTATTGCCATAAACTTCCCTCTTACAACTCAGAACACAGCTTTTGCTCTGTCCCATAATTTTTGGATCATTGTTTTTATTTGTCTTCAGGTACTTTTTTGTTTCCTCTTTGATTTCTTCAGTGACTCATTGGTTGTTTAGTAGTGTATTGTTTAGCTTCCATGTGATTGTGTTTTTTGAAGTTTTTTTCTTGTAGTTGATTTCTAGTCTCATAGAGTTGTTGTTGGAAAAGATGATTAATGTGATATCAGTCTTCTTAAATTTATTGAGACTTGTTTTGTGGCCTGGCATGTTATATGTCCTGGAGAATGTTCCATGTGCACATGAAAGAAATGTGTATTCTGCTGCTTTTGGATGCAATGTTATCTCTTTATATATTAAGTTAATCTAGCTTAATGTGTTGTTTAATGCCAGTGTTTCCTTACTGAGATTTTGTCTGGATGATCTGTTCATTGATGTAAGTGGGGTGCTAAATTTCCCTACTATTATTGTGTTACCATTAATTTCTCCCTTAATGTTTGTAAATATTTGCTTCATGTATTTGGGTACTCCTATGTTGGGAGCATATATATTTATAATCACTATATCTTCTAGTTGGTTTGATCTTTTCATCATTATATAATATCCTTCTCTGTCTCTTGTTACAGTCTTTGTTTTAAAGTCTATTTTGTCTTATATAAGTATTGCTACCCTGGCCTTCTTTTCATTTTCATTTGCATGAAATACTTTTTTCATCCCCTCACCTTCTGTCTGTGTGTCTTTGGGTCTGAAGTGATTTTATTTTAGGCAGCATATACTTGGGTCTAGTTTTTGTACCCATTCAACTACCCTAGGTCTTTTGGTTGGAGCATTTAGTCCATTACTATTTAAAGTAATTATTGATAGGTATGTACTTATTGTCATGTTGTTAATTATTTTGAATTTCTTTCCTATTTAAAATTGGGATATTTTTTCACAGTTTTTTTTTTTTGCATTAACTTTGCTTTTTCAAAATATTGCATTAAAATATTGTTTTCCTTGGCTGCTGTTTTGATACAAATTAAATTTTGCCTCATCTGCTTTATTTTCATCACCTTAGTCACCAGCACCTGTGGTTCTTTATACAAATTTGACTCTGCAGCTCTTTTTTTTTTTTTTTTTTTTTTTTTTAACTTTTTCTTTGTATTTTCCCTCTCCAAAAGTGTTAACTGCTTTTGGGTTGTTAAATGTTTTGGTTGCACCTGATTAAGGGGTGCATAAACAGATAGTTGCTACAGAATAAAAGTCAGTAAGAAGTGTATCTGTGGAAGAGATTTTGGTTTGCTGATCCCAATACTAGGATAATTAGGGTTATGTTCTGGAAGATGCACCAGGGGAGGGGGAGGAGTGAGTAGGTCAAGGCTTTTAATGACTAGCTCCTTGCCTATAGGTTCCTAAAGGCTGTTAGATGGGAGGGGAGCACAAGTGTGTAGCAAGGCCAGGAGTGTTGTTTGAGATACAGGTTTTCTTTTTGCAAGACAACTCATGCTGTGTGTTCTGAGTTGCAAGTGTGATAGACCTGGTGACTTCTAAACAGTGATTGGAAGTTAATATCCAGCATTTTATTTTTCCTGTTGTATATGTGGGATGTGTGTGTGTGTGTCAGAGAGCCAAGAATGCCCTCAATATTTTCCTCTTTTATGTGATTGCTGGAGGATGTCCAGCAAGAGGCAGCAATTCTTTTTTTCAATGAAGATCTCCTTCTAGTGAAAATCGTGGAATGAGTTTATAGCTCCAGATACCTAAGCTTTGTAGAGTGATTTATGGAAGAGCTGTTTAGCAACTTTCTTCTGTATATACACTATTAGTTTAGTTTGTGTGCTAAGCAGCAGACCTATTTTTTGAAGCAATTTTCCATATCACTTTTGTCTTCTCCCTGTTTTAATGCTTTTGCACAGTTTTGCCAATAAATAGCAGAAACTTTGTTTTCTCATTTTCTCAAACCAACTGACCAAAGGTGATGCAGAGAAAGTAAATTCTTTGAGAATACTTGGAAGAAACTCTCAGGCATTTACCATAATATTTGCAGAACAGTTGGTGGTCCAGTCTTTTGAATCTACCTGCCACAAGAAAAACTCTGACAGCACTTGGCTGGATTAGATGTCAAACCACAAATGTGAAGATGTAGAAACCAGTCAGATTCTTGGAGTCCTAGAAGGTAATGGTGGGAAGTTTCAACAGGACAGTGGGAGATATACAGGTAGCCATGTAGTCATTACCTGGGCAGTCCTGTTATAGACAAGATCCCAGGAGGAGGCAGAGCATAGCATTAGAGGAACCAAGCAGCAGGAGGGAACTGGGATGTAAAGACTGTGTCTAGTCCTTAGAATGACTGGCATGAGTCAGCATACTCGACAGAGAAAAATCAGTGTGCTTTGAAACTAAGACCTGTTAAGTAGAAGGATAACGTTAGGATCAAGGTACTAAAATTAGGTCCTCTTGGTGGAACCAGGGTTGGAATAAGATATGCAGATAAACTTTATCTTGTTACAGTCCCCTTTATAGGGCTAGTATTGGTCCCAGAGAAGGATGTATGGGCTGTTCTCATAGCTGGAAGATTAAGTAATAGAGGATTTAAATAACAGGGTATGGCAGCTTATTCTTACTAGGTGCTAACTATGTACTACAGATGGTTTTAAAAGCTTCAGATATATTAATTCATTTGGCCCTAATGACAACACTAGAATTAAGTAGTATTATCCTTTCCATTGGTATAAGTAACTTGCTCAAGATCATAGTGGCAGAACTGGGATTTGGACTCAGGCAGTTTGGTTTTAGAGCCACATTCTTCACCATTATGTTATGTTATTTAGACAAGCAGATCATTGACCCACCAAAATTAGAGCTTCAGTAGTTCAAAGGAACAGAAATCTGGGTGTATGGTTAAACTTGAATTTGGTGACATATCTGGGAATAAACCCTTTCCCTAAGTACCTAGGAAATAGGATGTCTCCAGTGAATTGGTGAATATGATAGAGAAGCTTCATTCAGGAGACTCACTTGCAGGTGTTTCAGAGTGGTCTTTCTAGAACTTTCTAGAATTCAGCCACTTCTTCTCATTCGTGCTGACTCTGGGGGGCTGTTCTCTGAGTTCTGCTATATTCATATATATTAACTTTTGAGTTGTTTGACTCTGTTCAGGACCTCATTCCATTCTCATATTCTCACTGTGGGAGCTGTCCTCTTCTCAAAGATTCACTATACCACATGTCCTAATTTCCATCTGACTCTCTTGGTTCAACCTACACATTTCCTCCAAAAACATTACAACTGAAGTTAGAAAACAATGTTCAGTGGCTGGTTAACAAATATTGTTACCCTAGGAAGATAGTTAATTAATGTTTGTTTTAAATTAAAACATCTTAAATTACTCACTTGAAATATAAATACGTATTTAACTTTGGCATTTTATATTCAATACGAGGAAGTAGGAAGGCCATTTTCTCCTGTTTTGGTTAACAAATTTACATATCATGTGGATCTTATTCTTCTATAAAATTTCTATAATGCTAACTATCTGAAGAAAGCATTTAGCAATTACTTACTACATAGTTGTATATTTACCATTGTTGTCTTGTACTGTCATTGAGTTCATTAATTATTATTTAACTTTTCATAGGATTGTCTTCCCAAGTGGATTATTAACTCCCTGGGACAGGAATCATACCTCATGAGTTTCTTTCCATGGCCCCCAGGGCAATGCCTTACACATAATGGTATGAATATATATTTTTTTTACTCACAACACTGACCTTTTATTATTGAACACTGACAGAAAGAGAGGGGGAAAGAAAGTGAGACAGGGAGAGAGAGAATCAGGGAGAGAGAAAGAGAAAACATTCATCCATCTGTGTTTTTCAAGGAAGTGGGTTATTCATAACTTGTACTAATTTTACCTCCTACCATTCATTCCTATCTTACAGAGGCTGGGCTCTCTGTGCATCTTGAGCAGCTAATCTGTATGCTCTAATAAGCCCTCTTAGGAATTCAGGGTTGGTGTTTTAAACCACAGTCCCCGAATCATACAGTGTCTTCAGAGCCCTTAATTGATTTTAGAGGTGAGAAAACACTATTAGTTGGGAAGACAAACCTGTTTTTTTATCGGAGTTGTTAGGCTGGCCATTGAATATTTTAGTAGGATACAGAGAAAGGAGGTTTAAACTCTCTACATGAACATGTGACTGAAGTCTTCTTCTAGGAATAAAGTGAAAAAAAGGAAAAAGAAAAACGGTTTCCCCTCTGCATGGCTGCTGGGAATACCTAGAAAGTGATCTGTCTGCATTCACAGTAAGTTATGTCTGAAAGGTATTCCTATTTATATGTGGGAAAGGGCAGAAACATGTCTAGGTGGTCCTGTTGGCAGAAGAGCCGATGACATATGAGGAGAAGGAGGAGGTTTGATCTTGGTGTTTGTAATAATAATAACTAAGTTATTGATTCATTGATATATTCTAGAGATTGTTCTATGTGCTTTCAATATTTTAACTCATTCAATCTTCACATCAACCCTATGAGGTAAGTAGTGTTAATTTCCTTATGATAATGATATTGAAGAACTTTCTCAAGTAACAACTAATAAGTGATAGAGCCAGTATTTAATCCTAAGCAGTTTGACTGTAGAAACTTGTGGGCCAAGATAGTCTCTGTCTCATCTATTAACTATGCCACTATAGTTTAAAAGCTGTTCTAAACGGCTTCCCTGGTGGCACAGTGGTTGGGAGTCTGCCTGCCGATGCAGGGGACGCAGGTTCGTGCCCCGGTCCGGGAGGATCCCGCATGCTGCGAAGCGGCTGGGCCCGTGAGCCATGGCCGCTGAGCCTGCGCATCCAGAGCCTGTACTCTGCAACAGGAGAGGCCACAACAGTGAGAGGCCTGCGTACCGCAAAAAAAAAAAAAAAAAAAAAAAAAAAAGCTGTCCTAGAGAATACGTAAATGTATAGGCATGGCTGTGTTCCAATAAAACTTTATCTATAAAAACAAAGGGCCAAATTTGGTCCATGGTTTGCCAGCCTCTACTCTAGAGCTCAACAATTTGCCCTTCTACAATTAAAGTGTCATTTTTTTCTTTACTGTGAATTTACATGTGAGGGATTAATTATTTTGTGGATTACCCATACCAAATAGTGGGTATTGTTTTTTTTCTTTTTCCTCCTTTTTCAAATACTTCATCGTTCTGGTAGAGCTAAAATAAAATCTGGTGAATTACGGCAACAGATCCTCTTGTTTCACAACATGAATCTTTCCAACCTCAGCAACTGGTTGTCAGGCATTCACTTTCTTGATGGCATTATGGTGATTATGGTGTCCATAATCTCTGTTTCCTTTCCATATGATGAGGCTACTATTAAGGCTCTCCTAACACCTGCTTGGACTTGTTTTCTGAATTCAAGTTGTCCCTACCAATAGACTGACTATTAGATGAAACTTCAAGAAAAGAGCTGGTCACTCAGTCTGCTTGGGCTCCTTTTTGTATGACCCCAGTTACTAGAACAGAAACAAAATCTCTGGAAGGGGCTGATTAATTCAGAAGGGGATGTGGGGTCAGGGGATCTGGACAGCATTGAACATAGGTTGAAGGTAGAAGAATTAATATTAATACTAATAATTAACTTTTATGAAGCATCTTACAGTTTACAAAATACTTTCCTCCCACTCCTACTAATGACCAGCCCAGCTCTCTCCTCCCCTCCCCTCCTTGGGTGCTTGGGGATTTGTTTTAATGGTGTTTCACAGTGTAAGGCTGCTGATACAATCTAATCTGAGCAGATACTGGGACCTGAGCACATTATTTATTCATCTGTTTGTTGATAGAGATGGAGTTCCAAGCTTGACATCAGTAGATCCAGAAGGAGGTGCCTTTACATCTTCTATCTCTTTGAATCTGGGTCCTGCATGTCAAAGAGAAGAAAAGTACATCATTTAGAAGTGCATCTGTCACTTACGTGCTTGGAAACATGTCACAGTGAGTGGTGAAACATTATTAATTTCTTTTGCCCTCAGAATAATTCATGCACTTACAAGTATAATCTGCATCACAATGAAATATTTGGATGTAAGTGTAGGTGTAATTAACGTCAGAAAAATCTCTGAAACAAGGGAAGCAAGGAAAGTCACAGTTAAGTCAGCTTCAGACATCAGTGTGGCAAAGAATTTTGGGACATGCTATAACCTTGTGTAGCCTTGGTAATTAATTAAGAGGGTTAATGAAGGGAAGAAATGGGAGAGCTGCCTCCAAAGCTCTTAGACCTGTGGATGAGACTTGAGCTACTCATGCTGGTTTTGCATACTATCTATAATTTGGATCCTTTAATTCAACATGATAACTATTTATTGAATCACTGTCATATCAAAAGCTCAGATCTAGACATGAGATGATACAAATACAATAATAATAATGTAGTAGTGCTGTTGGTGCCCTGCCCGAATCGCCCTTACATGGTTGCTGTGAATATTGGCTGCTAATTAGCTCATGGCTGCCCTTTTCTCCAGAGAATTGTCCTCAGCCAAATGGGAGCTGCCTGGACATGGAAGGAATGTCTTCCTCCCCACTCCCCAGGGGGCAGCCTATAGCCAATGATTGACTGACATGGGGGGCTTCGACGGGGGGAGGGTACAAAGGGCTGGATCCATTCCAACGTGGATCCAACTCTGGTGCAGTTTATGCTCCAGAGCACCCCATGGGACCTTGCTGAAGCTAGATTTCAACTTAACTCTTCCTGCTGCCCTATCTTACTTCCCTCATTCTTTTATTCCTGAGACTTCTCCTTCAATTAAATCATAGGCACCTAAAAACTCATCTCAGATTTTACCTCTAGAGAGCCCAACCTAAGACACAGAGCTATCACTTATTGCATAAATTATTAGGGGCAAAGTGTTGGCTGAGCAATTTACATGTATTATCTCATTTGATCTTTACAATAACTGTAATGCTGTTGGAATTGAGGCTTAGAGTGGTTAATTAAGGTCTCAAAGTCCCACAGTTAATAGAGCCAGCTTTCTGGGACAGGTCTGTCAGACTCCATAGGCCTCATTCTTTCCAGGTGCCTGAGTTGAGTAAGACACATGATCATGCATGCTCCATACACCCACAGGAGCTTACAGTTCATTAGGCAGGGAAAGAAAATGCAAAAATGTTATCAGAGAGATACAGGAAAGGTTATGGGGATTCAGAGGAGAGAGCTCACATCCAGTTGAAAAGCATGACTGTAGAGATTTTATCACATGCTTACACAGAGACCATGCTGATCTCTCAATTTTTCCATCTGGACTCATGCTGGTATCTAATCTGGTATATTTTAAGCTTTGTACTTGAAGAATAGTCATGTGGACAAGATTGAATTATAGTTATATTGTATGAACTCCTTCATAAGCCTGTTGTAGATAAAACTTTTGTGACACCAAGGGAGGCATGGGACCACAGAACAGCGTTCCAAATTTTTCAATAGTCAGGAAAGTAAGGTGTCTTTGATATTCCCTTCTCTGAAATTGGCCACGTGAAAGTCATGAAACATCAGTGGTCCTATTCCCATCTTTTAGACCACTAGTCTAGAATGGTAGTAGTAGAGATGGAGAGAATGACAGGATTAGGGGCATATGTTGAACTAGAGCTGATAGATTTTTTAAGGACATGCTCATGAGATTGGATGTGACCTACATAAAATTTCTACTCTATTACTTTCCACCCCCTAGGAACTAAAAGCTGGCAGTTTTTCCCCAGGCCTCGTAGAGAACAGAATTTAATCTGCATTAATCCTCATAGTTTGTTCCCCAACTCGGCAAAAAACTGGGGAGGGATTATGGCTTCCTGTGATGTTCTCCACACAGGGTCTGTGCCTTTTAGGTGGGGAACACTCAGTCAACATTCTAGGTGATCTTCACATTGAATAGAGTTCTTGTTTTTGAGAAGTCAGTGAAGAATCAAACTCAAAGATTTCTTCTCCCAAACCTATTGCTCTGGTTTTCCCCTAGTAATCCATGATTTATTTCTTTTCTTCTCTCCTTGGAAATAGTAGAGAATAGTATATAGTAGTAGTATAGTACTATAATACTAGTACTAATAGTAGTATGTATGTCTTCACACATACATACACACACACATACATACAGCCCTAACAACTTTAGAATGATTTGCATGTTTTTCTTGGAAAGTCCATTTCATAATGATTTTAAATAGTATTTATTATCTGTGTGATTTGGTCTTTGTAAGCAAGGTACATAATCTCTTCCATTTCATCTACAAAGTGGGCTAATGATGCTCCTATCAACCCCTTTCCAGTGTTTTAACAAGTATGCAGTGAAAATGCCTGGTAGAATAAATGGCTAATTAAATGTAAGGAAATTACGATTTTTGTTTTTAATTCTTGTAACTTGGTGAATTTTCACTAGGCCAGATCATTGCCAAGTCAATGAATGATTTATGTTGATTTATGTGGCATTTCCTGTTTCCCTTGTGGTAGAAAAACACATTCTTCAGCATTGCCTCGCTCTGACTTTCTTAAATACTCTTAGCATTTGTTTCAAGGCTGGGGATTATGCTGTGCTCACCTTGTCTAAGCTAATGTGTCCTTTGCACCGTGACCAGGGACTGCGGAGTCCAGCACAAACTGATGGAAGCAAAAGGTTGCTGATTATATTGTAGGTCTACTTTGTAGAGGGAAGCAGTTTGGCTTTTTTCTAAATGTTTCTATGTATTACTCAGAGGAAGCTGTTCTTCCTCAAACTTGGAAGGCTTCTTTACTTCATTTTTTCAAAATATAAGAACCCGCATCTAGAGTCTGGTGTTGCATTTTTTTCCTCCCCTATATTCTGGATAATACAAATGTTAGGGTTTATTCAAACTGTTCATATGGAGACAACAGTTTTAGTTATAAGTATAAGTGGCTATATAAGGGATAAACCCTGTGTTTTTTGGAAAATTTTCTTAGGAAAAAAAAATTTCAAGGATTTTAACTGGAATTATCCTTCTGACAATTTCTCCTGTCATTTATATGTGCTGAGGCTTAAGTACGACTTAGGTCATAAATAACATCAGAATTCAAAGGAGCTCTAGAGGTTCTATCACATCTTTTGTTTACTTTACAGCAAGAGTAAAAGTTAGAATCAGGACTAGACCTCAGGGCACTGGGCTCCTAACCTGGGGTGTAGTCTCTATACCACAGAAGTTGGAAAGAATGAAGGAGTCTTGGGCCTGTCTTACCCCAACCTTCCTTGCACAGATGAGAAGACAGGCCCATATGCACTCAGGTCTTCTGGTTCGTGGCCATGTTTCTTCATAAATCACCAACTATATTAAATCAGATGATCTCCTTTAAGTAGCTAGAATATTCAAAAATAAGACAGATGGTTTGGAGTTTAGTTTAGATTGGTCTCTCTACTATACTTATAATAGAAAGTAGCTTGGAGTTTAAAACCCCAGTACTTTCTAAAAATAGTTGTAGTTTTTGTAGGACCTGGTCAAAAACAGGCAGTACTTCACTTTATGGCCAGTAGAGGGCGATCAAATTAATACAATCCTTTTGAGCTGTTGGGCTTTCAATTAATGTATAGATATGAATAAATAAGAAAGAACCAAATTAGTCTAAATACTTTAAAACAAACCGTTTGATCAATATCCACTAAATGGAGGAAACACATTTTGCTTTATATACTACAGTCATTCACCAAAGAGTATTACAGTTATAGCACAGCCCATAAGAGTTTATTAATTAAGCCCCTGAAATACAGGCTGCTTATTCCTCCATCACTGTCAAGGTCTGGTGGCAGTCAGGTAGAAGACACAGGCATGGGACTTGCCATGTGTTTTTGTAACAATTTTAGAATTTTCATATTAGCAGCAACAGACAGCCATACTCTGCCAGAGTGAAAGGACCTCATAACAAATGTGATGGGGAGTAGTTCTTAAGTCATTCTTCATACCTCCCTCTCCCTTCCTATTCGATTTTCAGGGACTCAGCGATAAACAAATCACTGGTGGAGGATTCCACCTCCCTGGCTCATTCCACAGGCCTCATAAATCAAGTCTGCTCTTGATTAGAGCCATGGGCAGGTTCGCCACATTTGGAGACAGAATGAATGGCCCAATGGTCAGTGAGGTTTTTACAATCTTGAGACATGGACATCATTACTTTGAGAGTGAAGGCAAATACAGATTACCTGGTAACTTATTCATTTACACATTTGGGAAACATACATTGAACCCCTGATGTATGCCAGCCACTGTGCTAAAAGCTGGAGAAACAAACACAAGTAAGACATTTTGCTTCATTTAAGGAGCCAAGTTGGACTATTTTTTAAAAATAATAAGTATGTTAAAAATTCTAAAGGAAAAGAATACTACAGGAAATTCAACCTTTATTAAAGTTCTACTACTATGTAGTAGTAGTAGTTATAACAGCTGACATTTATTAAACATTTACTATATACCAGAACTCTGCTAAACACTTTACACGCAATATTCCATTGAATCCTTATAATATACTTATTAGTTGCTGTTTATAGTCTCCTGATACACAGGGATGTTAAGTAAGTAGCCGAAGGTCATGCAACTGGAAATCAGAGACTATATCATATATATAAACTATATATGTAAATTATTACAAATGTAAGCATTACACATGTAAGTAAGGATTTGAACCTGAGTCTTATTCCAGAGCTGGAGAGTATAACAAGAAGACAGTAGATTTTTAAGTAGTGTGTGTAAGAATCACCTGGGAGCAGATTCGTTGACCATATTTTAGTGACTTGACCCTAATCATCTATAAAAATCACCTAGAAAGCTTTTTAAACTTACCTATTTGGCCCCACCCCAGATCAACTGAACCAAAATCCCTGGAGGTGGAGTCTAGGCTTCCTGTGAGTCTAATGTGCAGACAGGGTAGTGATCAGTTGACTCTTGGACAACATGGGGGTTAGGGAAACTGACCCCCACAGAGTTGAAAATCTGTGTATAACTTACAGTTGACCCTCAATAGCCATGATTCTGCATCGGCAGATTCAACCAACCATGGATCATGTAATATCTGTAATACCTATTTATTGAAAAAAATCTGCTTAAAAGCAGATCTGCGTAGTTCCAGCTATGTGGTTCAAGTGTCAATTGTACCTTTAAAGGTCTGGGATGGGGCTCAGGGACCTGTATTTTTATATTCACCCCAGTGAGAAAACTTGCCTGAGTTCTACTGTTGATTAATCTAAACTATATCTAAACTACTGGGAGAAAGGAAATGGTTGTCCTCAGTGCAGCACACGATGAATTGAGGGAAGTGAAATCCCCAGCAGGTCAATACTAGAGGGAGCTTGTGCTTCCAGGATTGGGTGAGAGATTGAGCACCTCCTTAAACTGTGTACCCTAGACACTTTACTTGCCTCACCTGAGTCCACCATCTTAGAGACACTCAGGGAAGTCACTGAGAGAGGAAGAGAGGGGAGAAAAAGTTGGAGATTTAAAAAAGGGTTGATCTAGGGGTGGAGAAATGGATATTTTGATGAAGTTCTCCTAGTAATTACTGTTATTTGTGTTCTCCTTTGAGGAAGAAAGATAAAAAGAAGGCAAGGGGTGTGATGTGGACTCTGACGTCCTTTGTAAGGGGAGCCAAAAGAGTAATAAGCCTGTATCCTGTCTAACATATGTGCCTAACATCATGTTATTTAATTCCATTAGATTCCTTTGGCAGTTATCATTTTATTATTATCTCCATTTTGTAGATACCAAGTGAAATCTCAGTCAAGGGTGGTCATTGGCCCAAGGCCATAGCACTTTAAGTGGCAAAACTGGGATTTGAGCCCAGATCAAGCTGGCTTCAAAGTCTGAGATAGTGCCACTGCCTCAGGCTGGCTCCCTGCACATGTGGAGACATTTAATGTGTGACACAGCACCCACACCAGTGTGAAGTCATATCAAACTAGCTAATCAAGTGAGGGGACCATCTTGTGTGGTAAGGAGAAACTTAGACCATGGTACTGAAACAAATGAGACAGCCATGGAAGAAGAAATGTACTGAGCTGCATTCCTCATTTTGTGTGTGTGAATCACTCACCAAGCAGTAGTCCCCAGGTCTGTGGCTGAAGGAAAACTTCAAAGATGAAATCACCACAGTCTAGGCAAGCAGCACCTAGTTGCCCAAACAGTCATGGTGCATCATTCTATTTGTTTATGCAGTCGGATAGTTAGCAAAGTTCGATTTTCCCTATTAAGGGTCAGAATCCCAGACACAGGCAGGTTAACTGAGACCCTCTGAATAGCAAGGGGCTAACCTATTCTTGAGCACGGCTGACCAGCTCCTGAGGGGGGACAATAACTTAGAGATCAGGGTGACACCTAATAAAGTGACAAATGTGCAGATGAGCACAAACCTGGCTGTCACTGTGGATTGTGTTGTGGACACCTGGGAGAGTGATTAGAAGGAAGCTGCTAAAGGAGCAAGTAACAGAGTTACTCTTATAGTCACCGCAAAACCTTAAGTCTCTTTCGTTTGGTGCTAGAGCTTTCCTCTGGTGCTAAATAGCTTAATCAGGGCCAGGTGCTAAAACTACCTCGGGAAATTGTTTATAAAACACAGATTTTTGGTGTCACCTCTCAGATGCTGATTAGAAGATCAGGGGAGGTTTTTGGGTAGTTTCAAAATCTCTCCAAGTTATTCTTATCACCTTAGACTGAGCCCTACAATTCTAAAAGCGTAAAGTCAAAGATAAAAAAAAAAAAAAGAAGTGAAAAGTTTGATCCATCAGTCCAGCTTCTGGGTGTATAGCCAAAGGAGATGAAAACAGTATATCAAAGAGATATTTGCATCCCCATGTTCACTGAGGCATTATTCACAATAGCCAAGGTGTGGAAACAACCTAAGCATCCATTAACAGATGAGTGAATAAAGCTGACATGGTATATATATATATAAAATGGAATATCCTTCAGGTATGAGAAAGAAGGAAATCCTGCCATTTTTGACAACATGGATGGACCTTGAGGGTTTATGCTAAGTGAAATAAGCCAGAGAAAGACAAATATTGCATGATATCACTTATATGTGGAATTTTAAAAAAGTCAGACTCATAGAAACAGAGTAGAAAAGCAGTTGCCAAGGGCTGGGGGTTGGGGGAAATAGGGAAAGCTTAAGATGAATAAGGTCTGAGGATATAATGTAAACCATGACTATAGTTGATAACACTGTATTTTGCTAAGAGAGTACAACTTAAATGTTCTCACCAAAAACAGAAAAAAAAAAAAGATAAATATGTGGGGTGATGCATATGTCAATTAACTAGATGGGGAGGATCCTTTCACAATGTGTATGCATATCAAATCGTCATGATGTATACTTTAAATATCTTACAGTTTTGACAATTATATCTCAATAAAGCTGAAATAATTTTTAAAAAAGAAGTGATCAGGGCATGTGGATAGGTAAAAAATCTAATAAATGCAATCCCTGAATCCATGAATTTATATTCATGTCAAGATTAACTGTCTTCCATATAGGGTGGGGTAAGTGAGTGTATATCTGGGATAAGATGTATTTTGGATTTTGCTTAATTTTAATTCTTAAAATTAAGAATCATTTCTCATTCTTAAATCTGTAATGCAGTTGAGAAAATTTTATTTACCAACATTCTTCTTGAGGAGAACACTGTATTTTTTTGGAAAAATGCTCAGAAAAATTGCTTAGTAAGGGGTGGGGACATGTTCTAAGTGCCTTTGTTTTCCTGAAAATCTTGGTGTTTGGGTTTGCCTCTTAAGAACTGAGGGAGTGCGGAATATGAGCGAAAGTAATTTAAAATTCCACAAGGGAAGGAACAGGATCCAGGAAAAGAGAGCCACATGTGGCAGGGTGGCTAAGGAGGGGTTTTGGAGAAAAGAATTGTTTGTGGATTTTAATTTTTAGTGAAATGCCGTGAACTCCAAAAATATGATCATTCTTCATGACTCCATCACTCTTCAGTACAGACTACCAAGAAAAAAAGAGCAGAAGAGAAAGAGAGAGAGAGAGGGAGGGAAGGAGGAAGGAAGGAATTCATTAATTAGTGTATCTACAAATTACTTTAGAACATTCCTATTTAAATCTTGTGCTATATGTGTTTAGCTTAATTTTATCCATACCCTGGGAAGAGCTAACATTTGAAGTGCCTTGGAAAAGAATACATACTCCAGAGGGTAGCATTTGAGAGACAATGATGAGGAGCCAACAGTTCAAAGGCAGCCGTGATAAGCAGTCAACCTTCCATATCTAAATCTACACCTAGAGACTTTGTGGATTAGCACAAGAAATGTTAGAAATAATTTTTTATTGGTGAAATGAATGTTATTCAAAACATGTGGATTGGCTAGAAGTACCATATGGTCTCCACTGCCCTTGAGTGAATGAGGTATGAGGATCTAGCAAGCCCCAAACCCTTGCACTCCTTTCTAGTGGTGCCCATAGCTTGGTCCTATGTCCAGCTTCTTAATAGAAGATTTGGTTGCCTGATTCCAACTAGAAGATTGGCTGGATTTTGCTGCTGACATAGTGTCACATTTGGCTCAAATAACACTTTCACAGAAGGATCCTTCTGAAAGTGCCTCAAAGAACAGAGAGATGGTGCTTTACCACCTCACAAAGAAAGTAAAAACTTTTGTGTATATGCTCATGAATACAGGTCTGTATGTGTTGTAGAAATCAGTTGGAGACATGTATATATTGAAGCATCCCATATAGTGACCAATTATGGGGGAAGGGACCTAGCCCTCACCAGTATCTCATTACTGGAGGACATTGACATGCACCCTAAAATCCTCCCAACTGAATGGCATCACTGGCTTAAACCATACTGAGGCTTGCTGAGACTAGACTTCTTATGGGAATCTATTAAAGATCTGAGTTGACAACTGTGTGGAAAAGGGAGCAGTTGATATTGAGACCATGAGTCAGAGTAGCAAAAAAAAAATATTTAGAAGGCATAGTTGGCAATCAGGACAATTATTTCCTTCAAAGGGTACAAAACTATAATATAGGAAAGACTTTGCTAAGTCATATAGTAAGACTGAGAAATCAAAGGAGGGCAAGACAGGTACCAATGATGGGGGCTGGGGGCATTGGGTGGATATCAGAAAAGGCTTGATGGGGGAGATACGTTTGAGGATGAAAGAGATTGTCAACATACCAAATGAGAGTCAGGGTATAGGGAGAAGTCTGTCAGGAAGGGGGTATTTTAAGAGTCAGGAATGGTAATGGGGGAAGTGGGATATGACAAGACATATTTCAAGAATTTTGAAAGGTTTAAATGCTGTAGGCGATATTACATTTCATTTCCTCTCCCTGATTACTCTGTTTAGAAGCTACTTGCCTCTCTCTTGCCCACTTTCACAAAGAATTGTTTGTTTTCCTTTGTAGTTATGGTAGGGTCATGCCAGATGTTGGCTTGTCTGTTCTTGAGATTGCTGTTACATTTGAGAATACGTTGTACCTTTTTGATCTCAAACATAGAGAAAATGGAGGAAGATAGGAACCCTTCATCTTTTCAATGCCAAAACCACCTGTGTTGATATACTGTCTCTTTTCTTTCCCTCCTATTTCTATGAAGACTGTCTATGTAACTATCAAAAACCAATCCGAATGCTTTCGATCTAGATCCCAATCTCTTTTACCGTCTCAATGTTTTTGCTCCTGCAGTATCTTCCTTCACTCCTGAATCATCATATTATCCCTCTTCATTCCCATTATCACACAAATATGCCCTGGGATCTCCTGTGAAAAACAATTGATCTCTTGTTTCCCTCCAGCTCTTACTCTTTGCTCACTTCACATAAAATCTTGAGATATTTGTCTAAAAGCAGTATTCTACTTCCTCATTAGCATTCTCTTCCCAACTCACCTGATAGATTTCCTTCCCCATCACTCCTCTACAGCCACTGTTGTCAGGGTCACCAGTAATCTCTGTGTTGCCAGATTTGGCAGGTGATGGATGCTCTGTTCTTATGTACCATGACCTTACAGTGGCATCAGATATGGTTCACTACTGCCTCCTTGAACCACTTCTTAGAGCTCACAAGACTCCACATCTTTATTCTTCCTCTTCTTTATTTGGCAACTCTTCAAATTCCTTGGCTGGCCTTCTCTAATCAATCTGTAAGTGTGACATCTGGTGTGGGTCTGCCCTAGTAACCACCTAGGTTCTTTCACTCCAGCTCCAATAGCTAGCCAGTTCTCCAGGACTCTGTTTCCCACAGCTGTCTTGGCATTTACATGTGGATGTCTAGCCAGGATCTCAAATTTACCATGGTTAAATGAAACTCTTGCGTTTTACCCTCAAACGTCCTCCACACTACAACTTTCCCCAACCAAGTAAATAGCCTGAACACCCAACTGATTACTAAAGCCCAAAAAATCAAAGTAATTCTAGATACCTAGTAATTCAGTATGAAGGCAAGCTTTCTGGACTCTATCTCTAAAACAAATCCAAAGATGTCAGGGATCTCTAATGCCTGCATATCACACTTAGAATAGAATTTAAACTTCTTACCCTGACGTATGTAGCCAACAGGATCTAGCCCCTTCCTACTTCCTCATTGTCAGTGTGTACCACCCGCTACCCCCACTCATTATGCTCTAGGGCAGCTTAAGAGCCATTTTGATCTGTGAACATGCTAAGCACTTTCCTGCTTCAGGGTCCAGTACCATCTATCTTCTCTACCTGAATTTTTTCCCTTGTCATCTATATATGATTTCTTCCTTCTAATCCAGATCTCAGACTAAATGATATCTCTAAGACGCCTTTTCTCACCACCCAATCCATGGTAGCCACCTTGCCACTCTTTCACCTCTTGCTATTATTCTTGGCATATGAAGTTCTTCTTGTTTATTTATTCATGTAGTCCCAGAAAGATGTAAGCTCCATGAGAGAAGGCACTTGTCTTTGTACCTAAAACAGTGACTGCCAGATATGAGTGCTCAAAAAATCTTTGTTAAAATAATGAACGAAACATTGTAATAGTTTGTCTTAGAACTTTAGCTCACTGGAGGATTGCTTTAATTTAGCAATGGACCTTTAGACAGGGTAGCAGAAGCTCAGGTGCATTGTTGGTAGCAACTCTGGATATATCTTCTCTATAAACTGACCTGGTTGAGTAAGAATCAGAATGCAAAATCACTAGCCTCCAAATTAGTGTGGATGCAGTTATATGTTTGTACAAAAAGATACTAACACACATGAAAAACGAGAAAGAGTTGACTTTAACCTCAACTCTTCCTAAAAAGACTTAGAAGACTTAGGTCAATATGTGTCCTTAGTATGACACTTGCCAAAACGTTGATGTGACATTGGGCTGGGTTGTTAGCACTGTTGTATAAGACTTAGGTTAGTGTTAGTACCATTATATTCCAAGTTGTTGAGACCCTCGCTACTCAAAATGTTGTCCGCAGCACTGGAATGATCTGGAAAGTTGTTTGAAATACAGAATCTCAGGCCCCATCCCAGACCTTCTGAATCATAATCTACATTTTAACAAGATCCTTAGATGTTTCATACACACAGTAATATATGACAAGCATTGTGCTTAGAACATTTCCTCATAAACCTAAGTATTGTTTTGGGTGCTATAATTTATGAGGGATAAAGGCAAGCTTGATGCCTATCAACAGATGATTAGCATAAGAACATGTGAGTGTATATATATACATATATATGTATGTATGTGTGTATATATATGTATATATATATAATGGAATATTACTCAGCTATAAAAAAGAATGAAATATTTCCATTTTCAGCAATGTGGATGGACCTAGAAAATATTGTTTTCAGTGAAATGTCAGATAGAGAAAGACAAATACTGTATGATACCACTTATATGTGGAATCTAAAAAATAATACATATGAATCTATATACAAAACAGAAACAGACTCACAGACTTAGAAAACAAACTTATGGTTACCAAAGGGGGGGGGGAAGGACAAATGGGACTGACAAATACAAACTACTATACATAAAATAGATAAGCAACAAGGATTTACTGTATAACACAGGGAATTATATACAGTATCTTGTAATAACCTATAATGGAATGTAATCTGCAAATAAATAGAATCACCATGCTGTACATCTGAAACTAATACAGTGTTTTAAATAAACTACACTTCAATTAAAAAAAAGAAAAGACAAGCCTGAAAGAGAGTAAGTGGGGTGGTGAAAATACCTGAAACCAGGTTGCAAGTGAAGGTAGCCCCCTTCCAGAGGAGACAGTCAAAATATGTTAGAGTAGGCCTGGGCACCAACCATTCAAAACAGAGGTCGACTCTAGCACAGGAGCAGGGTCCTAGAGCATACTTCACTAATGTCACTCCTTCAATTAGTATAGAGATATTGGGGAACTATCCCTGGAAGGGGTCAGGGTAGCCAGGTGATTGGGGGAGAGGAGATAAAGAAGGGGCTTGTGGCAATGGCTGTTTATCACAAATAATTTTTATATAAACGTCAATATTTTAATAAATGGTGTGGTGAAATAGTAAATACTTTTTGAAATCATCCTCTTTCTGTCGTTTGTTTCCTGTACCTACCATTATTATTGGGCTTGTCATGTTATTGTGTTATTAGTTGATTCAATGTCTGTCTCCCCTACTAAACCATATCTCCTTGATGGCATAACCTATGTCTTATTCCTGACCTCAGTGAATACTCAATTAGCGTTTGCTAAAGTGAATGAATGAACAAACAAATAAACAAGTGAATATGTAAGGCAGTCATAAGGTCAGACTTATTCTTTGTCATCTTAGAATGAAAAACCAGTGTACTGGGTGGAAATAACAGTGAAGATTTGGGTTTAACCTTAAAGAAGAAACTTCTGTTAAGAAAGTATAAGAAAATAGATTGAGCTTCTCTGGCAGGAGTCAAATTCGCTGGTACCAAAAATATTCAAATAATCTAATAAACCATTTGCTGTATAAACTGTATAAACAAGCCTGTTTATAGATGGTGAAATTCAAATAGCCATAAATATCTGAAAAATTTGCTCAGCCTCACTGGGATTCAGGGGAAATTAAAATTGCAGAAGCATACCATTTCAAAAACATCATATGCACATATTTTAAAATCTGATTGCACCAGCTGTGGGTATAGGGTATGGTGGTTTAAACTGTTATAACCACTTTAGAAAGATCTAATTTATTTCAAGATAGACATATTCTATAATTCAGCAATTCTACTTTTAGGCATCCATTCTAGATTTTTTAAAAAAGAACTTAGATATCTTAGTGCATAAACAATGAGATCTACACAAGAATCTTCATTGCAGCACAATTTGAAATGGCTAAAAAAAAGTGGTGGACTCCAACTATTTATTAGTAGAGGAATGGATGAATCAATGATAATTTATAAGGGTATACTTCACAGCAGTTAAAATGAATTGAGTCTGCAATATGATAAAGGAGAAAAGCAAGCTGAAAAGTATGGATATGGCTAAATACATTTTACATAACTTTAACCACGCCCTAAACAATAATTTATGGGGATTATGGGTACAAAACCAAAATGATGCATGCCAATGATTTATACCACCTCTAGAAGTGAGGTACCTCAAGGGAGGGGGTGATAAGGAGAAGGATGGGGAGTAGAACTTCAGCTCTACCTGTTATATTTATTTATATTTTTTTATTTTATTATTATTATTATTAATTTTTTTTTTTT
>NW_020174266.1:861435-903769 GCF_003031525.2 Neophocaena asiaeorientalis asiaeorientalis | reverse complement strand
CCTATTTTTATTTTTTAAAGAAGGAGATCCTGGCACATTTAGCATGTCAACTTCTCTTCCAAAAGTGTGAGGGAGACATTAGTGTATATTATTGCCTGATCTTTTTGGTATTTTACAACATATAATAAATTTTAAAAATTAAGGGGAACAAATTATCATGGAAGTTAAGGAGGTGGAGAATAGGAGCATCAGTTAGATTCTATTGGAAGCTTGTTCACTGGGGTGGCCTGGAACTTTTTCTCTAAGGGTGGACAGAAAAAGGTAGACCTGGGGTTCTGAGACTCCTAGTCATTACACAGCTAAGCCTCATAAGACACTTTCACAGGCTTCTTGCTGAGTCCTTGATTCCTGACAGCAGGAGCTCTGTTTTCTTTAGGGGGAATACCCACCAAGTTCAAAAAGGAAATGCAGGTCAGAGAAAATGTGATGGATAGAGATCAATGAAGTCCTCAAGTCTGTGGTGGGGGGACCCTCAGACCTGCTTCTTCATTGACCTCAGCTCCTGTACCCCTATATTGGCAGCCAGGTGAACCTTGTCACCATGCTTCCTTGTACGTTTCACAAGCATTATCCTGTCAGATATTAACAATGCTTGTGAGATAAGTCATGGCATCTTGGTTTTACAGGTGAGGAGGCAAAGGTTCAATAAATTAAATGGTTTGCTCAAGATCAGGCAGTTAACAAAAGGAAGTGTAGTTTGTACCAAAGTTTTCTGACTCTGATTATTCTCTTTCTAACACTTTCCAGATTTTTTGTGTTGTTCCCTTACCTGTATCCAACATGGTCTTGATGTAGCAAGAGGCATATATAAAAAATATTTGTCAAATGGAAACAGGGTCAGAGTTTGGGGACTGGAGAGAAAAAGAGGGAATGGAAGTAAATATACCAAAACCCAGTCCAGGAGAGTAATTAATTTAGTACTGAATTAGTGTGTGCTTCCTGGCAATAGTGAGATATATGGTTTTATGGGTGTATTTTTGGATTGGGTTGTTTGTTTTTTTTGTTATTGAGCTGCATGAGCTGCTTGTAAATTTTGGAGATTAATCCTTTGTCAGTTGCTTCATTTGCAAATATTTTCTCCCACTCTGAGGGTTGTCTTTTGGTCTTGTTTATGGTTTCCTTTGCTGTGCAAAAGCTTTTAAGTTTCATTAGGTCACATTTGTTTATTTTTTGTTTTTATTTCCATTTCTCTAGGAGGTGGGTAAAAAAGGATCTTGCTGTGATTTATGTCATAGAGTGTTCTGCCTATGTTTTCCTCTAAGAGTTGTATAGTGTCTGGCCTTATATTTAGGCCTTTAATCCATTTTGAGTTTATTTTTGTGTGTGGTGTTAGGGAGTGTTCTAATTTCATTCTTTTACATGTAGCTCTCCAGTTTTCGCAGCGCCACTTATTGAAGAGGCAGTGTTTTCTCCATTGTATATTCTTGACTCCTTTATCAAAAATAAAGTGACCATAGGTGTGTAGGGTTATCTCAAGGTTTTCTATCCTGTTCCACTGATCTATATTTTTGTTTTTGTGCCAGTACCATACTCTCTTGATTACTGTAGCTTTGTAGTATAATCTGAAGTCTGGGAGCCTCATTGCTCCAGCTCCGTTTCTCTTTCTCAAGAGTGCTTTGACTATCGGGGTCTTTTGTATTTCCATACAAATTGTTAAATTTTTTGTTCTATTTCTGTGAAAAATGGCAGTGGAAGTTTGATAGAGATTGCACTGAATCTTTAGATTGCTTTGGATAGTATAGTCATTTTCATAACGTTGATTCTTCCAATCCAAGAACATGTATATCTTTCCATCTGTGTCATCTTTAATTCATCAGTGTCTTATAGTTTTCTGCATACAGGTCTTTTGTCTCCTTAGGTAGGTTTATTCCTAGATATTTTATTCTTTTTGTTGCTATGGTAAATGGGTGTGTTTCCTTAATTTTCCTTTCAAATTTTTCTTCATTAGAGTGTAGGAATGCAAGAGATTTCTGTGCATTAATTTTGTGTCCTACTACTTTACCAAATTCATTGATTAGCTCTAGTAGTTTTCTGGTAGCATCTTTAGGGTTCTCTATGTAGAGTATCATGTCATCTGCAAACAGTGACAGTTTTACTTCTTTTCTGATTTGTATGCCTTTTATTTCCTTTTCTCCTCTGATTGCTGGGGCTAAAACTTCCAGAACTATGTTGAATAATACTGGTGAGAGTGGACAATCTTGTCTTGACACTGATCTTAGAGGAAATGGTTTCAGGTTTTCACCATTAAGAAAGATGTTGGCTGTGGGTTTGTCATATATGGCCTTTATTATGTTGAGATAGGTTCCCTCTATGCCTACTTTCTGGAGGGTTTTTATCATAAATGGATGCTGAATTTTGTCAAAAGCTTTCTCTGCATCGATTGAGATGATCATATGATTTTTTTTTCCCTTACTCCTGTTTCTTATTATTATTTATTTTTAAACATCTTTATTGGGGTATAATTGCTTTACAATGGTGTGTTAGTTTCTGCTTTATAACAAAGTGAATCAGCTATACATATACATATGTTCCCATATGTCTTCCCTCTTGCATCTCCCTCCCTCCCACTCTCCCCATCCCACCCTTCCAGGCTGTCACAAAGCACCGAGTTTTTTTTTACCACCACCACCACCACCACCACCACCACCACCACCACTTTCCCCCCTTGGTGTCCATACGTTTGTTCTCTACATCTGTGTTTCTACTTCTGCCTTGCAAATCGCTCATATACAATATTTGTTTTTCTCTTTCTGACTTACTTCACTCTGTGTGACAGTCTCTAGGTCCATCCACATCTCTACAAATGACCCAGTTTCGTTCCTTTTTATGTCTGAGTAGTATTCCAATGTATATATGTACCATATCTTCTTTATCCATTGATCTGTCGATGGGCATTTAGGTCGCTTCCATTTCCTTCCTATTGTAAATAGTGCTGCAATAAACATTGGGGTGCATGTGTCTTTTTGAATTATGGTTTTCTTGGGTGTATGCCCAGTAGTGAGATTTCTGGATCATATGGTAATTCTATTTTTAGTTTTGTAAGGAACATTCATACTGTTCTCCATAGTGGCTGTATCAATTTACATTCCCACCAACAGTATAAGAGGGTTCCCTTTTCTCCACACCCTCTCCAGGATTTGTTGTTTGTAGATTTTCTGATGATGCCCATTCTAACCGGTGTGAGGTGATACCTCATTGTAGTTTTGAATTGCATTTCTCTAATAATTAGTTATGTTGAGCAGCTTTTCATGTGTCTTTTGGCCATCTGTATGTCTTCTTTGGAGAAATGTCTATTTAGGTCTTCTCCCCATTTTTTGATTGGGTTGTTTGTTTTATTAATATTGAACTGCATGAGCTGTTCATACATTTTGGAGATTAATCCTTTGTCCATTGATTCATTTGCAAATATTTTTTCTCATCTGAGGGTTGTATTTTTGTTTATAGTTTCCTTTGCTGTGCAAAAGCTTTTAAGTTTCATTAGGTCCCATTTGTTTATTTTTGCTTTTATTTCCATTACTCTAGGAGGTGGGTCAAAAAAGATCTTGCTGTGATTTATGTCAAAGAGTGTTCTTCCTATGTTTTCCTCAAAGAGTTTTATAATGTCCAGTCTTACATTTAGGTCTTTAATAGGTCTTTAATCCATTTTTTAAAAAACATCTTTATTGGAATATAATTGCTTTACATTGTTGTGTTAGTTTCTGCTGTATAACAAAGTGGATCAGCTATAGTGTACGTATTTCCCCATATCATCTCCCTCTTGTGTCTCCCTCTCACCCTCCCTATCCCACCCCCCTAGGTGGTCACAAAGCAACGAGCTGTTCTCCGTGTACTATGCAGCTGCTTCCCACTAGCTATCTATTTTACATTTGGTGATGTATATATATCAATGTCACTTCGTCCCAGCTTGCTATTCTGCATCCCCGTGTCCTCAAGTCCATTCTCCATGTCTGTTTATTCCTGTCCTGCCCCTAGGTTCTTTTGAAACAGTTTTTTTTTAAAGATTTCATACATATGTGTTAGCATACGGTATTTGTTTTTCTCTTTCTGACTTACTTCACTCTGTATGACAGATTCTAGGTCCCTCCACCTCACTACAAGTAACTCAATTTCATTTCTTTTTATGGTGAGTAATATTCCATTGTATATATGTGCCTCTTATTCTTTATCAATTCTTTTGTCAATGGACACTTAGGTTGCTTCCATTTCCTGGCTATTGTAAATAGTGCTGCAATGAACATTGTGATACATGACTCTTTTGCATTATTGTTTTCTCAGGATTTATTCTTCTTATAGTTTAATTCAGAGTTTTTTTTGCTTTTTTGTGTCTCCTTCCAGTAGAATGTAAGTTTTTGGAAAATAGCAACTTTGTATTCTTGATTCTTAGAACACTACCTGACAATCACAGGACCTCAATAAATGTTTCAAGTGACAAATAATCAGTGGACACTAAAGTCCTGAAATTTAGGGAGAGGAGGGGCTACAGTGGAGGTAGAATGATAGGAGAAATTTACTGAAAGGAGTGAGAACTTGTAAGGCTTTGAGGATTGAGTAAGACTAGTCAATAAGTAGATAAAGATGGAATTCCAGAAAAAAAAAAAAAGAGTAGAACAAAGGTGTGGAGAGAGCAATAAACATGGCCTCCTTGGGAAAAGCAGGTGAACAGAAATTTTGTGAAGATTATGACATCAGAATTTGTGGCAAATCCAAATTGCAGAGATTCTTGGAATCAGCAATGTTAGTAACTTTCCTTCTGTTGATTTTCAGCTCCAGCTACCTTTGAGCCTTTTAACCATGATCTCATTCTAAGTCTTTTGAGTGAAAGTAATATACGCTGTTCCATCACCATTTATTTCTTTCTTTATTTCCCAATGCAAATTTTGATGTCAGCTTGCTTGGGTCTGGCCCAGCGTGTAAGGTGATTCTAGGTTATACCCGTCTTCTGTGGTTGGAACTGCCACAACAACAAAAAGGAGTATAAAATTGAAATAGGTTTTCCTTACTATCAAAAGAAGGGCCTTTGCTATGTGTATTTCATCATCTGACAGTGATGACAGCATTTATTGTCAACACAATTTTTTTTATTAGACAGCTGGATTTTTCCCAGGGGCTGGTTGCACATCAAGTAAGGAAATCCGAATCCACAGACAAAGAGAAGCAGAGAACACAGTGGAAAATAAGGCTGCTTTCTGCTCACCCGTTTGTTCTGAGAAATTCTTAGTCAGCTCTCCACCCACTGGAAATCAGATGTAAACAACAACAAGATGATTATTGACGATCTGGCTGGGAGACGTTAAAATGGAAATGCAGTACTTATCTTGGTGCTCTAGCTCAGATAAACTACTGTAGTAGTATAGCAGAACTTTAAATGAGGTGCCTTTTAAATGTGCTGCCCTGTCTTTCCAAATTGCCAAGCAGTAGGTAGCCAGACTGGGAATTTGAAAACATATTATGTAAAATGTCTTTATTTTCTTCAATTCTAGCCTGTATTCAGTTCTAGCCTATATTTTGTAATTGATGGGCATCAAGTGGGCCCTGCTTAGGCTGACTGATTTTTGCAGGGTGAATCTGGATCATTCACAATGCATGTTAAAGAAAGCTAACGAAAACTCTACAGTTCCATCATTATAATAGACTTGATTCAGATGGTCTAATTATCTTGCTGCCTGCTAAAATCTTAAATAATTCCACATCTGAGTGAATGGGGTAGTTGAAGAAACAATGATTGGAGATGAAGAGAGAACAAAAAATTTTGCAACTCTCTTCATGGAACAGAGGCTTTCAGTGATACTTTTGTCAGTTGCAGTACTCAGCTATCCAGGGGCTTCTTTTTCCTTCTTCCTTTTAAATGATGTTTCTTGAATTGATGCTTCAGTCAGACTGATAGGTATTCCTTATATGGATGTGTGTGTGTATATGTGTATAGGGAGAGGTAAAGAAAAGAGGTGAGATAGAGGTAGAGATAAGTGACAGGGCAATTCAAATAGGCTTAAATACATACTTACTATTTCTCATCAGTAGAAATATCCTGAGTGTTTTTTATAAAACTTTATGACAGTATATTTACAGGTTAATAATCAGTTTGAAAATAACGAGGTGGTAGGCTGCTGTTACAGTTTGTAGTATGACTTATGGGTAGAAAAGAATTATTTTATGTGTAGTCAGTCTTCTTTCTTGGACAACATGGACACAGTACTTCTCTGCTTTCATCTTAGTCTGTTTTCTCTTTTGTTTTTGCTTTAGCTCAACAGAACTCACCAAAAATCCATGAAGGCTGGTGGGCATACAAGGAGGTGGTCCAGGGAAGCTTTGTCCCAGGTAAATGCACATTTATTACTTTATTTTTAAGAAAATAATTTGAGTGAAATGTAGTATTATTTCCAGAATTTTGCATTTGCTACATGGCATGGAATGTATTGCAAAAGGCATCATAGTCTGACTTATGTGTTAGATGAACCCTCCATCAAGAGAAAGTTTATTAAGTGAGTGGTAATTTAACCAAGACTACGTTTTTCCATCTGAGCTTACATCTTAATGTCCTTCCATCTACAGGTGGCTGTGTCAGGGAGAGGGCAAAGCAAGAGTCAGGGTTGAGGTTCTGTATGCTAAAATTTGGTTGAGAAAGAGTGATTTTTTAATGTTAATGAAACAGGAAGTCTGAAAACTAGCAATGAGGCTTGCTGGGATACACGCCGTCTCTGATGTCACTTCAGTAGCATTCACGGTCAGGACTTAGCAGATTGGGCCAAATACCAGGTAAAAAAGTCATAGGTAAAGTGGATGTTTTCAGCATGGGAGGAGAGAACTGAAGACAGGTTAAAGCCAGAAACATACCATAACATTAGTTTTGAGACAAGGTGGAGTGTCGTTGTCTTCCCCCACTACTCTTATCCCAATTATAGTCCTCAGTTTTCTGCTGCTTCAAGATTGTAGGGAAAGAGGAAAGAGAAAGAGCATGAATGTTAAAGAGAAGGATGGAAGGGAAGGCAGGTGAGATATTTCAAAGTATTTTTAACTGCTTATATGTGAGAGGGTAAGAGATAAAGCTCTCAAAAGGAGTCAATGTGGGGTTCCAAATCAGGCAATGAAAACAGAGGTCAAGTGTCAGTTGAGGTCTTTGTAGTTAGTGGCAAGTGGGAAGAGCGATGCCCCCAGGTCACCTGGTTCATTCTTGAATGCTATGTCTTCTTTTCCTGTTCTTCCGTATAGTTCATTATATCAGCTGTGCAGAGCTAGGCAAGTTGCTAAACTCCTCTGAGCATCACACTTGTCATTTGTATTGTGGGACATAAATACGTACCTTTGAAGCTTTTCATTAAGAGGAAAGCAGGCATGGTGAGAGAGAGTGAATGACCCAGGGAAAAGCCAGTTGACTGCCAAATAGTTTCATAAATTGGTATTATTAACTTGATAAATTTATTATGATACATTTATGTCTTGGCCCAGTGGGCATAGAAACTGGGCTTGATTAATTCACCCAGATATGATCAAGTTTCTAATAATATTCTTATAATAATTTAATTGACACAGATGTGTTCATATGGCATGATATAGATATATAACATTTTATACTTACAATTGGGGGCATCCCTTTCCAATCGATAGAAGGTTGTGTATTTTTTACTGAGGAATCTTCTTCTCGTATTCAAGACATCCCAGAAATTACATTTATAATAATATTTTTATGTTCTGTGAATATTAAATTAGAGCAACAAAGGGCATTCTGCCAAATTATAAATCTTGCTAAACTAGTAATATTCTCCATAGTGACTGAAATGCTCATGGATAATACTGGATACATTCTGGAAAATTTTGCTTTTCTGCTCCACAGTTTTTTGACTTTTTCCCCTCTGTTGACACATTCTTCCTTTACATGTACTTAAGTCCCTATTTTTGAGTTTGTTGTTGCTTCTAAGACAACCACAGGAAAGAAGTTTTATCTTTCCTTTATATGCTGATTTAAAAGAATTTAAGTTTCCCTTATTTCAAGTTTTAAATGAGGTAATATGTATAAAACCATCTATATGGGAGCCAGTAAGGTGTGGAGTTATGAGCATGATCTCTGGAGTTGGACAGACCTGGAGCTGAGTCTGGACTCTATGGCTTCCTTCTGGTAGAACTGTCAGCAAGTCACCTACCAACTCTCATTCCCTCAGGTTCTTCATCTGTTAGAATGAAGATAAGGACCAAATCATCCTCACAAAGTTTTGTGAGGATTAAATTGCATAATGTAGGTAAAGTGTCTGGTACATCGTGTGAGTCAGTACCTGTAATCCTGTTGGCATTACTATCATTATTTTATCATAACAACATGACTGGATATTTGATACTTCTCTGTTTGAGAAAGGAAGAGAACTGTAAATTTAAAAATGTAATCATGCAAGTGAGGGTCTCTCATGATGCTAGAACATGGAAGGTGCTTAGTAAATGTTCCTTGAATTTGTAAGCTCAAAGTGTCTCCATACAGTGACCGCTGGAGAGGAAACTTCATCATTCTCTAGATTTAACAGTCCCCAAATTCTTTGGCTTCTTGGTAAAGAAGACTGGTATCTGATAATCTCAATTCCTAAACTTTTGGGAATTTCAGATGTCTTTAAAATGATAAGAGTCATGAGAATTTGTGAATTAAGTAATTGGACCTTAGGCTCTAACATCTCACAGACTCCACATGACCCACTTTATCTGAATTGGTGCTTAGGCCAATGGTCCCTTTTTCTCTCATTATCATTACTGAATATAAGGTTAAGAATGTTCTTTACTTTGCCCTGGGATTTTTTTCAGATTATCGATGTGTAAAAGAGAAGAGAATCTCTTATGACTAGATTATTTGGACAAGTTTTATTGTCCCATGAGCTTTTACTAGAGTTTCCGTAAATAATTATCAGTTGACGAAATAGTTGTGAATCTGTTACCTTAACAAAGATTGTAGTAGATAAAAATACATGATTTCTACAGTGATGGCAAACACAAGGTTGATTTAGTGTCAGAATAGCCCACTTTGGTCAGTTCAGTAGTACTTAAGGAGTAGCCACCTGATACTGAGCACATGTGTGGGACTGTTGATAAAGAGCTAACTGATACATAGTTCTTATACAAGGATAAACCCACAGTCTAAAGAGGAAATAAAGCAATAAACCCATGACTTAGTATAAGGGCTGTAATAGGGTTTATAAGACATATAAAGGAGGCCATAAAGCATTGGGATTCAGCCTGCCTGGTGTTTAATAGATTTTGTTGTTTACTTGCTTAAATCTGTATCTTCATCCAGCATCACCCATAACCACCATCTGCCTTACAGACAGAGCACCAATTTTATTTGGGTGTTTACCTCCACATAGTCATGTGCTCAGGGAAGGAGACCTTCCCAGCCCCAGAATGTTACTCTTGGCTATATCTACACCATGGTGATTTCAGCCTCTTTTTTTGACAGTGATTGATTTAGACGTCATGATGGCTACTTTTATGTGTCAACTTGGCTGACCCACAGTACCCAGATATCTGATCAAACATTATTCTAGACGTTTCTGTGAAGATATTTTTAAAATGAGATTAGCATTTATACTGGTAGACTCTGAGTAAAGCAGGTTACTCTCCATAATGTTGGTGGGCCTCATGCAATCAGTTGTGGGCCTTAAGAGAAAAAGGCTGAGGGAACTTGTGTTTCCAGAAGTTTTTGGCCTTCAGCTGCAACATCAACTGGGCCTCCAGGCTGCTGGCCTACCTTGAAAATTTCAGATTTGTCAGTCTCCATAATCATGTGAGCCCATTCCTTAAAATAAATTTCTCTCTCTGAAGAACCCCCCCCACACACACACAAACACACACATTCTATTGGTTCTGTTTCTCTGGAACACCCTGACTAATACACTAACACAGATATGAACATATGATAAATAGTTCTCTCCATCACTTGTGAGGGGAGTCCACTGAAAAAACTTGGGAACAAAAGCCACACTAAAGATGGCAGAACAGAAAGTTGGAAAGAACCAAGATCTTTTATGGGCCACTTGAGTATTGAATTAACCATGGAACTGCCTCAGCATTTTTTTTCTTGAGATAAAAAAAACATCTTGTTGTTGGAGCCACTTTGAGTCAGGCTTTCTGTTACTTGCAGCCCAAAAAATTCTTCAAGAGTCACATTTCTCAGTACAGAGCAGAAGGAAGGAAGGAAGTCTTGGGTCCTGACAATCTTCAGGATTATCCAAAGTGGATAAGGAGAAGAATGTGAGGATTATCAGGATAAACAGCACTGGCAAAGAGGAGTGAAAATTCACTGTGGGTTTGGGGAATGCTGGGTACCTCTGAGTCTCTAAAAGGCAGGGTACACAATAAGATGTGATGAATGAAGAGACCAGCAAGGTCATCAGGGGCCATGCTGTTAAATTCTTTGTGTTCCATGTTCAAGAGCTTAGGCACAGCTTTTTGGTTGTTTTGTTTTGTTCTGTTTTTTAAATAGAGGGATTATAAGACATTTTTAAGCTCTGGAGTGACACAATTAAATGTAAAATTTTAAAAGCCAGCTATGAGCCAAATGGCCATGGACATGACAAAATTACATATATTTACAGTGTAGCTATTGATGAAAAAGACCAGAAGACTAGCATAAAAGATATACAACTAAAGGTGTAAAGAAGGAACCACAACAGGACAGGTAAAAAGGTCAGAGAAGCAGTATAGTCGAGACCCATACACCCAGGTGGGCCATCCACAAATGGGAGGATAATTATAGTTGCAAGGAGCATGGGATCCAAGCCCCACACTGGGCTCCCCAGCCTGGGGGTTCTGCACCATGAAGATGAGCCCCTAGAATGTTTGGCTTTGAAAGCCATCAGGGCTTACTTTTGGGAGAGTCAGAGGGCTGTGGGAAATAGAGACTCCACTCTTAAAAGGTCCACACAAAATCTCACACACTGCAGGACCCAGGAAAGAAGCAGTAATTTGAAAGGATTCTGGGTCATACCAACTTGCTGATCTTAGAGAGTCTCCTGGAGAGACAGAGGGTAACTGGAGCTCATCCTGGGAATATAGACACTGGTGGCAGTCATTTTGGGAATCTTGTTCTACCACAGTTACACTGATTCTGTCAAGCACTATTTTGGAGTCCTCTCTGTAGCTTATTAGTGCTGGAACTGTCCTCACCCACCAACAGGGTGGCTGCCTTAAAGCCCCCTGAGCCCACAGCCATTCCAGAACCCAGCTTTTACACCAGAGGACCCAGGACCCAGCATAAATAGCTCCAGACCAGCCTCACCAACCAGTGGACAGGCACCAACTCTGAGACCCCCTGGGCCCTGCAGCCAGAGACCCTGGGACCTGGATCCACCCACTAGCCCCAGGAACTGCTGGAGCTTTGAAATCAACCACTTTGTGACCCAGCCCTGCCCACTAGTGACTGGTAGCCTTGTCACAAGGCAGGGCTGGCAACCAACACACTCAGCCCATATAGGAGCACACTAGAGTATATAGCTCTGTTGACCAGAGGTGAGTGTGCTGCTGGGATACCTAGGACATCTTCCACAAAAAAGCCACTTCTCCACAATTGAGAAATGTAAACAACCTTCCAAATGCATAGAAATAAAAAGAGCAAATTAAGAAAAATTAGGCAACAGAGGAATATGTTCCAAATGAAAGAACAAAATAAAACCACAGAAAAACTAAGTGAAGTGGAGATAAGCAGTCTACCTAATAAAGAGTTCAAAGTAATAATCATAAAGATGTTCAAAGAACTTGAGAGAAGATTGGATAAACAGAGTGAGAAGTTAAACATTTTAACAGAGTTTAAAAATGTAAAGAAGAACCAGACAGAGCTGAAACATACAATATCTGAAGTAAAAAGTACACTAGAAGGAACCAACAGTAGAGTAGATGATACAGAGAAGCAATTCAGTGCATTGGAAGACAGAGAAGTGGAAATCATTGAAGCTGAACAAAAAGAGAAAAAAGAACAAAAAGAAATGAGGACAATTTAAAAGACCTTGGAAACAACATCAAGTGTACTGACATTCACATTATAGGAATCTCAGAAGGAAAAGAGAGAGAGAAAGGGACAGAGAACATATTTGAAAACATAAGAGCTGAAAATTTCCCTAACCTGGGAAAGGAAACAGACATCAAGGTTCAGGAAGCACAGAGAATCCCAAACAAGATCAACTCAAAGGGGACTACATCAAGACACATTGTAATTAAAATGGCAAAAATTAAAGATAAAGAGAGAATAATAAAAGTGGACAGGGAAAAGCAACAAGTTACATACAAGGGAACACCCATAAGGCTATCAGCTGACTTTTCTGCAGGTCAGAAGGGAGTGGCACTATATATATATATATATAGTGTGTGTGTGTGTGTGGTACACGGGTCTCTCACTGTCGTGGCCTCTCCCATTGCGGAGCACAGGCTTCGGATGCACAGGCTCAGTGGCCATGGCTCACGGGCCTAGCCGCTCCGCAGCATGTGGGATCTTCCTGGACCAGGGAACGAACCCGTGTCCCCTGCATCGGCAGGGGGACTCTCAACCACTGATCCACCAAGGAAGCCTGCAGATATATTTAAAGTGATGAAAGGAAAGCTGCAACCAGGATGGTGGAGCAGGGGCAGGGCAGACGGATGAGCACATGTATGTCTGAAGGAAAAGCAGTGGATGGAAGCTTCTCTGGTATGTAAAGCATCCTGTGAATTAAATTTTGGAGGCATTGGAATGAGTTGTTTCAAACATATACTTAGTGTGAGGTTACTGTTAGCTGTGCTGTTTACAGGGTAAACCAAGAATAAAGTAGCCAACCCCAGACTTCTGCCTGATGCAAAGTCTTGCATATGAAATGTCTACTAATACTCTCATTGGTAAAGGCAAATATATGGTAAATGAAATAAATAATGATTTTCTACATGATATGGGCACAATGATCAAGGGATCAATCCAAGAAGAAGATGAAATAATTAGAAATATATATGGTTCCAACATAGAAGCATCTAAATACATAAAGCAAATATTAACAGACATAAAGTGAGAAATTGGCAGTAACACAATAATATTGGGGACTTTTTTTTTTTTTTTTTTTTTTGCTGCACACGGGCCTCTCACTGTTGTGGCCTCTCCCATTGTGGAGCACAGGCTCTGGACGCGCAGGCTCAGCAGCCATGGCTCACAGGCCCAGCCGCTCTGCAGTATGTGGGATCCTCCCAGACCGGGGCACAAACCCATTTCCCCTGCATCAGCAGGTGGACTCTCAACCACTGTGCCACCAGGGAAGCCCAATATTGGGGACTTTAACACTTCACTTACATCAATGGACAGACCATCGAGATAGAAAATCATTAGGGAGACACTGACCTTAAATGACACATTAGACCAAATGAACTTAGTAGATGTGTGTAGAACTTTCCATCCAAAGCAGCAGAATACACATTCTTTTCAAGTGCACATGGAACAGTCTCCAGGATAGATCACATGCTGGGTGACAAAATAAGTTTAAGTAAATTCAAGAAAATTGAAATCATGTCAAACAGTTTTTTGGGTCACAATAATGTGAGACTAGAAATCAACTGCAAGGGAAAAGCAACAAATAGCATACAAGGGAATCCCCATAAGGTTAACAGCTGACCATTCAGCAGAAACTCTGAAAGCCAGAAGGGAGTGGCAGGACATATTTAAAGTGATGAAAGGGAAAAGGCTACAAACAAGTTTACTCTACCCAGAAGGATCTCACTCAGATTTAACAGAGAAATTAAAACCTTTACAGAGAAGCAAAAGCTAAGAGAATTCAGCACCACAAAACCAGCTCTACAACAAATTCTAAAGGAACTTTATTAGGTCTGGTGGGTTTTTGCCTTGCTCCTTCATCTGCTGTGTGTTTCTCTGTCTTATTTTACTTAACTTTCTGTGTTTGGGGTCTCCTTTTTGCAGGCTGCAGGTTCATAGTTTTCATTGTTTTTGGTGTCTATCCCCAGTGGCTAAGGTTGATTCAGTGGGTTGTATAGGCTCCCTGGTGCAGGGGACTAGTACTTGTGTTCTGGTGGATGAAGCTGGATCTTGTCTTTCTGGTGGGCAGGTCCATGTCTGGTGGTGTGTAGTGGGGTGTCTGTGGCCTTATTATGATTTTAGGCAGCCTCTCTGCTAATGGATGGGGTTGTGTTCCTGTCTTGCTAGTTGTTTGTCATAGGGTGTCTTACACTGTAGCTTGCTGGTTGTTGAGTGGAGCTGGGTCTTGGCGTTGAGATGGAGATCTCTGGGAGATTTTCATCATTTGATATTACATGGAGCTGGGAGGTCTCTTGTGGACCAGTGTCCTGAAGTTGGCTCTCCCACCTCAGAGGCATAGCACTGACTCCTGGGTGCAGCACCAAGAGCCTTTCATCCACACAGCTAAGAATAAAAGGGAGAAAAAGTAGAAAGAAAGAATTAGTAGAAGGAAGGAAGAAAGAGAGAGAGAGAGAGAGAGAGAGAGAGAGAGAGAGAGAGAGAGAGAGAGAAAGAAAGAAAGAAAGAAAAAGAAGATAAAGTAAAATAAAATAAAATAAAATAGTTTTTAAAATAAAAAATAATTGTTAAGAAAAAATATTCTTTTTAAGTGATAAAAAGAAACAACAAAAAACCCCCAAAACAATGGAGAGACAGAACCCTAGGACAAATGGTAAAATAAAAGGGGAAAAAATAATATATCATTGCTCCCAAAGTCCACCTCCTCAATTTGGGATGATTCGTTGTCTCTTCAGGTACTCCACAGATGTAGGGTACATAAAATTGATTGTGGAGATTTAATCCTCTGCTCCTGAGGCTACTGCGAGAAATTTCCCTTTCTCTTGTTTGTTTGCACAGCTCCCAGGGTTCAGCTTTGGATTTGGACCCGCCTCTGCATGTAGGTCGTCTGAGGGCGTCTGTTCTTTGCTCATACAGGACAGGGTTAAAGGATGAGCTGATTCAGGGGCTCTGGCTTACTCAGGCTTGAGGGGAGGGAGGGGTACGGATGCAGGGCAAGCCTGTGGCGGCAGAGGCGGGTGTAATGTTGAACCAGTCTGAGGTGCACGGTGCGTTCTCCCAGGGAAGTTGTCCCTGGATCACGGGACCCTGGCAGTGGCAGGCACACAGTGTCCCAGGAGGGGAGGTGTGGATAGTGACCTGTGCTTCCTCACAGGCTACTTGGTGACTACAGCAGCAGGCTTAGCGTCTCATGCCCGTCTCTGGGGTCAGCACTGATAGCCATGGCTCGTGCCCATCTCTGGAGCTCCTTTAAGCAGCACTCTTAATCCCCTCTCCTCGGTCACCAGGAAACAAAGAGGCAAGAAAAAGTCTCTTTTATCTTCGGCAGCTCCAGACTTTTTCCCAGACTCCCTCCCGGCTAGCTGTGGTGCACCAGCCCCCATCAGGTTGTGTTCACGCAGCCAACCCCAGTCTTCTCCCTGGGATCTGACCTCCGAAGCCCAAGGCTCCGTTCCCAGCCCCCACCTGCCCTGGCTGGTGAGCAGACAAGCCTTTCAGGCTGGTGAGTGCTGGTGGGCACCGATCCTCTGTGTGGGAATCTCTCCGCTTTTCCCTCTGCACCCCCGTTGCTGCACCCTCCTCCATGGCTCCGAAGCTCCCCCCTTCCGCCACCCGCAGTCTCCACCCGCGAAGGGGCTTCCTAGTGTTTGGAATCCTTTCCTCCTTCACAGTTCCCTCCCACTGTTGCAGAACCGTCCCTATTCTTTTGTCTCTGTTTTTTCTTTTTTTTTTTGCCCTACCCAGGTACTTGGGGAGTTTCTTGCCTTTTGTGGGGTCTGAGGTCTTCTGCCAGTGTTCAATAGGTGTTCTGCAGGAGTTGTTACACATGTAGATGTGTTTCTGATGTATTTGTGGGGAGGAAGGTGATCTCCATGTCTTACTCTTCCACCATCTTGAAGCTCCTTCCTACCATACTGTTTTGATTACTGTAGCTTTGTAGTATAGTCTGAAGTCAGGGAGCCTGATTCATCCAGCCCCATTTTTATTTCTCAAGATTGCTTTGGCTCTTAAGGGTCTTTTGTGTTTCCATACAAATTGTGAATTTTTTTGTTTTACTTCTGTGAAAAATGTGATTGGTAGTTTGATAGGGATTGCATTGAATCTGTAGATTGCTTTGGGTAGTATAGTCATTTTCACAATATTGATTCTTCCAATCCAAGAACATGGTATAACTCTCCATCTGTTTGTGTCATCTTTAATTTATTTGATCAGTGTCGTAGTTTTCTGCATACAGGTCTTTGGCCTCCTTAGGTAGGTTTATTCCTAGTTATTTTATTCTTTCTGTTGCAGTTTTAAATGGAAGTGTTTCTTTAATTTCTTTTTCAGATTTTTCTTCATTAGAGTATAGGAATGCAAGAGATTTCTGTGCATTAATTTTGTTTCCTTCTAGTTTACCAAATTCATTGATTAGCTCTAGTAGTTTTGTGGTAGCATCTTTAGGATTCTCTATGTATACTATCATGTCATCTGCAAACAGTGACAGTTTCATTTCTCATTTTCTGATTTGGATTCCTTTTATTTATTTTTCTTCTCTGATTGCTGTGGCTAAAACTTCCAAAACAAAGTTGAATAATGGTGGTTAGAGTGGGCAGTCTTGTCTTGTTCCTGATCTTAGTGGAAATGGTTTCAGTTTTTCACCATTGAGGAAGATGTTGCTGTGGGTTTGTCATATATGGCCTTTATTATGTTGAGGTATGTTCTCTCTATACCTACTTTCTGGAGGGTTTTTTTTTATCATAAGTGAGTGTTGGATTTTGTCAAAAGCTTTTTCTGCATTTATTGAGATTATCATATGGTTTTCTCCTTCTATTTGTTAATATGGCTTATCACATTGATTGATTTGCATACATTGAAGAATCCTTGTATTCCTGGAATAAACCCCAATTGATCATGGTGTGTGATCCTTTTAATGTGCTGGTGGATTCTATTTCCTAGTATTTTGTTGATGATTTTGGCATCTATCAGTGACATTTGCAATATCAGTGATATTGGCCTGTAGTTTCCTTTATTTGTGGTATTTTTATGTGGTTTTGGTATAAGGGTGATGGTGCGCTTGTAGAATGAGTTTGTGAGTGTTCCTCCCTCTGCTATATTTTGGAAGAGTTTGAGAAGGTTAGACGTTAGCTCTTCTCTAAATGTTTGATAGAATTCTCCTGTGAAGCCATCCGGTCCTGGGCTTTGGTTTGCTGGAAGATTTTTAGTCACAGTTTCAATTTCAGTGCTTGTGATTGGTCTGTTTTTATTTTCTATTTCTTCCTAGTTCAGTCTCAGAAGTGTTGTGCATTTCTAAGAATTTGTCCATTTCTTCCACGTTGTCCATTTTAGTGGCATAGAGTTGCTTGTAGTAATCTCTCATGATCTTTTGTATTTCTGCAGTGTCAGTTGTTACTTCTCCTTTTTCACTTCTAATTCTATTGAGTTGAGTCTTCTCCCTTTTTTTCTTGATGAGTCTGGCTAATGGTTTATCAATTTTGTTTATCTTCTCAAAGAACCAGCCTTCAGTTTTATTGTTCTTTGTTACTGTTTCCTTCATTTCTTTTTCATTTTTTTTCTGATCTAATATTTATGATTTCTTTTCTTCTGCTAACTTTCAGGTGTTTTTGTTCTGCTTTCTCTAATTCCATTACGTGTAAGGTTAGGTTGTTTATTTTAGATGTTTCTTGTTTCCTGAGGTAGGATTGTATTGCTGTAAACTTCCCTCTTAGAACTGCTTTTGCTGCATCCCATAGGTTTTGGGTCTTCATGTTTTCATTGTCACTTGTTTCTAGGTGTTTTTTGATTTCCTCTTTGATTTCACCAGTGATCTTTTGGTTATTTAATAGTGCATCGTTTAACTTCCCTGTGTTTGTATATTTTACAGATTTTTTCCTGTAATTGATATCTAGTCTCATAGTGTTGTGGTCAGAAAAGTTACTTAATATGATTCCAGTTTTCTTAAATTTTCGAAGGCTTGATTTGTGACCCCAGATATGACCTTTCCTGGAGAATGTTACATGGGCACTTGAGATAAAAGTGTATTCTGTTGTTTTTGGATGGAGTGTCCTATAAATAGCAGTTAAGTCTGTCTTGTTTAATGTATCATTTAAAGCTTGTGTTCCTTATTTATTTTCATTTTGGATGATCTGTCCATTGGTGAAAGTGGGGTGTTAAAGTCCCCTACTATTATTTTATTACTGTTGTTTTCCACTTTTATGTCTGTTAGCATTTGCCCTATGTATTGAGGTGCTCCTAAGTTGGGTTCATAAATATTAAAAATTGTTAGGGCTTCCCTGGTGGCGCAGTGGTTGGGAGTCCTAAAAAAAAAAAAAAAAAAAAAAAAAAAAAAATTGTTATATCTTCATCTTGGATTTATCCTTTGATCATTATGCAGTGTACTTCTTTGTCTCTTCTCATAGTCTTTATTTTAACGTCTATTTTGTCTGATATGAGAATTGCTACTCCAGCTTTCTTTTGATTTCCCTTTGCATGGAATATCTTTTTCCATCCCCTCACTTTCAGACTGTATGTGTCCCTTGGTCTGAAGTGGGTCTCTTGTAGGCAGAATATATACAGTTCTTGTTTTCGTATCCATTCAACCAGTCTTTGTCTTTTGGTTGGAGCATTTAATCCTTTTACATTTAAGGTAATTATCAATATGTATGTTCCTATTACCATTTTCTTAATTGTTTTGGGTTTGTTATTGTAGGTCCTTTCCTTTTCTTGTGTTTCCTGCCTAGAGAAGTTCCTTTAGCATTTATTGTAAAGCTGTTTGGTGGTGTTGAATTCTCTTAGCTTTTGCTTGTTTGTAAAGGTTTTAATTTCTCACTCAAATCTTAATGAGTTCTTTGCTGGGTAGAGTAATTTTGCCTGTAGGTTTTTCCCTTTCATCACTTTAAATATGTCTTGCCACTCCCTTCTGGCTTCCAGATTTTGTGCTGAAAGATCAACTGTTAACCTTATGGGGATTCCCTTGTATGTTAATTACTGCTTTTCCCTTGCTGCTTTTAATATTTGTTCTTTGTATTTAATTTTTGATAGTTTGATTAATATGTGTCTTGGTGTGTTTCTCCTTGGATTTATCCTGTATGGGACTCTCTGTGCTTCCTGAACTTGATTATTTCCTTACCCATATTAGGGAAGTTTTCAACTATATGTGTTCAAATACTTTCTCAGTCCCTTTTTTTTTTTTTTTCTCTTCTTCTCCTGGGACCCCTATAATTTGAATGTTGGTGTGTTTGATGTTGTTCCAGATGTCTCTGAGGTTGTCCTTAATTCTTTTCATTCTTTTTTCTTTATTCTGTTCTGTGGTAGCTTTTTCCACTGTTTTATCTTCCAGGTCACTTATCTGTTCTTCTGCCTCAGTTATGCTGCTATTGATTCCTTCTAGAGAATTTTTAGTTTCATTTCTTGTGCTGTTCATCGTTGTTTGTTTGCTCTTTAGTTCTTCTAGGTCCTTGTTAAACATTTCTTTTATGTTCTCCACTCCATTTCCAAGATTTTGATTATCTTTATTATCATTACTCTGAATTCTTCTTCAGATAGACTGCCTTTTTCCTCTTCATTTGTTTGGTCTGGTGCGTTTTTACTTTGCTCCTTCATCTGCTGTGGTTTTCTCTGTCTTCTCATTTTGCATAACTTACTGTGTTTGGTGTCTCCATTTTGCAGGCTGCAGGTTCGTAGTTCCCATTGTTTTTGGTGTGTGCTACCAGTGGCTAAGGTTCATTCAGTGAGTTGTGTAGGCTTCCTGGTGGAGGGGACTGGTGCTGGTATTCTGGTGCATGAAGCTGGATCTTGTCTTTCTGGTGGGAAGGACTATATCCTGTTGTGTGTTTTGGGGTGTCTGTGGCCTTATTATGATTTTAGGCAGCCTCTCTACTAATGGATGGGGTTGTGTTCCTGTCTTGCTAGTTGTTTGGCATAGTGTGTCCAACACTGTAGCTTGCTGGCTGTTGAGTGGAGCGGGGTATTAGTGTCGAGATGGAGATCTCTGGGAGAGCTTTCACTGTTTGATATCACACCTGGCTGGGAGGTTTCTGGTGGACAAATATCCTGAGCTCAGCTCTCCTACGTCAGAGGCTTGGGCCTGACACCCGGCCAGAGCATCAAGATGCTGTTAGCCACACAGCTCAGAAGAAAAGGGAGGAAAAAAAAAAATAATAATAAAAGGAAAGAAAGAAAAAATAAATAAAATAAAGTTATTAAAATAGAAAAAAATATTCAAAATAAAAACATTAAAAGTAATAAAAAAAGAAAGAGAGAAAGAAAGAAGAGAGCAACAATACTAAAAAACAAATCCTCCAATGATAACAAGTGGTAAAAACTATTGTAAAAAAAAAAAAAATCAGAATGGACAGTCAGAACCCTAGGATAAATCACAAAAGTGAAGCTATACAGACAAAATCACACAAAGGAGCATACACATACACACTCACAAAAAGAGAAAAAGGAAAAAAAAAATATATATATATAAATAAAAAAAGGAATAGAGCAACCAAATTAATAAACAAATCTACCAATTATAATAAGTTCTAAATACTAAACTAAGATAAACATACAACCAGAGACAAATTAGATGCAGAAAGCCGACCCCAAGTCTACAGTTGCTTCCAAAGTCCACTGCCTCAATGTTGGGTTGATTCATTGTGTATTCAGGTATTCCAGTGATGCCGGGTACATCAAGTTGATTGTGGAGATTTAAGCTGCTGCTCCTGAGGCTGCTGGGAAAATTCCCCTTTCTCTTCTTTGTTCACACAGCTCTTGGGGTTCAGCTTTGAATGTAGCTCTGCCACTGCATGTAGGTCGTCTGAGGGTGTCTGTTCCCCACCCAGACTGGACAGGGTTAAAAGAGTGGCTGATTATAGGGCTCTGGCTCACTCAGGCTTGGGGGAGGGAGGGGTACGGGATGTGGAGTGAGCCTGCAGCGGCTGAGGCTGATATGACGTTGCAACAGCCTGAGGTGAGCCGTGTATTCTCTCAGAAAAATTGTCCCTGGGTCATGGGACCCTGGTAGTCATGGACTGCACATTCTCCCAGAAGGGTGGTGTGGATTTTGACCTGTGCTTGCACACAGGCTTCTTGTTGGCTGTAGCAGCAGCCTTAGTATTTCATGCCCATCTCTGGGGTCCGCACTGATAGCCGTGGCTCGCTTCCATCTCTGGAGCTCATTTAGGCAGTGTTCTGTATCCCCTCTCTTCATGCATCCTGAAACAATTGTCTCTTGCCTCTTAGGCAGTTCCAGAGTTTTTCCCTGACTACCTCCTGGCTAGCTCTGGCGCACTAGCTCCCTTCAGGCTGTGTTCACACAGCCAACCCCAGTCCTCTCCCTGGGATCTGAACTCTGAAGCCCGAGCCTCAGTTCCAGCCCCCACCTGCCTCGGCGGGTGAGCAAACAAGCCTCTCAGGCTGGTGATTGCTGGTCGGCACTGATCCTCTGTGCGGGAATCTCTCTGCTTTGCCCCCTACATCCCTGTTGCTGTGCTCTCCTCCGTGGCTCTGAAGAATCCCACCCCCCCTTCCCACATCTCCGCCAGTGAAGGGGCTTCCTAGTGTGTGGAAACTTTTCCTCCTTCATAGTTCCCTCCCTGAAGTGCAGGTCCCATCCCTATTCTTTTGTCTCTCTTCTTCCTTTTGCCCCACCTAGGCATGTGTGGAGTTTCTTCCTTTTGGGTAGTCTGAGGTCTTCTGCCATAATTCAGTAGGTGTTCCTGTAGGAGTTGTTCCACATGTAGATGTAGTTTTGATGTATTTGTGGGGAGGAAGGTGATCTCCATGTCTTACTCCTCCACCATCTTGAAGGTGCCCCCCAGTGCTTCTTATGCTTCCCCACATTCATAGACACTATATCAGCTATTATCTCATTTCCAGTTCATGTCATTTTCATGTTTTTAATACCCAGAACCTAACACAGCACCTAAGATATGGTTAGAACTTCATACAGACTTTCAGAACAAATAAGATTTTGATTGAAGCACCAGTTCCCTCCCTTACTGACTTTATAACCTCATGTAGGTCATTGAATCAATATATCTGGCATTATTCTCCTTTTGTATAAAATAAAGAAGTTGAATCATAGGGGTGGTTCCCCAAGTGTAGTCTCTGGACCAGCAGCATCAGCACCACCTAGCAACTTGTTGGAAATGCAAATTCTCAGGCTCCCAGACATGCTGAATCACAATCTCTGGGATTGGGGCCCTGAAACCTGTGTTTATAATAAACCCTCTAGGTGATTCTGATGCATGGTATCATTTAAAAACTGCTAGACTGGGGTTGTAAAACTGTGGCCTGTGGACCCACAGGGCAAGTCCCACCCAAGGCTTGTTTTTGTACAGGAAAGTTCTGCTAATCTCTACATTAAATGATATGATCACTGAGGTGCCTTCCAGTTCTATGATTCCTTGGTTATGAGTACAGTGTCTTATCCCTGATTGACAGGGGACTGCCAGTCAGGGGACCTGGGTTCTAGACCATCTGTTTCTACCTTGTTGTAATGTACATTAAGTTATTTCTCCTCTCCGAAGCTCAGTTTTCTCATCCTGAAAAATGACATTAGGGTAAGGTTACTGAGTCAGTCAGAATCCAGTTAGGAAAAGAGAAACCATGCCAGCTATCTCAAACAATAGGAATTTAACATGGGGAATTGGGGTACACAGCTGTTTGAAAGCTGAAAGCAGAAAAAGGGAGAGCCAAGGCAACTTGGCAGGAATAAAACCAGAGCACCTCCCACCCTTAGAACTTGGGGAGCAGAAAGGAAGAGGCCACTAAGAATTTGGGAATTGGAAGGTGGGCCCTGAAGGACTATAACTTAAACCTCTAAGGTGACAGCATTACAAGCTGCTGCTCATACTCCTAAGAAGGTGATTTCCTGTGGCTGGTACTTGAGAATACACAGCTTTATGGTTTCTTGGATTAATAAAAGTGTGTGGCCCAGTAAATGCTTGAAATATCAAGGAAGCTGTGGCCCACCTGATACTAAGATAGCATGGCAGGGTGGGGGTGTGTGTGCAGCTCCGTAGCTGTAGACTGCAATGGGGTGGTATTCCAGTGAGGGAGGTGAGGCCTTGTAGACCAGACCTGGGATTGGTGGGAAAAGCTGAAAACTAGAGTCATAATTACTTTTTGCTGCTGGTACAGTAAAGTTGACAAGTACTGAAGCTGGAAAGGGGCCCTTTCTCCTTCCTCCCAACTTCCAGATTCCCACCAATGCCTTTCACTGGCAGAACCTGACACGAAGATAGCCAGAAAGGAGATAGGAAATGCAGCATATAGAGTTCCAGCCCCAGCATCACAGAACAGAGAATAGAAGGGGGAAAGGAGGGATTTGGAGCTGAGAGACAGGCAAATAACAAGCACAGTCAGTCTGATGATCTCCCAGGTCCCTCTGTACTTGAGGAATTGCATTATATAAGCATATTGGTTACATAGATATGCCATGGATCCATGCATTACTTTTTCACCCACTTCAGGTGTTATGGGACATGACCATCCTTTGAGAGTGATATTTATCATGACCTCTAATATCATGGCTCTGAAAGGGCCTGTTTTACTCCCGGAATGTTTTAGGTTGAAAGAAGAATAAAAATAATGCACTTTTTTTTTTTTTTTGAGCAACAGTTATGTCCCAGACATTGTTTCCCAATACAAAGATAACTAATAGATTGAATTTTACTCCTTTCAAGAATGTCCTTTAATAAAAGCAATTTCCCCTAGGAAATATTATTAATAAAAGTTGCTTTTCCTCTAGGTTACCTCGCTAATCCCATCTTCCATCAACACCCATCCAGGCTATCCTGTTCTCTACCTACTTGAGCTGTACACTAGACTAATTGTTTGTTTTTATTTAACAAAGCATAGCTCTTACTTTGTGTTCTAAGAGCTTTTCAAACACTAATTCATTCAGTCCTCATAGCAATCCCATGATGTGTGTGTTGTTATTAGATGTATTTTACAGGTGAGGAGTTGAGACTTGAAAAAGCCAAGCCATTTTCCTAAGGTCACACACTGATGAAATGGGAGAGCCAGGATTTTGACTCAGTCTGGTTTCAGACCCTTCTGATCACCATACTCAAATATGGTGTACTGGTGTACTATCGGGTAACTGTCACCCAGCTCTGCCACATCTGAAAATGCTGCCATATTTTCTCATGTCTCTCTCTCTTCTAAGAAGTAAAGCTGCAATTATAGTTAGAGCCATCTGTGTACCTCTCCTTAATCATTTTTTATTTCTTTCCTACCTAGAGCAAACCACTATCCAACATTTTATATTCTCATGTAAACTTTTTATCGTATACTTTTACTATAATTTTATATATGTATCCAGTAAACAATTTAAAGCATTATTTCCAAGGTGTTAATCCTTATTGGTATGATGTCCTATAATACATATCCTTCTACAGATTTTTTGTTTTTGTTTTTTTCCATTCAACATGTTTCTGAGATTTATTTATGTTGGTAGATTCACTGGGTTTTAGTTCATTTAACTGCTGAATAGTAGTCCATTATATGGATTTATTACAATTTATTTTCCATTCTGCTGTTGATAAACATTTAAGTTATTTCTAATTTTTCACTATTACAAACAATCTACAGTAAACCTTCTCTATTTCTTCTTGGGCACACATGTCGATTTGTATTATTTCTGGATTATAGGGTATACACATTTTCAGTTTTACTAGGTACTTCCATAGTGTTCTCCAAATTGGTTGCACTCATATGAGGAGTTAGTACATATCTTTATCAGGCTTTTGCATTTTCTCAGCATGATGGGGGCTGAAATGGCATCTCCTTGTTGCTTTCTTTGAGTTCAAACAAGTATGAGCCACATGATGCAATTTTACTGTTTCACATCTCTGCGCTTGCTATTTCATGTTGCCTAGAATGTTTTCCTGTTTCTTCACTTCGAAATATCTATTTTTCTTTCATTACCCTAACTCAAACATTCCTCTTAGCTTCTAGTGATCCATGGTCTTCCAAACACATTTTGCTGCTTTCTATTTTTTGTTCCACAGCACTTTGATCTTAACAGAAGGATAATGTTTATGTCAGTTGTCCTTGCATAATTATTAATAGTGCCCTTTTGTTCTCAAAAGTGACCCTGTTTGGACAATGAATCAATAGTGACCTCCTTGATATTAACTCCATTATGGCTTATATCGTAGTTTTTATTTATGTTTCGGTATGCAGGCCTCTCACTGTTGTGGCCTCTCCCGTTGCGGAGCACAGGCTCTGGACGCGCAGGCTCAGCGGCCATGGCTCACGGGCCCAGCCGCTCCGTGGCATGTGGGATCTTCCCGGACCGGGGCACTAACCCGTGTCCCCTGCATCGGCAGGCGGACTCTCAACCACTGCACCACCAGGGAAGACCTATCGTAGTTTTTTGACATCACATATTTGCCCATTTTTCCCCCTTAAAAATCTAAGGTCTCCTAGACCACTCCTTTGTCATCTAGAAAAGTTTTTAGCCACTTATGATTTATTATCTTTTAATGGAACCTGACTTGGCTCAAACCCACCTTCTTCTTGCAAGGAAAAAATGTGAAGAACTCTATGTAGCAGGTTTATTCCATTTTCTTATTAGCACTCTGCCAAGAGCAAGACATCATGAAGTCAATAACTAAAGTAAAAGAATGAGACTGCTTTATGTTTTTGCTTCAAGTTTTACTTGAGAGTTTAGTTTCACAAGATAATTAGAATAAGCCATTGTGTTTCTAGCATGTTAAAAAAGATACAATGCCTTATGTTTAGAATTATTTAGGAAGCTATCAAGTAGACCTATGCAAACAGGGAATTTCTCTTCAAAGAAAGTGCAAAGTGAAAATGATAATAATAAAATGGTATTGATAGCCTTTGGTTGCCATGGAAATGCTAGTTCACCCACTCCTGCTAGGTACTGTGGTTCATTTCACTATATTAGGTGTAGTAGAAAATCACATATCCACTTTTATTGTTTCATGGGCTGTAGTGGTAAGCATAGAAATATGCATTTAATTTTGTGCATTGACATGACCTCCCTGTTGGGTTTAGAAGGCAGAATGTCAGTGCTCTAAACTTAATCCATTTTATTTGCATGTATGAGATTCGAGATGTTTGCTGTGCCCATGATGGCTCCTGTATTTTTCAGAGTGCTTACTATTTTAAATTCCTGCCCTTCTGTTAAAACTTTGTATTGCACTGAAAATGTGTTCACAGCAGTTATATCACAAAGATTGTAAGGGAGTCACAAATTCTCAATTTCTAATATTTTTCAACTTTATCAGTTTGTTCTACCATTCAATTAGTGGATTGAGCAAGTTAGTGCAAAGGGGGATTTGGGGGGTTGGGAGGAAAGACAATAGTATTTATTGAACCCATGATATGACCAAAGAACTGTGTGAAGAACTTTACAATTATTTTTATGTTCAATCCTTAAGACATTAGAAACCGTTGATTTTTTTTAAAAAATATTTTTAAAAACCCAGTATTAGAGAAGGGAGGTGATTTTCATATACTCCTTCATATGATTAGTGACAAAATCCAGTGTCATTCCCAACATATGGTGGTAACTGGTAAAAAATATGTATTTTTTAAAAAGATAGAAATTTATATTATTGGGTACAGTTAAGCAAACTTATTTATGCTTTGCATTTTCCGGAGTTGGAGTCATTGTCAGACACAATTATAAGCCAAATATTTTATTTTACTTTGCTCATGTCTTGATGTGTATCTGAGGACTGCATATGTGGAGTAGACACAGAAGTGGAATCCAGTTTGTATCCCTTTGCTTCCATGTGACTTCTCAGTTCCCATAGGACTAAGACAAGTTTGCTTTGTCATTCTGAATATTCTCACCTCTTCCCTTCCACAGGGACTGCCTCATAGTACACACTCTTTTTCAATTCATTCCATTAATGTTATTCAACAGTTTTGAAACTCATCATTAAGGCAGAAAGGTCAACAGGCCCTACTGCATGATCTTTAAAGGCTGATAATGTCAAGATAAATGCTTTCTCTTAAATCTGTTTTTAAAGGCCAGAATCATGCATGCATCTCTGGGAGAGGATAATGACATCAAAATTATTACCAGGAGCCAATCCCTGTAATCATGGGTGCCAGCTAGGATTTATTGCTCAGTTGGACAAAAGCCTCTGCCACCAAAAGCCTATTGTTCATCCTTGGTGGACTTAATTTTAGGGTATGAAGGGTAAGTCATGGCTCTATACCCTGCAACAAAATGGTATGTTCTCAACGGAAGTGAACAGATGCGTTTACTTGACATAATAATTTTTGACTTTACAAAAAGTCTTTCTCTCTTAGAGTATACATATAAAATGTGTAAGATAAATACACATGTAATGTTGTGATACAATAAATTATAAAATAAATCCACTTTTTAGTTCAGCCACATGGCTTTTTCATACTTGGACATAAAATCAAACCTACGGGTAAGGAGTTGTAAGTTTCTTAGAAACATTTGTGATCAGGTTTCAATGGCTCATTCTTCTCAATATTTTTGCTTCCCTTCAGAGATTCAGATTCAAGGTGACTGAAGTGCCCACTGTTGGCCAGACACCATGCCAGGCACTTTGTATCTCACTCTCCCACAGTAATGACATGAATATTATTTATAGGATAGGGTAGGAATATATGGTATTTCTTAGATGAGAAACAGATGAGGCCTTGAGAGGTTGAGAACTTTTTATGGTGATTTAGGCCTTTCAACTCCCAAGTCCTTTTCTCTGTTATTGCACCTCTGCTTCAATCTTAACAGGATTATTGTCAAGGTAAGGCTACATGATATTCTAAATCAGTGCTGCTCATCCTAGAATCAGAAAGAGCACTCAAAAGTTGTTTGAATATGGTTGGATTTGTTGACCAAAGGATATTTTGAGGATCATCTTTTGAATAGTTAAACTTAAATGATAATTATCCATTTCCTATTATGGTCATACCTAAATTAAGCAAGACAGAGGTCCAGGAAGCCTAACTGGGTCCCTTCTATTTCTTGGGATAGAGGAGACGAGAGAAGGAAAGACTTGAGAGAGCAATCCTCAGCAATGAATAAACAGAAAAGAACACAATTAAGTTACTGAAGATGTTTGTTTACCAGTGAAAAACCTTATACCCTGACGTGTGTGGGCTATTACAGCACCCTCAAAAGGAATTATCCAGTAGTTCTAAAGAATATAAATGAACAGGGTTGGGTGTGTGTGTGTAAAACTGAAGAAAATATGTTCTCCAGGCCACCAGCTGGGAAGAGTTTTAGTGAGCAGCTATGTGGAAAAAATGATAACAAAATGTAAAAGTTAGCCTTAGACTCTTCATGGCCCTAAAGGTCATGTCATCAAAGCAGAAGTTTCATGGGCACCCAAAGAGCTGGAATTTTGTGGACTTACATTAGAGAAGTGGACAGCCTATCTCATTCAAGGTTATGTCCACAGTCTTCTCTTGACTAGCACTGCCCCTTTGCAATGCAGTGGTTCCCTTCTAATACCCAAGTATTAACCTTAGTTGCTTTTATGGGTTCTAAAGCCAGCCCAAGGCAATGGCTGCCAACATTTACTAGTGATATAATTGGCTGATAGAATCTTATTCCAGGAGAGACATACCGCTGAAATCTCAAATGGTAACTTCAGTTGTACCTTATAAAATACCAAAGATGTGCCCTTAAAATTTGGCTTTGTGTAAATCATTGTTTTTTCAATTCCAATTTTACTGAAATGTTACAAAGCATGAAACATATTGAAGAAGTGTCTTTTTAATGCAATCCAGAATAGTTCTGTGAAAGATAAAATCACCTATTGCTATACTTTTTTTTCTGGTAGCATTTGCATATACTAGGTTTGCTTAAAAGCAAGAGCACACTGGTTGTCAGTTTCACTGTTAGTAAATACTGACTCCACATCTATGTTTCCTTCCTAAAAAATTGGGATTGTAAGATTTTGGCCAAATATAACTCTGCAGCCTCTGCATTTTGTTAATAACACCATAATACCCCATGGGATTTTTAGCACCATCGTTAAGAGGAGCTCTTCTGGTTCTCACCTTTATTACTTCATTTATATTCCCATCCTTGGGAGGCATGGAGTCAGATATTATTACTTGCATTTATAGAGGGGAAATCTGAAAGGTTAGCCAACATCAAGTGATGGTCAGCAAGAGAGCTCCAGGGAGGATGCAGGTGGGCCAAAATCAGTCCAGCCCACCAGTGTTTGTTGGAAGTCTAATCCCAGAGGTCCTTGGCATAGGGATCCAAGGAAAGTGAGGTTCTATCAAGAGATTGCCCTTGTATTATGCTTGTTCTGCTCTGCCACTTACTAGAGACACTGTGATCTGAGACAAATTACTCAACTTCTGTGACTCACAGCTATGTCATAGGAAAAGTACATAGAATATCTGCCTCAGTTCCAGGAAGAGATTATTTTCTAAGGAAGATTAGCATTGACTCTGAGTAGGAGTCAGGGAAAAATAAGGGTGGGTGCCTGTGCCTTGCTCTTTCTGCACACCATGGCAAGGTCACTCCTTTGCTACCTTAGGGGTTCCTTCTTGCCTACATAGATTTTTTTTTTAAAGTCAGTGTCTTCTCTCCCCAATTTTTTTGTGAGTTTCGTCCTTCTTGGTATCCCATTCTAGAACCTATAGCAACAGAGCTCTGAAAACGTATGATGGTTTGAGAAGATTGGAATGATTTTCAGTCTTTATATTTAACAAGAAGAGTCAGAGGAAACATGGGATCCTAGACTCTCGGAGTTCCCAGCTAGGATAGACTTCAGAGAATTTAGTCGAAACTCCTCCCTTTACAGATGGGAAAAACTGAGATCCAGTGAGGAGATTCCAAGGAGAAACCAGTTAGTTGCATTTCCTTTCCTCAATGAGTTTTTCTCCTGTCACCTGCCTTTATTTATGAAAAATTGAGGTCATTGGAATGATTAAACTAGAAAAAGAGGGACAGCAGTGGGTGCGAATTGAGTAGAGGACCATGGGAGTCGTGGGAAAGAGGAAGGTAAGATTCCCCAAGTCTGGAAAGACAGCAGTGGTTTGGAGGAGACTCAGAGAATTTTATTAATTTTATTAATTTTACTTAAGTGCACATTTATTATACACTCCACCTGTATCACTCTGATCTAATTCGGTGGGAAATCCTTTAGATTTCCTACACTATTTCCTCAGTCTTCATTGAGATAAGTTCACCCATGAATGGGAGCCCATATCTGTCAGAATATTAACCTTGGCCAAATTGGAAAAAGACTGTCATTTTCCCCTCAATTTAAAAGATATTTTCCTTTGCTTTTAATATATTTATATAATATCTTTATAGTAAATATATTTACATTTGGCTCTTATTTCACATATGTGTGTATGTCTAAGTCAGAATAAGCAGGTTGTGTTCAATCTATGATTGGGATTTTTAAAATATTTATATATATATATATATATATATATACATACACAAATACACCTTATATATACACTTAGTATATATTTCAAATATTTATTTATATATTATATTATATTAATGGTTCTTACCTTCTCCATGATTGTTGAAAAAGAGCATAATAGATACATGTATGTGTATAACTGAATCACTTTGCTTTACACCTGAAACTATCACAACATTGTTAATCAACTACACTCCAATATAAAATAAAAAGGAAAAAAAAAAGTACACTCTGTTGAAGTTTTGGTTTCTCCTTTTATTTGTTTCCCCAGCCACCTGTGTGTGTCTCACCCCTTCCCTGTTATTATCATCCCTCTCTTTACCCACAGTATGAAAAACAATCCATTTGTCTCAACAAAGTTGCCTAACACATTCTGAAAAGATTGTTATATTATGCATGTTTCAATTCTCTACAATCAAAAATAGACAGGAAAGGTGTTCATGAGTAGGAAATGTCAGTGTTCTGATTTTATCTGTTCCCATCTTTGTGCCTTATCCATTTGGTTTAAGTGGAAGTTAGATTTTTTTTTTTTACACTATCCCCTTTTAAAAATGCAGTGTATTCAAAGTAAAAGACCATCTAGTCCTATGTGAATAAGCCTTAGGGAAATTGTTTGCTATTATTGATATTTTTCAGCAAGAGCTACAATGAGGAATGTGTCCATTCTGAAGTATGTGCTGTTCCTCCTGTGAGACCTTACTTATTAATCATTGTGAAATTCTGAGCCATATAACTAACACTGAGTCCTTCTCTGAACTCTATGACAATGAATGAGTTAGCTTTATTCCCTCCCTGTTATTATTAGTTATGAGGGCCGATGGGGCGGGACCCTGTTTGTAACATTTCATATGTCCTGTAGAGACTATTTGGGGTACTGGGAGCATGACTATTTTAAGGTATAACAAGTATTTTGAAAGCAGTAAGTACTAGACTTCCCCTTTTAGCTTAAATAAAACCCCAAAAACCAGAAATTCAGCTATAAAATGTCAAGACCATGTACGCTGTATCTTCTGACTTCTTTCTAATAATAATGATAATGATTTTCATTTCACAATCATCAATATCTTCAGCACCATCATCGTCACTATCACCATGATCATTAGCATAGCCCTGTGTTATTAAGCAATACTATGAAGGAGATGCTATTCTAAGTACTCTGCATATTTATTATTTCCAATCACTACAAGCCTATAATGTAATTATTCATGATTATTGCCATTTTAAGAAACCTGAAGCTTAGAGACAGGAAGCTATCTGCTTTTAGAGGGACACCCGAGCATCACCTGTGGCTGAGCATCACCTTAGCTAGTACAGGTCCCAGAGTGCTTTGGGATATCTTCTGACATCCCTCTGCATTTTCTTTGACCTGGTCACTTCCTCTGCTTCTCTTTGGTCTGGGATTTCTGGAAATGGCTTTGTCACACATGAACCCAACTTGTGATTTGTCAGCCCCTGCAGTGCCCATGGGTTTATAGTGAGTGTCATAATGCCCTAGTCCCGTATGAATGAGCCTTAGGGAAGCAGGTGACTAGGACAGCAGAAGATGTAAATTTTATTTAATAGTCTTTACAATATTACTTCCTTAATACCTTGCCTTTGGCTGCTATTTCTCATATGTGTGTATGTTTAGGTAAGAATAAGCAGATTGTATGTTTAGTCTATGATTGGGATTAGTACAATATAAGAAGTATCACCTCAAAATGGACTGTTCTCCTTCTGGCTATTGAAGATTAACTTATATCAGATTGATTCTCTTGCTGAGAACTAGATAACATGCAAAAAATATTTTAAAAATATCTCAGAAGGGATTATAGAGTGACCTTAGTTTGTTAGGACCTTAGACTGCCAAGAACTAAGAGGCCAAGAGCCTTAACAGCCAGGAGGAGAACATTTCCTTTTGAGGGGTTTTAGGTAGTAAATACACAGAGCTGTTCACTTCGTGAAAATTCATCAGGCTGTATACACTTATGGTCTGTGCACTTTTCTGCATGCATGTATGACAGGTAACAGTTTAAAAAAGAAAGTTAAACTTATATAAAACTATAAGGTATATGTTTAGATTGTTCCTTGTAAAAATAAAATCCTCAAATCGATTTCACCTGCTGAAAGCTGTTAGTGTGATTAGTTTAATTAAACAAAAGAAAACTAACCCTTCTAGTATTCAGAATGACTGAAGCGGTAACAGGTAATCTTTTGGCATGAGAGTCAAGGAAAAAAATTTTTTTTTAATTTTAGAGCTAATACAAAATTAAAACAAAAAGCCATACTGAAGTTCATGAAAAAAATTTATAATTTTACAACTAAGATTGCTTTCTTTATTAAAGAGAATAAAGGCAATAAGAAAATGACCTCATTTTTAAACAACTAAAATGCACAAATGTTGGAATCTATTAAAAAGAGAAAACTTGAATTAGCTCTTTCCAATCAGTGTGACATTAAATGGGTGGCAATTGAAATACGAGGCATTCACCTGTACACTGGAAATATAGAGTAATAAAATGGTGGGAATGGTCCTTCTTCAAAATGGTTATCACGCTTTTGCAGTTATAACCCATTGATACATAAAGTTACCAGCTTCATGACCCAACCTCAGCATGATGCCACCTACCAAAGAAAACAATGTCAACAGCAAAAAGTAAACAAGCATTTTTCTTATTTGTCTTTAGAGACATTTTTTAAAACAGAAAATGCCATTATACAGCTAAAAATTTCTCAATTCCATTTTCTCTCTCTATGTAACCAGAGGAAAGCACTCCACAAAAGTTGATGAATCATTTTTATTCTTGTTACATGTATCTGTTCATAAACGTTGCATCATGTCCTTTTGCAACTTGCCTTTTTAATTCATATTTTGTTTTTGTTTTTGAAATATATACATGTTTATACATGTGGGTGTAGTTCATTAATTTTATCTGATCTTTAATATTCCATTGTATGGATGTACTGCAATTACTCACCCACTTTCTTCTTTGAAATTTTTGCCCAATTGATGGAAAAATTTTGCTGATGGATTGATATGTCATTGTTGTTTAAATATGCATTTCTAGTGAAAATGAGCACCTTTTCACATGATTGGTTATACTATGAATTTTAGTTCAAATCATTTGTGTGTTCTTTATGGATTTGTAAAGGTTCTAGTTACTAATATTACATCATGTCAGTTATGTGCCCAGCAAATATCTTTTTTCAGTGTAAGACTTCACTTCGTTTATAGAGATTTTAAAGTGTCAATATGTCACATTTATTCATTCATAATATAGCTTTATAACTTGTGTATTTTGTATTAGTTCATTAATCTCCCCTATTCTGTACAAATATTCTTCTATATTTCTCTCTAAGTTTTATATTTCGCTTTTCACATTTTGGTGTTTTATATATATGGTATGAGATAGGAATCTAAATTTTCCCCACAACCAGTTGATTGATTCCCTACAATTTATTAAGTAGTCTATCCTTTACTGTATACTGATCTTTAATACAATTTCCATCATATTCCAATTTGAAATATATACAAACATGTGATTGTGGGCTTTATTTCCTGTCACCTCGGTCTAGTTGTCTACAGGTTATATTTATGTAAGTCGCAATATCTGGCATAATGAGTCATCATTCCTTATACTTCTTGACTTGTCTTAGTCCTTTACTCTTTCATATGAATTTAGGAGTTGTTATTTCATTAATTTAAAGTATATAACTTTGGTTTTATAAAAAATGGGATCTTGTTTTTTAACATGGAAGTTTAATTATATTTTCTTTTATTATGTTTGCTGATATATATGGTCACACTTCTACAGCCTTCTATTGTATTTTTGTTTGTCATGATTTATCTTTGCTTCCTCTAGTTTTTTAGAATTCTAAATTTCATTTAAGAGTTATCCTCAAACTTATACCATGCATACATGAATTAACTAAATTTAATCAGTATAGTACCTTTGACATTGCAAAAGTAAAAGTGAATGTTAGTAAAATACTATCATTAAAGGCATGAGAAAACTAACAAACTATAAGTATATATCCAAATAAATTATTGTTTCTTGGAATTATTTTTTCTTTCTATCCTCTATGTCTCTGAATCTCTCTTTTTAATTTCTTTTATAGTTTACTCTGTGTGCTGAATTCTATGTGGCTTCTTCAATCTATTTTCTAATTTTCTACTTCTCTCTTCAACTGAATTATAGTTGCTGTTTAGTGCATCCTCTGAGTTTTAATTTTATTCTTATATATTCAGTCTATTGTCAATTATTTTTAAATCTAGTTTTCTTTTCCCCACATTGTTTCCCCACATGATATCTATCTCTTCTTTCACTTCACTTTTTTTTGGTAAATATGTTATCTCTATGAGGATTATATATTATTTCTAGTTCTTGCAGCACAAAATCTAACTTTTATTTTAGCTTTTGACTCTCCTTCATGTTGATTCATTTCCTCATACTATTTCATTTTGTTTAATAATTTTTTGTTCAGTGAGTGCTCTCTTTTCTGTGGGAGATTTTTGTATGGATAATTATAAAATTGTTTCTACAGAACTGTTATATATTTGCTTTTCCCAGTTTGTTATTTCTCAGCTTATAACTTCTTACCATGCTTAGTGAAAGATTTAATTTAAAATTTCTCACATGACACTGATGTCTATATACATTCCTAGCCAGTAAACAATTACACTGAGATTTTTCCAGTTTTCCTAATTCCCTGTCTACAGCAGAGGAATTCCTTTTAGCATCAATCCAGTGCAGAAAAAGCACTAACAAACAGCTACTTAATTTTAAAACTGGTTATTTTGGTAACTAACATATTCCCATTTCCTCTTTTATATTCAAGCTTACCCTTGTTCAGTCTTCCAGTTTTGCAAAGAAAATTCATTTGATATTAAAAATCATTAGACTATTAATCAGAAAACATTAAACTTGCTATCATTAAACTACACATGTCGATAGGACAGAATAGACTTCTTTGTGTATGACTCCCATCTGTCCCTTTAACAAATAATTATTAAACATATTGAACACAGTTTAATTTTGAACAATTCACTTCTATTGGAGTATTTTCTTATTAAATAAATAAAAATAAGTGTAAAGTACGTACCTTGGAATAAAAGGTACCTGAAATCTTTTTCATGTCTAAAATTCTATAAAACTTGGGGCTTTACATGAAGTAGAACTCAATAAACATTTCAGCTGCCATAGCCACTACCATTTAGGAGCTTCTGGTATCATAGAAAGCAATATGGTACCCAAAGTTGTCATACATACATGTATATGATTCTGTGCTTTCTCTTTGGGTTCATGGACTTATATTTAAATTTTGGCTCTTATTTATTATCTAAGTGGTCACTGTTAAGTTCCTCAGTCTCTCCAAACATCAGTATTCTCATCTGTAAATAAAATTAATAATGCTGAACTTGTAGGGTTATTGTGAGAATTTAGGATTTTGAGAGAATCAGGGCAAGTTCCTCTCTGTCCTCAGTTTTCTCACCTGTAAAATTGAAATAATAATCATCACAGAATTGTAAGAATTTATAAGAATTATAAGAGAAATTATAATAAATTGCTTAGCATTGTGTTTAATAAATGACAAGCTACTGTTACTTAGTTCATGGTATATTGGAGCAGAAAGGTGGAAGCTCTTCCTGGCCAGGCTTCTTCCTTACCCCAGATAAAGGCTCCCTGATGCAGCCCCCTGGCTCACCCTGGACGTGAGCTTGCCTTCAATCCTGTCTGTCTTCCTAGGCAGTTCTGCCTTCTTGGCCATGGATGATACTGAAACAAACTGTGTTCACAGCTATACCCTTGGAGCTACTTACCTGGGAAAACAATGCTCACTACTTTTTGAATTTCCACTTTGCTCTTCCATGATTATAAAGTCATTTCTCCATCAGCATGTACTTCTGGTCTCTGTTCCCTTGAAGACTGTCTTCCCCACAAATCCATGGTTCCTTTTCTGTATCCTGATCCCCTGTAGCTTTTCCTGGGTCATGTCACAATATATGTAGTCCTTGTAGTGTTTCATGTGTATTTCCCTACATTTCCATTATAAAGTGTGAAACCAGCTATCCTATGTTACAGACCCTTGATATATAGAGAAGGGAAAGGGGAACGGGAAGGGGAAGAGGAAATGGGTAGGAAGAGGGGAAGGGGTGAGGGAAGGAGAGGAGGAGGTTGAGAAGAAGAAAAGAAGAGGAAGGAGGGGGAGGAGGGGGAAGAGAAGGGAAGATGAGGAGGGGGAAGGGGAAGAAGAGAGGGGAAAAATCTAAATGTACTTCTGCAAAGTAGACATATTTTCTATTTGCTTTAATAAAGTATCTCATATTTTATATATTGATTACATAACTGATTAAAAAAATTTTAGGGCTTCCCTGGTGGTGCAGTGGTTGAAAGTCCGCCTGCCGATGCAGGGCACACGGGTTCGTGCCCCGGTCTGGGAAGATCCCACATCCCGCGGAGCAGCTGGGCCCATGAGCCATGCCCGCTGAGCCTGCGTGTCCGGAGCCTGTGCTCTGCAATGGGAGAGGCCACAAGAGTGAGAGGCCCACGTACCGCAAAAACAAAAACAAACAAAAAATTTTAACTTTTTGTTATGATGCACTAATCTATCATGAGATGTTTAATTTTAGAAGCACAAGAAAGGTTTATGATTCAAAGCTTATATTTTAAACCAAACTGTTAAACATCTTAAAATTATAAATTCAGAAGAGAAATGTTCTTATAGATTACATTTGACCATTGTTTTAGAGTTCCTCTAAAAGCTAGGAAGTTGCTTCTATCCCTGCTACAAAGCCACTGTTGAGAAATTGATTAGAGAAGGAAAATAACATTTAACACCCACAGGATATCTTATCTCCAAATAATATGACAAAACCGTAGTTCAGGAAACTTCATGAAGGCCTGGTAAAAATAATAAGGCCTGATTAAATAAAAAAGTGGAAAATTGAATGTTCAAAATTTATATATATATATATATATATATATATATTTAAAATAAATTTATTTATTTATTTTTGGCTGTGTTGGGTCTTCCTTGATGTGTGCATGCTTTCTCTTCTTGTGGCGAATGGGGGCTGCTCTTCGATGTGGTACGTAGGCTTCCCATTGCGGTGGCTTCTGTTGTTGTGGAGCACGGGCTCTAAAAGTGGGCTTCAGTAGTTGTGGTGCACAGGCTCCAGAGCGCAGGCTCAGTAGTTGTGATGCAAGGGCTTGGTTGCTCCACAGCATGTGTGATTTTCCTGGACCAGGGGTTAAATCTGTGTCCCCTGCATTGGTTGGCAGATTCTTAATGACTACACCACCAGGGAAGTACTAAAATGTATATTTTAAACTATTTATTCAGTAAATATTTATAATTTGCTTTGCTATGTATAAAACACAAATTAGATCCTGGTATAAGAGAGTTTTACAGTCCTATAAAAAGGAGTCTATTTCCATAAATCACTGTCTTATAACATAGAAAATAATGTGCCATAAAAGAGAGATATTAAACTACATTACAAATAAAAAGAGGAAAAAATTATTTCCAATTAGTAGTATAGAGGAAGGCTTTGTAATAGAGGGTGGCTGATTCTTGAAGGAGTAGGATTTAGACTTGGAGTGTCTTTATGGTCTAGTATTCATACTTTTAGAGATGAGATAGACTAATATTAGTGGCAAAAGGAAGCACTTTTATCTGTCCAAGAAACATTCATTGAGTATGCTGTGCTAGGAACTGTACTAGGTGCTAGGGTAAAAAATATAAGAAGAACTTCCTGTCTTCCAGGAGCCCACAGTTTAATGTTTAATGTTCACATGGGAAATGGGGGCATGAGTGAAAGCATGTGGACAAAGGCAGAAAGGGGCATCAACTATTCTGTTTAGAGAAGGGAAGGCTATACAAAAGAAGGAGTAAGAAAAAACTCAGGAAGGCCACTACATTTGTGTTTAAGTTTAATTTGTTTTTAATTTAGTAAGTTACAAATTAAAAATTCTAATGACTCTTGGGACTGAGAGTGTCTTTCAAAATTTCTTTAAGTGCGAAGGAGATGCAGAAGATGTGAAACTTCAAATAATGTCTGCTACTTGATTTCTAGTCAAGATGACATTGTAAGTTAATATTTTTGAGCCCCTCTTCTGCTTCAAACACATGACAGTAACAGGAAAAATATAAAAAGAGAAATTAGAAAGGCTTAGACAAAGTTATGTCATAAATTTTTAACATACGTAAAATGTAAAAACCAAAATGTAAATTATTAAGTTTCTCTACCCTGTTACCTCCAGAAAACAATCATGCATTACACAGATTTTGCACTCCCAACTTCCTAGTAATTTTTGTTTAAGGCTTAATCTTTTAAATAAAAATAGCTCTTCTATTTTTCATTAGTCAAGAATTCGGAACATTCTCATGTAAAATTCAGTTTTAGTTTCCTCTATTATTTTCATTCCACATGGAGTGAGTGTATTCACATCTTTATTGATTTTATTGGCTTCCTTTGCATTACCTTTCCTCAAGTGTTTTAGAATTTTGCAAAGGAATCCTCTGGAAAGAAGCAGCAATAAAATAGGAAAAAAACATGAGATAATCAACAAAACTAGAACTGGCTCTTTGAAAACTAAACAAGCCAGATTGTATTACAACATAAGTAAGCAAGATTGATTAAGAAATAAGAGAGACTGCACAAATAAATAGTATGAATAATGAAAAAGTAATGTAACCATAGATACAGTGGAGAGATAAGAGAAAGTTTGATACTATTTCAACCAGTTACTTAAAGTTTTAGAAGCTGGATAATTTTCTATAAAAATAGAAATAATTAAACATGCTTGAAAAAAGGCACCAGTAACCATTATAGAACTCTTTTTCATAGAAAATATAGAAATAAATGTATTTATGAGTACAAATAGTTCACATATAATACAAACTGTGCCAAAGTATAGAAAAATAAGGAAAGCTGCCCAATTCATTATGTGAGGTTAATAAATATCAACACCAAAATCAGATAAAAACAGAAGAGAAAACACAGTATAAGCTATTCCCAAGTGTGATCACTATGCAAAAGCTTAAACATTAGCAAATTAAATATAATATAATAGTAAAAATAAACTGTATTGTTTTTTTAAAGTCATTTTTGTCCAGAAAAGTGATAATGGGGCAACATTATAAAAATCCCTTAGTGTAATTCCCTACATTGATTATCACCTTGATACCAAAACCAAAGATGTCACAAAGAAAGAAAACTATAGGCCAATATCACTGATGAACATAGATGCAAAAATCCTCAACAAAATACAAGCAAACAGAATCCAACAGCACATTAAATTGAAAGCATTTCCACTAAGATCAGGAACAAGACAAGGTTTCCCACTCTCACCACTATTATTCAGCATGGTTTTGGAAGTTTTAGCCCCAGCAATCGGAGAAGAAAAAGAAATAAAAGGAATCTAAATAGGAAAAGAAGAAATAAAGCTGTCACTGTTTGCAGATGACTTGAAACTCTACATAGAGAATCCTAAAGATGCTACCAGAAAACTACTAGAGCTAATCAATTAATTTGGTGAAGTAGCAGGATACAAAATTAACGCACAGAAATCTCTTGCATTCCTATACACCACTGATGAAAAATCTGAAAGTGAAATTAAGAAAACACTCCCATTTACCATTGCAACAAAAAGAATAAAATATCTAGAAATAAACCTACCTAAGGAGACAAAAGACCTGTATGCAGAAAATTATAAGACACTGATGAAAGAAATTAAAGATGATACAAATAGATGGAGAGATATAACATGTTCTTGGATTGGAAGAATCAACATTGTGAAAATGACTCTACTACCCAAAGCAATCTACAGATTCAATGCAATTCCTATCAAACCACCAGTGGCATTTTTCACAGAACTGGAACAAGAAATTTAACAATTTGTATGGAAACACAAAAAACTCTGAATAGCCAAAGCAATCTTGAGAAAGAAAAAAGGAGCTGGAGGAATCAGGCTCCCTGACTTCAGACTATACTACAAAGCTACAGTAATCAAGACAGTATGGTACTGGCACAAAAACAGAAAGATAGATCAGTGGAACAGGATAGAAAGCCCAGAGATAAACCCACGATTATAGGGTCACCTTATCTTTGATAAAGGAGGCAGGAATATAGAGTGGAGAAAAGACAGCCTCTTCAATAAGTGGTGCTGGGAAAACTGGACAGCTACATGTAAAAGAATGAAATTAGAACACTCCATAAAACCATACACAAAAATAAACTCAAAATGGATTAAAGACCTAAATGTAAGGCCCGACACTATCAAACTCTTAGAGGAAAACATAGGCAGAACACTCTATGACATAAATCACAGCAAGATCCTTTTCAACACACCTCCTAGAGAAATGGAAATAAAAAGAAAAATATAAAATGGGACCTAATGAAACTTAAAGTTTTTGCACCGCAAAGGAAATCATAAGCAAGATGAGAAGACAACTCTCAGAATGGGAGAAAATATTTGCAAATGAAGCAACTGACAAAGGATTAATCTCCAAAATTTACAAGCAGCTCAATATCAAAAAAAAAAAAAAAAACCCAATCCAAAAATGGGCAGAAGACCTAAATAGACATTTCTCCAAAGAAGATATACAGATTGCCAACAAATACATGGAAAAATGCTCAACATCATTAATCATTAGAGAAATGCAAATCAAAACTATTGTGAGATATCAACTCACACCAGTCAGAATGGCCATCATAAAATCTACAAACAGTAAATGCTGGAGAGGGTGTGGAGAAAAGGGAACCCTCTTGCACTGTTGGTGGGAATGTAAATTGATAGAGCCACTATGGAGAACAGTATGGAGGTTCCTTAAAAAACTAAAAATAGAACTACCATATGACCCAGCAATCCCACTACTGGGCATATACCCTGAGAAAACCATAATTCCAAAACAGTCATGTGCCAAAATGTTCATTGCAGCTCTATTTACAATAGCCAGGACATGGAAGAAACCTAAGTGTCCATCAACAGATGAATAAATAAAGAAGATGTGGCACGTATATACAATGGAATATTACATAGCCATAAAATAGAAATGAAATGGAGTTATTTGTAGTGAGGTGGATGGACCTAGAGTCTGTTATACAGAGTGAAATAAGTCAGAAAGAGAAAAACAAATACCATATGCTAACACATATATATGGAATCAAAAAAAAACAAAAAAAAGAAAAATGGTCATGAAGAACATAGGAGTAAGACTGGAATAAAGACACAGACCTACTAGAGAATGGACTTGAGGATACCGGGAGGGGGAAAGGTAAGCTGGGACAAAGTGAGAGAGTGGCATGGACATATATACGCTACCAAACGTAAAATAGATAGCTAGTGGGAAGCAGCTGCAAAACACCGGGAGATGCAAGAGGGAAGAGATGGGGACATAGGTATATGTATAACTGATTCACTTTGTTATAAAGCAGAAACTAACCATTGTGAAGAAATTATACTCTAATAAAGATGTTTAAAAAAAATTAAAAATAAAAATTGCATTGTCATCTCAATAGAAGCAGAAAAATTCTTTAAAATTTTAGCATATATTATGGATAATAATAAAATTGTTTTTGAAAATAATTTTCAAGTAAAAGTCCCTTAATCTATTGAAAAGTATCTACCAAAGCCTTATATCAAATACCTTACCTATGGCTAATATATAAAAATATTTGCATTAAAACAGTGGCGCTGCTAGCATTTAAATTGTCAGTGGAGGTTTTAGCCATGACAAGAAAAAGAAATAAAAATAGAAGGATTTGAAAAGAAGAAAAAAAAATTATTTGAATATGATATAGCCAAACTGCTAAGAAGAGTATTTAACAGATTTATTGGGCTATAAGATCAATATGCAAAAATTGAAAGTATGTTTATACATCAACCATAGCAGAATAGAGAATATAATAGGGGAAAAAAGGTACAATTCACAATAATGACTATAAGGAACATAAAAATACATGTTAACATGTGGAAGGCCTTAACTAACA
>NW_020174266.1:843209-861364 GCF_003031525.2 Neophocaena asiaeorientalis asiaeorientalis | reverse complement strand
GATTGACGGATCCAAAAATTGGATGAAAGTGAAAGAATGACAATGTACATGAATGGCAAGAGTTAATATAATTAAGAGGCTAATTCTCCCCAGATGAATTAATTCAATAATATTTCAATCAAAATTCTGATAGGGTCCAAGAATTGCCATGACATTTTTAGGAAAGGTATATTTATGCAGGTGTACTTTACTACATTTAAAACAAATGGACTAGATATACCCATATCAACACATAAATCTCAACAAATCTTGTGTGAAAAAGCAAATTGCAGAATACACTATATGATTACACTTATGTAAAACTTCAAAGAACTCTATAAACAAGTTCTGTTGTATGGATAAGCATATATGTAGTAAAAATATAAAAACAGTCATCATAAAGGACATAAAGCAGCTCTCCAGTGAGAGAGGGGAAAAGTGGGCTTAAAAATTATGAAAATGGGTCTTCCACTGAATTTGCTTTATTGTTTTCACAAAGAGAGATCTGTTGAAAGAATGACAAATGTTACCATTTATTAAATCTGGGTATGGGGTGATGTGGCATTGTTATATTATTCTCTGTATTTCTGTAATATTTTTATTGCAATATTTCATAATTTTAGGCACAAGTTTGCCACATACCATTTTTGAGTTTACCTGGTTGGGAACTAGGGGGCAGAAAATAAAGTTGTACATCATGACTTCATCCCTTCTCCCATAGGGACCTACTGGTTTATTGCTGTAGCATTTAAGCACTCTATCAATATGGGATTCCAGGTTTAGGGGGAGGCATAAGTCACATCAGGTGCTACTTCCTTCTAGAGATAAAGAAAAGGACCTCTGATCATTTTGCTGTCATCAGGGATTTGGGAGTATGTGCCTTCTGCGTCTTTTTTCTCTCTGGATCTCATTACTTCAGTCTACATCAGATAATGAAAGTTGCAATCTGACTTTACCTCTAAGACCCACGGAATCTCTTAGTGAGATAAAAGAAATTTATACTTAAGGGTTGTTTTTCATCCTCTTCTCTCCCTGAACACTTAAGTCTGTTTCCCCTCATCTTTCCTATCTTTTCATTTGTCACTCTTCTCCTTCCATGTCCAGGTTTCATGGACCACCATTTTCCAGCCCCTGTTTGTTTCTCATGTGACTTGTTAGTATGGGTTAATACAGCCAAGAGACCAATATATTTTAGAGAAAGTTTTCTGAAACCATTAATTTGTGAGGATATAAAGGGATATTCTTGAAGAACTTATCATTACATTAACATTGCAGATCAAATCCACACTAGCCCCCAGTATAGCTTCTCTGGACCATGACAGTCTGATAAAGAATAGACCATCCATGAAATGGTTTCAGTGGTTGCTCCAAACCAGTGAAATAGAGCTCTCCCAGGCCAGCTAGAACACTCATCGTGTTTACTATTAGCAAAGTACCCTAAAGAGCCATAATGTTTGATGAATATAATGCGAAAGAGGCATGGGGTAGAAAACACACAGTGTGTATCTGGTGGTGGAGCCAATCACTTGGCTAGGGAGTGGCCCTGGTAGACTGCCCACTCTTTTCATTTCAATGATCCTTGGAAGTTTTCTATTACTCACTGCTTAGAGAATAACTCTCAACAGGTAAATACCTAATGGAGATAAAAATTTCTTTTAAGATTCCAGTAAATTCATTGTTAATGTTAGGACTGTAGTGTAGAAGCATAATGAAGTATAGAGTTAATTTTTGAAGCAGAATTTATTTTTATGGCTTTATAAATGATTTTATTGATATGTTATAGAATCATTAATGTTCTAAAGGGTTAACTAAATTATTATTTTATACTTTACTACATTTTATGGGGGAAAAGATATACTATAGAGATACTCATAACTCATATTTATGAACACCCAATTTCTTAGTTATATACATTAGAGTAACTTGCTAATATACCAGTGAAGTTGAAAGCATTAAGTATTTGAGAATCTTAAGGATTTTTTGTTTTGTTTTGTTTTTCAGACCAGTTTAAGATTTGAATAAGAAAAGCAAGAGCCTTGTTTTTGGCCTGGCTTTGAGATGTCTGGGAACAATTAACAAATTTCTTCAGTATTAAAAATAAGTTGGTATTTTAATAATTTTATACTAAAAATTGAATTTTTTCATTATTAAAGTATGTTATTTATCTGTTATCTTGTAAAACAAGAACTAGACTTGTTGACAATAAATGCTGTTTATCATTACCTCATTCTTGTTTCTTAAGATATTCTCTTAATCTCTCCATGCCTCATTTTTTCTAAGAAAAAATATTTATTAATTATTGAAACACAATATCTTTGTAGAATAATGTTAAAATAATGTAAGGTAGGAGCATATTGATTAATGCAAAATTCGTAACTTTACTCTAGATCTTGAATCACTTCATTTCAGTAGGCTTAACTCTCTTGTTAGCGTCTAAGGCACAGAATGGCTGTACTAAAAATCTCTACTGTCATCTTCTAACAAAACACATATATGTGTCTCTTCCATAGTATTGAATATAAATCACAATTTTGGTAGAATCAGCAAGATATTGCACTTATTCCAGAAACGTACAGCTGGTGTTCTTATTAACTGGGCAGTTTTGTTGTTCTGATTCTGATTCTGAAATAGGTTAGATATGTCTCTTTGTACCTTTTGGTTTAAGAAATTATGAGGTGAGAAAGTTTGTTTCATTGACTCTTGAAACACATGTGAATATATAAAATTCATTGTTTACAATTGACTGCTAAGGGATAACACATGGAAATTATATATTAATCATGGTGATTTATTCTAGTGCTGAAAAACAAGATGTTAAATTATGCCATAAGAAGAAGCATAATTCAGTGAATTTTTATGATCTGTAGAGATGGGCAAATTGCATTGCAAATGATAAATGAGATTTCAGCATCAAGATCTACAAATAAATCATCATAAGTAGATATTTTGATTTATTAATATAACTAGGAAGTGGCCCCTTGGGATGTGCATGTAATTTTCAGTGGTTGTCCTGGTAAGAGACAGCTAACTTATTAATGTGTTGTGGGTTTTTTTTCCTATAAGTAACTACTCTGAATATTTTGAGGGAAGAGTTTATTCCTTTAGAAATAAGATTCCTTGGGTTTCCCTGGTGGCGCAGTGGTTGAGAGTCTGCCTGCCGATGCAGGGGACACGGGTTCGTGCCCCGGTCTGGGAAGATCCCACATGCCGCAGAGCGGCTGGGCCTGTGAGCCATGGCCGCTGATCCTGCGCGTCCGGAGCCTGTGCTCCGCAACGGGAGAGGCCACAGCAGTGAGAGGCCCGCGTACCACAAAAAAAAAAAAAAAAAAGAAATAAGATTCCTTGCACATGGAAGTGGGGATGGATGCTAATTTGATTAGCTCAGTACCAACACACAGAGTTCAAAGTTGATAAAATTCAACAGGGCAGTTGGGAGGTCTCTTTCTCTACTTTTTACTTAAAGGAAGTCATTGCATCTAAATGCACCCATTTTCCTTATGAGTAAACTCTGGGTGTTTTATTTTCTACCTGAGTTGCAAAGTTCCATATCCATGTCTTAAGCTTCTACTTCAATATCATTGGAAGATTAATGAGCATTCATGTGTGTGTTTCCATCAACTGGTATCCAAAACTGTAACCTAAAAATTACTAAACAGGAAAACAAAAGCTTTCATCTACTCATTCCTTTTCTCTTTTTGAATTTTATTTTATTTATTTTTATACAGCAGGTTCTTATTAGTTATCCATTTTATACATATTAGTTTATATATGTCAATCCCAATCTCCCAATTCATCACACCACAGAACATTAACTTTTGTTCTAAGGTCAACCCTAATTTTTTTTTTTTTTTACATCTTTATTGGAGTATAATTGCTTTACAATGGTGCTAGTTTCTGCTTTATAACAAAGTGAATCAGTTATGCATATACATATGTTCCCATATCTCTTCCCTCTTGCGTCTCCCTCCCTCCCACCCTCCCTATCTCACCTCTCTAGGTGGTCACACCTATTAAAGGAATGAGTAGCTGGTGTATTAAAGGAATGAGTAGATCAGCTACTCATTCCTTTAATAGGTACCAACTGATTGCTTGTAGGTCAAAGACTATGCTAAAGCTTGGAGAAACAGAATGCACAAACAGAATGCACAAAATATAGCCCCTGCTTTCAAGGAAGTGACAGTAGAGTGAGAGAAAGAAATATCTAAACTGGCTATTTCAATGTAGTGTGTGTGGTATGTGCTTGATAGAGAGAGGACAATGTACCATGGGACAGACATGTAAACTAGAGAGCATCCTTGAAGAATTAGGATTGTTGCCACAGTAAAAAAAAAAAAAAAGGTTTTGATAAAATACTTCCAGGAGGAGATGATGCTCAAGTTGAATCTTGAAAGATGTAAAGAGCAGTTAAGGATATCCCTGCAAGGGGAGTGGCCTATGCCACAATCCGTAGATTAAAGGGAGTATATTCAGGAATGAAGAGAAGGTCAATCTGTTGAATGTTCCAGAATGTAACCTAAAGAGAAAAGTGGAAGCATCTGGTATCCTAAGCTTCCTTTTCTAACCTCTCTTTCCTTATTTTTGAAAGCAGAGTTATCCTACATCTCCTGCTTGGGAAGAGGCCAAGGTTGTAGCCAGACTTGGAGTTCAAATTCCGCCTTTAGAGCCTGCTACTTGTGAGGTGTTACCTAAACTTCTCAGCCTCAACTTTCTCGTTTGTTAGAAGACAACAATAACAATAACTAAATATATGACAATAGGACATGTGAAGTTGTGATGCTCACATGAGAGAATGTGGAAGTGTCTAGAGAGTGTGTGACACATCAAAGTTTCTTAATGCATATTAGTTTTCTTTTATTTTTGTTTCCTATTTCTAAAATGGAGGACTTGATTCTTTCCCTCATAACTGGATCTTGAGGATCAAATAAAATTATGCATGGAAAATAACCAATAAATTAACTTAGATGTATTGCATGTTCATTATTTATTTATGTGTGGGGGAATAAATTTAGAGCATGGCAGGTAGAATTTCCCTATAAAAACCCACTCCTCTACAGTTGTTTATTCTCTGATTGCTTACAGCAAGATGGGACAGCAGTAAGGTTGCTGTGGCAGAGAGAACATCTGGTTTGTCATTCATTTTTATTCACTTCACTGAAAAACACCAAACAGAGCTTTCTTCTGCCTCTTTCAAACTTGCCTTCTATCTTCCAAGATCTATTCAGTCTTTAGGCCAAAGTTCTGCCTTGTTTAGAGTAAATCAATGTAGCCTTTCTGGCTCTTTTAGTTCTTTATATCAAGGTCAATGAAGCAGCATGATATAAGACCATGGGTTGGGAAACTTTTCTGTACAGCATTGGATAGTAAGTATTTTAGGGTTTGTGAGCCATATAGGTCTTTGTTGCATATTCTTTGGGTTTTTTGGGTGTTTTTTTTTGGCAACCCTTTAAAACTGTAAAAACCATTCTTATCTTATGAGCCATACAGAAACAGACCTCAGACTGGGTTTGGGTGAAAGGACATAGCTTCCTAATCCCTGGTATAAGCAATAAAGGAACCAGCAGCACTTAGACTGAGTATGGACTATTGGATGAGATCGCTAATGAAAAAGGAGTTCTCAGTACACTTCAGGTATGGTATAAGCATCTTACTTATCTTGTTCAGTCCTCAGAGCAACATTATGTGACAGGTATTATATAGATACACTATTAAGAAGCTGAAGCTGGGAAAACCATCCCCACCCCACTGCTCAGATTTAGTCCCCATTTACTATTTACCTGCTATATAACATAAAGTAGGTAATTTATCATCTCTTAATCTTTAAGTTTCAGTTTCCTAATCTGTAAACAAGGAATAAAAATTAGTACCTTTATAGGTTTTTTTGTTTGTTTCTTGATGAGGATTAAATAAGCTAATATGTGTAGGCGATGTCTGACACAACAGATATGCTCCATACATATCAGCTTTATCATCATTACTTCAGAGGATCAGGTTATTGGTCCTTGTTCTATCACTTGCTATTGCTCCTTGTAAGCACTTGGGAGCCATATGACCTCGATCAAGTCATTTATATACTTTGTGCTTATTTCCTCTTAAATAAAGTGGGTGATAGTAGCATTTCAGGACTACCCTGAGGATCCATGAAGAGAGCTAGCAAAAGTCAAATAAACATACAAATTTAAGAAATAATAATTACCTTTTATTCACTCTTATGTGCCTAGCTTCATCCAAGGTCTCCATTTCTGTTGTCAATATGTTTCTTATAGCAACTCTAGAATAGGCATTTTGACAAATGTGAATACTAGCTGTAAAAATACTTAAAAGAAATGAAGTGTTAGTCACGTGTGGATTTATTTCATTGAACCTACACAAAACGAGGACACTCAACAACCACAAATCTTGCTCTTAAACTTCATTGTCATCACACACTTCTTCACACAGGTGGCTCAAAGCTTGAGGACTCCCTTGAAATATCATCCACATCATGAAGTTCAAGACCTAATTCCTAATGATGACTCATCTTCACATCATTTTTTAATTTAGTTTGTGATTATCCATATATAAATTACCTATTTTGTGATATCTGTGAACAAAAAGAAAACCCCTTAGCACAATTCTGAGTCACCCTTCACTTTCACTATAGAGCCAGAAAGGACTATTTACTGATTAAGTAATACTGATCTGAAGAGAGGAAGTGATTGCCTAGGATTGTTCAGTGTATGGGTCAGAATTTAATCCAAGAAGCAGACCTAGTAGGAGCTATAGAGAATAAGGGATTATTATAGGGATTGGACCTTATGAAATTGTGGGGGCTGGTTAAACAGTCTATGTGAGGCTACTGCTTCTGTATCTGATACTGGAGCCTGAAGTCCACATTTAAAGCAGTGAGGAAGGGAAAATGACTCTGAACAGGGGGAAGCAAGGACAAAATGGGTGGGCTAGAACTCATGAGGATAGCCTGAACTCATACTAGTCTCTCACCACCACAAAGCTTTCAACTTTGATGATGGAATTATCTGCAGGAAAAGTTGGTATTCTACTTCATGGAGCTAAGCACACATACAATGTCCAGCAGGAAATAAAATTGCTGCAGGTCTGGCTACTGCCCCACACAAACAACTCAAGCTAGCAGATAAGCAAGTGTTTGAGCTACAGCTGCTGCTTCAGACCTGCAATAACCTTGCCCACATGAAAAGAATACGGATGCTATTTCACTTTCACTTTCCACATCCCACCCAAAATGTCTCTTGTGATCCATGCTAACTTTGAACTCTGCAGCAAAAGGAATTTTGGGAAACAGTTTAGCATAGCTAAATTGGCACAATATACATACTCCAATTTGAGTAAGTATGTGATGATACAGAACCTGAACTCTGTTTTTTCTAACTCTTAGCCCAGAGATTTTCTCACAAAGCTCTGCTGACTCGTAATTTTCTTCTATATAAACTGGAAGTCATAATGCCATCCTCATAGAGTGATTGCACAAGATAATGTTTATAAAGTACCCCAAACAATGCTTGGCAGGCTAAAAAAGGCTATCTCTGGGGCTTCCCTGGTGGCGCAGTGGTTGAGAGTCCGCCTGCCGATGCAGGGGACACGGGTTCGTGCCCCGGTCTGGGAAGATCCCACATGCCGTGGAGAGGCTGGGCCCGTGAGCCATGGCCGCTGAGCCTGCGCATCCGGAGCCTGTGCTCCGCAACGGGAGAGGCCACAACAGTGAGAGGCCCGTGTACTGCAAAAAAAAAAAAAAAGGCTATCTCTTTTTTTCTTGATTCCTACTTGGGGACTAAGAAAACATAATTAGTAAGAAAGATAATTCTTTTTAGGGGAAAAAGTTATATGTTGTATTCCTCAAGAAAAATATGTTTGATTTGGAACCAGCCATTATTTTAGATTACTCACTCCACTGATTCCCATTACCAGTAGGGATAATGGAGAGTCAAGTGGCAATTTCACCACACCAGTTTAAAAGCTGGCTTTCACTCCTGTTTATGTGGAGTGGAAGAAATGTGCTATTCCATATGGAAGAGAGAGGAAAGGGGAAGAGAGAGTCACTCGGTTCCTGGATGATTACTGAGAATCATTCTGTGACCAAAATAAGCTGATTAAAACCAGAGTCCCGCCGCTGAAGTGAAATTAAGCCACACAGTGTGACTTTAATACCAGGCTCTTTCCTTATGGTGTGTTGCATAATAGAAGCCAATTGAAAAATACACATTAGGACATATAAATATAAATAAATTGATGCACTGTGCAGAAAGCAGGCCCCAGGGGAGCCCACAGTGAAAGGTGGTATTTTCAGAGTTGAGAGCAGTTATTTTCATTGATGAAAGGGAAATGGGAGTAAGAGAAATATATCAGAGAAAGAAGGGGTAGTTTCTGTAATTGTATAAGGTTGGTTCCTTGTCTGACTAGCTGCATGAAGAAATGCAGGAGAACAAATATTTATATCCCATCCTTTTCTGGATACTCTTTCTCCCATCTCTGTAGCACCTGCAGTCTGTCCATGTAATTGAGCACAAAATTATTTTACTACTTTTCTTGTTCCTTCATTTTCTCTAAAGGTAGGTTTTTTTAAATTCTTGTTCTCCAGGATACAGTCATTTGGGTGGATGAACAAAAAAACATGGGCAGCCATAGCCTCTGTAAAGATGCTTTGACCTTGGTACCCATCAAGAGGACAAACTGAGTTCCCAAATACCTCCTTTGTCTTTCTTCAGCAGGCTGGGTGACCAGTGTAACCTATCTTTTACCTTGGCAGATATTACAGTTAACATGCTGCTCTCCAGTTTCCCATCTGGTGACCATAATCCCCAGATTCTTCAGTCCCTGTGGTTCCCACGGGTAAGGTGACCTTGGGTTTGCCATTGACGGCTGACATTGTTACAAAAGATTATTTTGACTCCCTTCTGTTACTCTGAGTGCTTCTCTCATAAAGAATGAGGTGAGATATTTCCTCAGTGGTGTCAATTTTGTTCGGGGATCCCGAAAGTATTGCTCTGTGCTTTGAGTTTCTTGGAGAATGCTATTTTAAATATGATAGAGTTTCTCCCAGCTTGAGTCAAATACTGTTTAATTGTTCCTGCATCGATACATCTAAAAATATTTTTTCTTCACCTAAAATAAACATTTTTTTTGGAAAAAGCCTAAGCAGCTTGACTCTCTTCTACCAAAGGATGAATTTCTGTCTCTGAGAGAGTTTAGGAACAATTTTGCTAAGCTTGATTGAAAATTTCAAAGTTCTTTTGTCCCTCTTTTTCTGAGGACTTTCATGGGGCCTTCATACAGACAAAACTCTTGATAACAACTTACCTATCCTGATGTGTGTAGATCTTCAACAATTATTGATTACTCCAGCAAACAGACTATAACTATGATGGACATATAATCTACATTTTTATGCTATTATGTCATTTGGCATGATGCAACCTGGAATTATAGTCATTCAACACATACTTGTTGAGACTCACTGTGTTCCAGGCTAGTGCTGGGTGGGTATAGATGAATAAAACAAAGGTGTTCTCTATCATTGTGGACTTTACAAACTTGTACAGACACAGACAGTAAATAAACAATAAATATATAATGATAAATTGGGGTAAGTCCTATAAAGGAAAGAAATCAGATTCTATGAGAAAGATGAGAGCAGGGACCAACCTGAGAAGGACATCTAGAGAGATTTCTTGAAGAGTTTAAATATGAGCCAGAATTTGAAGGGTAAGCAGGAACTAACCATGTGGAGGGATTGGAAGTCAGGGAGTTTAGAGTAAAATTCAGTCTCTGAAACCCCAGGATGTACCTGTTGGCTGTGAGTAAGTTCGATATTTTGAGAAATGTACTAAATCCACAGAAAATAGTTGAGCACATTATAGCATCTGTCCTGATGACATTTTTACCACATGTGAATGTTTTGCACTTTGCTGTAGTGTGGTCCTCTGCTGTTATTTAAAAGTCAAGTTTTTGCCCTCACAGCCTGCATTTGTTCGGTGAATGGCCTATCTGTTATCCCTTTGCAAGTTGGGTGACGAAAAGCCAAGTGGGAATGATTTTTTGGTCTATGGATAAGAGTTTTCCCAGGAAGATGGAGTCAGAAGGAAAGGTATGCCAAGCAGAGAAGAGAGAATGCTCAAAGCTACAGATAATAGAAAGAACATGGCAAGTTGAGCGAATCAAGAGAAGTTTGGTATAGCCTGGAGAATGATGTGGGATATGAGGCTGGAGAAGTGAGGGACAGCTTGTGAAAGGTTACATGGACCATGTTGAAGTGATTGAACTTGATCTTGTGGAAAAGTCAGAGCCAATGGCAATTTTTGAATCAGTGCTGCTCAAAATTAATAGTAATAATTTTTGGAGGGAAGACAGTAATGGCAAAGATGTTACTGTAGTTGTCCAGGCATGAGATGCTGAGGTCCCAGTTCATTAGCACTGAGAAAAGATTGCAGAGATATTTCCAAAGTAGAAATCACCATTTGATATGAAAGGATGGAAGAGAAGAGGGGTATGACTTCAACGTGTTGGGGACAGGGTGGATGATGACACCATGAATAAGAGTTGTGGGAGAGTTATCTCACTCCCATTGGAGAAAGCTTCTTCCTCATGTGTGCTCTTATAACACATATCTTCCTTTGCAGTGAACAACTGCTTACATGTTTGCTTCTCTTGGTTGACTGTGAACTCCTCAAGAGCAAAAATGCTTTATTTATCACTGAATCCCTAGCACAGCTGGCAAGACATATTTGAGGAATTCAATAAATTATAACTGCTATTATTATTAGGCTTTCAATTGTTGTGTTTTAGTGAATGGGTGACACACTTCTGACAGTATAATTGTGTATTCTGAAGGCTCCATAGAGAATGATGGGAAGTTGATTGAGAGAAATGGCTTTGATTCTTTAGGTGAATTTATTTCAAGAAGAAAAGTGATGACTCCTAAGGGAAGAAGAAATGTAATATGTAAGGGAACATATTAGCTGACCTAGTTCGGTTCCATTGCTAAAAGGAAGCCTTGGGAAATGTTTTAAAGCAAAAATAATACAGGAAATTAGTTCTGAAAATCCAACCATCTCGGTCAGGTCATCCTTAGCCCTGGATAGACAGAGAACCTTTGCACAAAGAACACACAGCTTTCTCAGATACTATAGAAAATTTGGAATTTACCTCAGCTATGCTTTTTTCCATTTACATTCTCTTTTTGTTAGACCCAATTCCTTCAGTTAGAGAATGTCACTGAATGTAATAATTGAATATAATTTTAATGAGAATGTTTATTTGGTCTGCTGAGGGTTTAATTTTTTTTTTTTAATGGTTGAACAGTGTCTTCTCCTAATGATCAAACTTCAATTATTTCATTAAACCATTATTTGCCTGTTTGTTTTTGAAGCAATCCTAAAACATAAACAGAATTCTTAGCTGAAAATTCAGCAATTGTGTTTTGGGCATTTTATTTCCTAAATATTTTTACTTATTTGCAATGAGCAAAGCACAGCATAAAAGCAATTAATTTTGATTAAAGAAGGACATTTTTCGGGCTTCCCTGGTGGCACAGTGGTTGAGCATCCACCTGCCGATGCAGGGGACACGGGTTCGTGCCCCAGTATGGGAAGATCCCACATGCCGTGGAGAGGCTGGGCCCGTGAGCCATGGCCGCTGAGCCTGCGCGTCCGGAGCCTGTGCTCCGCAACAGGAGAGGCCACAACAGTGAGAGGCCCGTGTACCGCAAAAAAAAAAAAAAAAAAGAATGACATTTTTCTAATAATCCAAATGCTAAGTGTTAGATTGTATTCTCTTCTCTTGGTTGCTTTGTTTGTATTAAATATTTTATGAACTTGAGATATGAAAGATAAAATGCATTACATGGTTTTATTACTGAAATATAGCTTTGTGTATCAATCATGAGCTTGACATCTTATCAGCTTTTTTCTTTTCTTTTTATATAACTATGCCTATTTGTTGATTGATAGGTTGTTGTCACATTCAGTATCATTCAAGCATCTTCTGTAGGTCTAATATTTTGCAAACCATGAGAAGATAATGTATTATATGTCTTAGAATCCTAGAGTTGGAAGATGTAGGTTGGTAAGTAGGAAAAAGGAGCTTCTAAGAACTTAGCTATATGAAAAGTAAGATTGTTCTCTCCAACTTGAATTATCAAATCAAGCCAAGGACCATTAGAATTAGACAGTCATCTTACGAAGAAGGAATGCCCCATAAACTTGTGGCAATTTATCGAGGGATCAATATATGTAGACAATACATATTTACTGAGATCTATAGGAAAGAAAAATTGGTGAGTAAAGAAAGTTTAGAGGAAAAGAGAATCTGGGAGTTGGAACTTCACAGTGACTCTTTAACACTGTCCTTAGAAAGGAGTTCCTGGTCCAGCTACTAAAAATCAGTTCCCCATGATGCATTGAGGTAGGTGCTTTCAGGACATGGTGTCATAAACATTTAAATCATTCAATTCCCTTTGCTTTGAGTCCATGCTTAAGTAGCCTTTGATTAAAATATGGCTTTCCCTGTAGAAGAATATTTCAAGGTAGGCTGACAAGAATGTGTATTATAAATTAAGAACTTGATTTATAAACTTTAATCTCATAAATTTAGTCTATGTAAATCAGGTACTCAAGTCCAGATCTCTGTAGCCTGATAAAAAGAAGTTTGTGGACTTTCAAAGTGAGAAGCCAGACCCAAATCTCTAGTAAATTCACCAAGCCAGCCTTCTAGCCACCTCTCCTGGACACAGACCAACCTCATTCCCCACTATCAGTCAGAATGTCTGCAAACTTTCAGTAGGATATGTCATGACCAAACTCCTTACATTAGAGTTGAAGAAATTAAAGCCCAAACTAGGTAATTAACTTGACTAAGGTCACATACAAATTTGGCCTCTTGCCTTCTTCCTTCCATTACACCATGTTGCTTAGTAATACACCATCATCCTGGGAGAACTGATCATATTCAACAAATCTTATCTAAATCATAGGGAGAAACAAAACTCCTGGATTATTAGTCTAATCCCTACTCCAGTACCTCAATGGATGATGGATCTACATGCCATTTAATTCACCCTGTACTCTTTTTCTTCTTTCTAATGGAGTCAGGACCTGGAAAATTCCAACTCATCTTTCAAGACTCACCTCATTTGTCACTTCCAATCTCAAAGCCTTTTCATTTTCTCCAAGTAGAATTGGTCACTCCCTTTTCTGCACTGTTCATATCTCTACTATGTACTGATCACATGATATTAAATATCTATATATCTATTTTATTGCCTTTTAAGATGTGAGCTCCTCTAAAAGAGTAACCACAGCTTTTTTTTTTTTTTACATCTTTATTGGAGTATAATTGCTCTACAATGGTGTGTTAGCTTCTGCTTTATAACAAAGTGAATCAGTTATACATATACATATGTTCCCATATCTCTTCCCTCTTGCGTCTCCCTCCCTCCCACCCTCCCTATCCCACCCCACCAGGCGGTCACAAAGCACCGAGCTGATCTTCTATCTCTGCATACCAGCACCCGTTACAGCATCTTGCATCTAGTAAATTTCACAGTAAAAAGAGATGAATCGAAAGAAGAAAGAGAGTGAAGGAAGGAGAGAGGAAAGAAACTTGAGTACCTTGTTGATAGGGAGAGACTTTGTTTTCTCAACAGACATTGGGATTCTGTGAGAAGAGGAAGGTGTAGAAAATGTAGGCAGAACCACAAATGCAGCTCATAAAGTAATTTTCCAGGCTGATTTGGAAGACCCTGAGTTATTTTCTTCCTATTACCTTATGCAGAATACAATGATAAATTATTAAAATTGTTCTTCACGTTCCACAGTGGATTTAAAAAATAATGTCCTCAGAATACTGAAAACACTGGGGAGAATTTTTGCTCATAGTTACACAGATGTTAATAAACAACTCTCAGTTCTCCAAAATGACCTCATATCAGAGCTGAAGAGTAGTTGGTTCCAGTGGTAACTGAGGTGCTGCATAAGTTGAACAGATGGAAAAGAATCAAAGTGTATGCTTGAGAAGAGGTTCTTATGACATTGTGTCAGAGATAACAGTGGATGTTAATCCAGCAGAGCTAATTTTATAGTGAGGAGTGAAATATTATTTAATCAGCAGTGCTTCATACATAATTCAATTAACTCTCTTCACTCATCAGTATTAATGAGAACGGAAGCCTGGATTAATGTGCAAGAGCCTCATAAAGGAGCTCTCAGCCTACCTAAGTGTTGTGAAAACTTAATAAAGTCCTGCCAATCAAATTCTGGAATCTGGACCCAATCCATCAATGCACTGATATTACAAATTATCCTGAGCACTTCTCATTGTTTTCTAATTATTTAATTATGCTGATCTTTGCACTAAACCATTTAATTAGTGTATGGGGGAAATGAGTAAGAGCTGCTGCTTCCTTGACTGTTGGGATTCAGTGTCAAGTAAACAAAGGAGAATTTTATTGCAAATAATATTAAATGGCAATTTCTGCTTTTTGATGCCTGTAAATCTCAATAAATGAATAGAAAACAGAAAGTTGGGTTATAACAAACTAAAAAGCTGCTTTTATCTTGAGAGGATATTGAGAATACTGAGCACACATCTATCCAATACCTGCTCATTTTTTAGTTCAGCTTCTGAACTTCAAGAAACTTAAATTTGTCTCATTATCTGGAGCCAGATATTGGAGATGAATAAGTGATACAAACAATCGGGGACACTTGAAAGAATTAAGAGATTATCATTATTATGGATTTTTCAAGATGAGTGAATAGCAGCCTGCATATTACAGTTAAGTTCCTATTTTAGCGAATTGGTAAAGACAATGCCTAATGTGTTTTAAGACTATGCCTGAAATCAGAGAATGGATGGCCATCATTCTAGTTTTTGTAGCATTCATTTAATTTTATTTAAGTTACAAATATTGTATACTAACTATGTATCAGGAACTTGCCTAAGCTGTGGGTATATAGAAGGTTTTGAAAGACAGTTCCAGATCTCAAAAAAGCATAACTCTACTGGAGGAGACAGATAAGTGTGCAGAGAAAAGTAATAATAACAATAATGATGACAACGATGATGGTGATTATGAGGATGAGAGATCAAACTACTGCACATTGTACTCACTGTCAACCACATTATATATTTTATTTTATTTTATTCTCATAACCCTGTGACACAAATATTATAAGTCCATTTTTACAGAAAGTTAAAAATGAAACTTATAGACATAACAGGACAGTGGTTGCCTTAGAGGAGGAAGAGAAATAGAATTGAAAAGGTCACAATTGTATCTGAAACATTTCTAGATCTTAAAAAAACAGAACTTGAATAATATATGACAAAAGGTAAACATTTATGAAATATGAGTGTTAGAAACATAGATCTTTTACTTCTCTGTATGTTTGAAGTGTTTTATAATAATACTTGATTTACAGGAAGTGAGGGGAGGTCTGTGATTGAGGACCCTGAGGATGAGAGGGTAGAGCTGGAATAGTGACCAAACTGAGGAGTTCATGGAAAGTTTTCCAAAGATATTAGTGATACTTGTCATCAACAACAGGGTTTTATTAAGTGCCTGTTTATTCTTGGCATTGTAATAGATGCCTAAGAAGGAAGGCAAAACTGACCCAGACTCCATCCTAGAGATTTTACAATACAGTTTTAGTAAGTAAATAAAGCAGAGCATTGCATACAAATATTATGTAACATGAATTGCATCTGAAGGACAAATGCATCTTGGAGGAGGATGACATGGAAATGTTTGTGTTGGCAATTGGAAGGTTTAAAAATTTGGGGCCTCAGAACTCCTGTCATTAAATAGGAAAAGGATTGCAGGAGAATGATTATGTGATATTATTTATCAGTGTATTATTTACACTATATTTTTTCATATATTTTATTCTCAGTTAATGATATCAGACACCATAGGAGGTAAGTAAAAATGCCACTTTATTGTAGATGAAACCTGAGGTTCATAGTGGTTAAGTATCTCATCCAAGTTTACACAGTTAAGAAAAGTAACTGTTGAAACACAGCTTTTAAGTGGTGGAAAGTGTATTCACACCATAGTCATCTCTATATCTTATCATAAAAGCAGACTCTTCTCCATCTTTGTGGAGTCTGCTTTTGTAGGGGCAGAAACTCAGGCGATCTATGAGGCAGGTTTTTTTTCTGACTTGACAACACCTCCTTGGAAAAGCAGCCAGATGTTAGCAGACAGCTTGAGAATCTAGTAAAAGGCACAAAGTGCTTCCCTACCCACGACTCCAAGTCCTTGAGAACCTTTCAGCTACTTCAGTGTGATCAGGTGAGAAACAAAGTTGAAAGCGCCAAAGGAAGAAGGAATAAGAATTGGACACTCCAAAGGTTAGGGATGTTTACTGAGGAGAAAATAAACGAAATTAGATTGATTAGGTTAGAACAAAAGGCAAGAGAATCTAAAAAGGTCACTAACGGATGTGCAAGAAAAGTTATTACTTAGATATTAAAAAGGTGATTGTTTGGATTTGGAATTATCCAAGCTTCTCACTTTCTTCCTTAAATCTCCTTACTTTATGGTCATTTCATTTGTTTTCAAAACTTCCTCTTACAGAAATCCGACCTGTTAGATTATCATTTAGACAAAATTTATCTTTTAAATATTTAGGAAGAAAACTTTTTGGGGGGCTGCGCCATGCAGCTTGAGGGATCTTAGTTCCCCAATCAAGGATTGAACCTGGGCCCTCAGCAGTGAAAGCGTAGAGTCCTAACCACTGGGCCACGAAGGAATTCCCAGGAAGAAACGTTTTTTAGAAGAAAAAATGGGTTTGGATATTATCCATAACTTTCATAAATATCTGCATAATATTAGTGCAAAACGATAGAGACAAAACTGGTACCTAGGAGGTGCTTTGACTAGAGCCTGACACACAGTAATAATAAGTCTACTAGCATCCATAAAATGGGGGTGAGGCATTATACTCCAAGGCATTTGGTCCTGAAGGACAGTCCTAGTAGGAGAACAGATGAGTCCTCCATTTGTTCCTTCCCAAAATATTTAGTGTATTATATAGGTGCTTTGGAGCAAAGGTGGGTAGGATATAGTGTATGTCCTTGAAGTATCTCAAATGGGAAAGACAGATATGCAAATAGAAATCTGTCGATTAAGACACAAGACTCTGCCGCCTGCCGATGCAGGGGACGCGGGTTCGTGCCCCGGTCCGGGAGGATCCCGCATGACTTGGAGCGGCTGGGCCCGCGAGCTGTGGCCGCTGGGCCTGCACGTCCGGAGCCTGTGCTCCGCAGCAGGAGAGGCCGCAGCAGTGAGAGGCCCGCGTACCACAAAAAAACAAAAAAGACACAGGACTATGGAGGCAGATTGCTTGGTCTCAAATCCTAGCTCCAGTAGTTACTAGGTAGTCTTGGGCACCTAGACAAATGTGGGTCTTGGGCTGGGTGATCTTGGGTACATTACATAAATTTTCAGTGTCTCTGTTTTTTCCTCTGTAAAATGGGCATGATAGGACTTGTACAGCACACAGTAACCAGCACATAGTCAGTGCTATTTAGAGAAATGATAGAGATAAAGACAAAGAGAATATTGTTAAGAAACAGGTTTGGGAACCACTGCAGAAACTCTAGAGTAAGTTTGAGTTGGACATATATAGTCTTGCTACTCAGTGTGTGGTCTGTGGACCAGCATTATTTGACAACTTGTTAGAAATGTAGATTCTAATTCAGTAGGTCCAGGGTGGGGAACTGATGTTGCGCATTTTCTGCAAGTTCCTCAGTAATGTTAATGCTGCTGCTCTGTAGACCATACTTTGAGTAGCAAGGATCTAGAATAACACGGTCCAGTATGGTAGCCATTGTTGACATATGGCTATTGAACATTTGAAATGAGTTGAGATGTGGTATAATTGTGAAATGCACAGCAGATTCAAAGACTAAGGGAAAAAAGATAAACTAGCTCATTTATATTTTATATTGGTGATGTATTTAAATAATACTTTGATATATGGGTTAAATAAAATACATTATTAAAACTAATTTCATCTGTCCCTTTTAATGTTTTTCAATGTTCCTACCTGGAAACTTAAAATTATATATGTAGGGGCTTCCCTGGTGGTGCAGTGGTTGAGAGTCCGCCTGCTGATGCAGGGGACATGGGTTCGTGCCCTGGTCCAGGAAGATACCACATGCTG
>NW_020174266.1:811959-842804 GCF_003031525.2 Neophocaena asiaeorientalis asiaeorientalis | reverse complement strand
TATATATATATATATATATCTTCCATTGTATTTCTATTGGGTGGTGCTACTCCAGAACATTTTTACCAACAGTTTTCCCTGTAATATGTGTAATATGTGTAGATGACACTACTACAAAGCTAGACATAAATATGTATATTCTTGAGTAAGAGAAAGGGGTCTGATATTTCAAAAATAATTTTCATCATTTCATTTCTTATTACAATGGTGTTGCATATTTATTGCAGAAGAGTTTTGGAAGATAGAAAAAAAAACAAAATTAAATCACCCACAAAACCACTGCATTGAAACAACTACTGTTAATATTCTGTTTTATATGTATTTAATATTTTGTATGCATTTTAAAATATCTTTTACCCTTTTATGAGAATATGTTTTCACTGGCATTTTGTAAACCATCTTCTCTTTGTTTTTCTACCACACTGATTCCTACTTTTCATTTTCTTTCCTGATTTCTCTTCATCTTCCCCATTTACTGGCTTGCATATTTAAAACTTTCTCAAAGTTAAACTTTGAGAGTTAAACTTTCTCAAAAGTCTTGATTTCTGTCTTTTACCCAGGCTTTTTAATTTTTGAAAACTTTTTTAGTGGTTGCCGTAGACTTTGCAAAATACATTTATAACTAATCCAAGTCCACTTTCAAATAACAAACACTTATGCCACTTCATGGGTACTGCAAATACCTTAGACTATTCCCCATTCCTCCCTCCTGTCCATTAACAACACTGCTGTCAGTCATTTCACTATCCATAAGTTGTAATCATTGATAATTATAATTATTATTTTGACCAAACTCTTACCTGTTGGAGTAATTAATAAAAAGAAAAATAAAAGATTTTATTTTGCCTTCATTTATTTCTCTCTAATTCTCTTCCTTTCTCTATATAGGTAGATCTGAGTTTCTACCTATATCATTTTCCTTCTTCTAAGAACTTCCTTTAACATTTCTTGTAAGGCAGATCTGTTGATTACAAATCCCCTCAATTTTTGTTTTCCTTTTCAATTTCAATGTATTTGTGCTTTACTTCTTTCTCAAATAGCTTGGTGAATAGTTCATCCATTTTTGTGTTTTTACTGTTGCTGTTACTTTTTATTTTCCCTTTGAACAATAGTCTCAGATTTAGTATTCAAATATGCAGTTTTTCTGTCTTGTATTTTCTTATTTTATGATTTTGTCTAGTACATAGATTTTAGTAAACATTTATTTAATGGAGTCTTAAGTTAATCTTAAGTTAATTAACTTAATTCTTAAGTTAATCATAACCTATCTTCTTATATTATGATTTGTTAATTTAATTTTCTAAGTTTTAAGTGAATCTCAAGGTATATTTCATAGGTCAAACATGTAATAGTTCAGCCATTTTACAGGTAAACTTTAATAAGTTTAATTTTCTTTTTGACACAAGAACTAGTAGAGAGATTTAATTCTAAATAGCTTGTTGTTTATATTTTAACCATGTTTTATACATTTAAAAAAATTTATTTAAGGTGTTTTTGTCCTAAAAATATATGGTAAACTTTTGCAAATTTTCCATGGGTACTCAGAACGTATTTGTAGAGTACAGAATTACACACACACACAAATAGAAACACAGATCAACTTTTAAAATTATGTTATTTTGATATTGAATTTTCTTCCTTTGCTTTGCCTTTTTAATCAGTCATAAACAGAGAAAGAAATATAAAACTCTCCTTCACCAAATTATTTCCTCAACTTTCTCCCTAAAATTTCCCTATATTCTGTCATTGTATCTTAGGTGTTTCAATACCATATTATTTGGTACATAAAAGTTCAGAACAGTCATAGTTCCAATTTATATTTTACCAAGGAAATTATCTTCTCTTTTTAGCTGAATGCTTTTTTTCCTTGAATTCAACTTGGTTTGCTTTTCATATTGTGACATTGACTTTCCTTTTGTTTGCTTTTTTCCTGTGTATTTTTGTACATCATGTTATTCTCTGAAATTGTATACAGAATTATAGATGGGTAGATGTTCATTTTTTGGTGAAAAGGTGCAGTGCTTTAATTAAATTAGCCATCTAATGAATCTAGAATCTATTAAAGGTTGAGAAGTGACAGAATAGGAATAATTTGGGGAAAACTAATTGAAAGGCAAGAACTATGATAGTCATACTATTCACAGTCAACTCTCAAATAGAAACTTTAGGTTGGGAATATTTGCCAAGGAGAACAGAAGTTAAAGCACTCCTACCAAAGCAGCTGAGGAAATTCTTTCACCCTGACATATGGCAAACCTCCCTTCCTTTTCTGAGCCCTAGGCATAAAGAATGGGCTGTTTCTACTTTTGGTATCATTGATTTCATCTTTGCCTATCCCATCAGTCCAGTTTCTTTTGGACATAGGTGATATTTTGCTTCACCTACAGGTACTCTCTTTTCCTTAATCATCCTTCACCATATTCCAACCACAAAGCTCATATAATCACAGTGATTAGAGGACCATGTGACAAACATGCTCAATAATCCAGGGGAACATGGCAGCACTGGATCCCCTGAAAATTGTCCCCCAAAACATTATTTTGACCTTACAGAAGGACAAGGCACCCTACTGTTACATGTTCTCTATTTGTTGACATAGCTTTAAAAAAATTGATATTTATAATAGATATAGATATCTTCAATTATGAAGGTGCAAGTGAATAACAAATAGTCATTGACTTCTGTTTCCATTGTTGAGTAACCAGACTGTCTTGCTGCTGGAGTTTTGTTTGCTGAAATTTGATCTAACTATAGTATTTTTTCATGTTTGGTGTACAGCCACGGGCAGTATCTTGTTTTGTTTTGATTTTGCATAAGATTTTAAATCAATATAAAGTAAACAAATAAAAGGTGAAATACACATGCAGTCATCTGGCAATAAACTAGAAGAGCTGGGATCCATGAAGACAAATAATGCCTGCCATCCATTTTTAAAGTTAGAGTATATTATTGCATTTGAGAGGCAAAGAGGCACTCTAAGTGCAGATAATTTATTGAGATTCCCACGGTATTTTTGATATTGCACATTATAATGGAAGAAATCAATCAAATTAAAAAGCTTGATGTGAGAAAGATTGTGTACACTAATCCCCAATTTGTTTCTAGGAGAGAAATAAAAGTTACTCATGATGGTAGAAAGCACTCTCTCTTATGAATGTCCTGTATACGAATACAGCTTGAAAAGTACTCAGGTTTCCTGATGCCCAGAAAGCTGACAGGGAACATTAAACAATGAGTAATCTGGACAGAGTTAGTTTTGTGGTGGATAAATGACATACTCTATTAAGGGTGACCAGATATAAAACACAGAAGAGTTTGGTATCAAGAAAATAGAATAAAATAAATATCATTTCCTATAGTGAAAGTGAAAATCGACTCAAAGATGTGAAACTAGATTAGACTGGAACTAAAAAGCACTATTATTGGAGGAAGACTCAAGGTTAAAAAAAAAATCCAAAACAGCTGGATATCTGGACCTGAAAATATTTTCATGAAGTTGACACCTAATCAAACTATAGGGTTGATGGTGTTCCAAAATCTCTGCTTTGTATAAATTCATTTTGTCCTTTATTGAACAGTTACTTAGCACCTACTGTGAGCTAGACCACAAGGACACAAAGATTACTATTTCAAAGTACATTCCCTCAATGAGCTCCTCCATCCTCTAGAAAAGACAGAGAAGTGAGCAAATAGATTTAAAATACCTAGGGTTGGTGAGACAGTTTGCTGGGGAGAGGCTGTGGTATTTGCACCATCCTGAGTGAAGAGTAAGACTTTCACCGAGAGAAACGGGGAACATTCCAAGTAGGGAAAAAGATAAAAGAGCACAGTGAGTCTTGAGTAGTATGCATAGCTTAGAATGGCCTTTGCAGTTACAAATTAGTCCAAGCAAAGGTTGAACATATGAAACTGGAATCTCCTTTAGTATTTTCTCTTCTAATGCTTTTTCCTTGAAAGTTGGAATGGATTAGTGCATTAAATTTCTTTCCCTGAACACCTATAATTCATAGATGCAAAATGTTTCATAACATTTGATAGCCTATAGCTGAATATATGGAAAGCTTCTATATGTTGTTAATAACAGTGATTAGAATCTCCTACTTACCTGCCTTCAATGCCACCCAGGGGAGGTTAGTACACAATGGATGTGCTGGTTAAATATCAGGATAAACAATCACTGAAAGACACAATGCTTGTAATATTTATGCATGATTTTTTTCCTTGATGATCACCTAAGTCACCAGAGTTCAGTGTTGGAAGTAAGAGAGAGGAAAAGCTCAAAGGAATTTTTATAACCTGTCAGTGAATTATAAGTTAAAATTCATGATTGGGAAACTAGCTCTACATCTGGTATTTGTTTAATTGCTTGTAAAGCTGAATGACAATTTTCCAAGCATGCACTAAGTTCTTAATATCTTTACATGTTATACTCTGCTTACCTGTGGAATATATGTTAGGGAAAAGATATGATAGATAAATTCAGTTGATTTTCTGAATTCAGCCCATTCCTTCTTAACATTCAAATGAGTTATTTTGTCTTAGATATATCCTTAATTGGTCAGACCAATTTCAGTATTGTCACATCTGCTATTTTTATTATCACTTGATGTATATCTCAGCAACAGGAAAAAAGAGAAAGAAACTAAATTCTGTCCTAGAGAAGGCAGAAGCAAATACTAGCTTCTATTATTAATCACAGGTGTAGCCTTTTAAAAAATTGAGATATAATCAACTTAATGTAAAATGCATATACCTCAACTATAAAGTTCATTGAGTTGTGCTGAGTGTAAACACCAATGTAACACATCCCCATCAATGTATAGAACATTTTCATAACTCCAGAAAGTTTCTTTGTGTACCTTCCCAGTCAGTTACCCCCTCAAGAAAGAACTGATGTCCTGATACCTTTCTTTTTTCTTTTTTTAAATTAAAATATAGTTGATTTAAGAGATTATATTAGTTTCAGGTGTACAACATACTTTCTAATATTTTTATACATTATACACCATTTGAAGTTATTATAAAATATTGGCTATATGTCCTGTGCTGTGCAGTATACCCTTGTATCATTTATTTTATACATAGTAGTTTGTACCTGTTAATCCCCTACCTCTATCTTGCTCCTCCCCCTGCCCCTGTCCCCACTGGTAACCACTAGTTTGTTGTCTATACCTGTGAGCCTATTTCTATTTTGTTATATTCATTCATTTGATTCATCATAGACTAGTTTTCTAGAACTTCATACAATGGAGTCATTTAGTAGGTACTCTTTTCTGTTTGACTGTAATGTTTTTGAGATCCATCCATGTTGGGCCATGTATCAATAGTTCTTTGCTTTTTACGCCTGAGCAATATCCCATTGTATGGCTATGTCACAGTTTATAGATTTTCCCAACATTTGTTTACAAATCTTTATGTGAACATATATTATCATTTTCCTTGGGTAAATACCTAATAATGAGAAGTCTGGATCATATAGTGGGTATGTATTTAACCTTTTAGGAAACTGCCAGAACTTCTTCCAATGTGGTTGTAACATTTATTCTTACACCAGCAAGGTACTGTTATTAGAGTTGTTGTACCTCCTCACTGGCATTGCTGTTGTCAGGGTTTTTAATTTTTTCTATTCTATCAGATGTATAGTGGTAACCCACTATGTTTTTTATTTGTCTTTCCCTGATGATTAATGATGTTTGTCATTATGATAGCATCATAGTGATGTTGAATACTTTCATATGCTTATTGTCTATTTGTATATTACCTTTTGTGAAGTGACTGGAGGTCTTTTGCACAAGTTTTAAAATTGGTTTATTTGTTTTGTACTAATGAGTTATGTACCTATCCTGGATACATTAATTTAATTACATCAATAGAATTTTGTATATTTAGCTGACATGGAATTTCTGGTTGAATTCCTAAATATTTCATTGACTTTAACCCTAAATAATTTACATGTTCTGTGATATTCTAAACAGGAAAATTGCTTTTATTTTTTCAAATGCTTATTGACATTAAATAGGAACTCAATTGATCTTTCTATATTGGTTTTATCTGTGATATTGATAAACTCATTTTTTAGTTTGTCAGAACAAAAATTCTTTATCAAAATATACATTTTGCAAATATATTTTTCCAGTCTGTTAATTGCCTATTCATTTTCTGCCTTTTGATCGGCAGAAATGTTTTATTTAGATGAAATATAATTTATTTTTTAATTATTAATGCTTATTGTGTACTATTTTAAGTTCAGAAAGATATTTTCTTCTTTAATTTTTATAGCTTTAGCTAGTTTATGATTCAACTGAAATTAATTTTTGTTTATGGTATGAAGTAGAAGTTGAGGTTTACTTGCTTTTTCCCACATTGATACCTAGTTATATCAGTACTACTTGTTGAAAATAGTTTATCTTCTCCATTATACTGCTTTAGTACCTTTGCAAAAAACATCAACTGAACATAACAGTATGGTCTATTTTTGGAATCTCAGTTCTGTTTTATTGATCTATTTGTTGATATTTTTGTCAAAACCTCATTATTACTGTGGCTTCATACTCAGTTTTGAATTTCTCTAAATTTGTTCTTTCTTAAGATTGTTCTTTTCTAGATTCTTTACATTTCTATATAAATTTTAGAATCAACTTGTTTGTTTCTATTACAAATACATATATATGGTTAGAAATACATTGTTGAATCTTTCGATCTATTTGGGAAGAAAATACTTTCTAATAATATTGAGCCTTCTCTCTCTAGAGCATGGTATATCTTTCCATTTATGTAGGCCTTTTTCAATTTCTCTTAGCAATGTTGTAAGGGTCAGCATAGAGCTCTTGTATAGCTTTCATTAAATTTAACCCTAAATATTTTATTTTTTAATGATATTTAAATGATATTTAAATGATTTTTAATGATATTTTAATGGCATTTAAACTTTTTTTTCTAAATGTTTATTGCTGGCATACAGGGACCCAATTATTTTTTCTATATTGGTTTGTATCCATGGTATTGATAAATTCACTTTTTATTTTGTCAGGGATTTTTCTTTGTAGATTACTTAGGATTTTATATATACACAATTACGACATCTGCAAATAAGGCTGGCTTTACTTCTTCCTTTACAATCCTTATTGTAATTTATTTGTTTTTATTGTACTGCCTAGGATCTCTAATAACACATTAAATAGAAGTACTGGCAATGGACATCTGTGTCTCTTTCTAGATCTTATGGGGAAAGGTTTTAATATTTCATAATTAAGTATGATATTAGTTGTAGGTGTTGAGCAGATGCATTTTATTTGGTTGAAGGCATAACTTCTATTCCTAGTTTGCTTATAATATTTTCACAATTGTGTTGAATTTTGTAAAATTAGTTTTTTGTGGCAATTGAAATGATCATATGTTTCTTCTCTTCTACTTTTAATGTGATGATTACATTAATTGAATTCTGTATATTTAACCAACCTTGAATTACTGGACTAAATATTTCTTGGTTATTACATATAACCTTTTCAAAAAATGTGTTACTGTGTTTTGTTTACTAATATTTTGTTAAGTAATTTTGTTTATAGATTCATGAGAGGTATTGGTCTGCATTTTTTTCTTATAAAGTCCTTATCTGGATTTGGTATCAAAGATATGCTAGCTTAATAAAATAAATTGGAAAATTATCACATATCTTGTATTTTTCTGAAAAAGTGAATGTAAAATTGATATCATACATTTCTTAAATATTTGATAGTATTCATTTGTGCCTGAGTGGGAAATTTTTTCTTTTTTCTTTTTCATTGAAGTATAGTTAATTTACAAAGTTGTGTTAGTTTCAAGTGTACAGAAAATTGAATATATATATACCTTTTCAGATTCTTTTCCATTATTAAAAGATATTGAGTATAATTCTCTGTGCTAAACAGTAGATCCTTGCTATTTACCTATTTTATATGTAGTAGTGTGTATATGTTAATCCCAAATTCCTAATATATCTCTTCCGCCTCCCCCACTCCTCTTTGGTAACCATATGTTTGTTTTCTATTTTTGTGAGTCTATTTATGTTTTGTAAATAAGTTCATTTGTATTGTAATTTAGATTCCACATATAAGTGATATCATATGATATTTGTCTTTCTCTGTCTGACTTACTTCAGGTAATATGAAAATCTCTAGGCCCACCCATGTTACTGCAAATGACATCATTTCATTCTTTTTTAAGTTTGACTAATATTCCATTTATACACACACACACACACACACACACACACACATCAATCACATCTCCTTTATCCATTCATCTGTTGGTGGACATTTAAGTTGCTTTTATGTCTTGGCTATTGTAAATAGTGCTGCTATGAACACTGAGGTGCATTGTCTTTTTGAATTAGAGTTTTCTCTAGATATATGCCCAGGAGTGGGATTACTGGATCATATGGTAGCTCTATTTTTAGTTTGTTTAAGGAACCTCCATACTGTTCTCCATAATGGCTGCAACACTAACAGTGTAGGAGGGTTCCTTTTTCTCCATACCCTCTCCAGCATTTATTATTTGTAGACTTTTTAATGATGTCCTTTCTGACTAGTGTGAGGTGGTATCTCATTGTAGTTTTGATTTGCATTTCTCTAATAATTAGCAATATTGAGCATCTTTTCATGTGCCTGTGGCCATCTGTATGTCTTCTTTCAAGAAACATCTATTTAGATCTTCTGCCCATTTTCTGATTGGGTTGTTTGTTTTTTGATATTGAGCTGCATGAGCTGCTTGTGTAATTTGGAGATTAATCTCTTGTTGGTCACATCTTTTGCAAATATTTTCTGCTTCTCTAAGGGTTGTCTTTTCATTTTGTTTATGGTTTCCTTTACTGTGCAGAAGTTTTTAAGTTTAATTAGGTCTCATTTCTTTATTTTGGTTTTCATTTTCATTAGGAGGTGGGTCAAAAGGTATCTTGCTGTGATTTATGTCAAAGAGTGTTCTGCCTATGTTTTCCTCTAGGATTTTTATAGTATCCATTCTTACATTTAGGACTTTAATCCATTTTGAGTTTATTTTGTATATGGTGTTAGAGAATGTTATAATTTCATTCTTTTACATGTAGCTGTCCAGTTTTTCCAGCACCACTTGTTGAAGAGACTGTCTTTTCTCCACTGTATATTCTTGTCTCCTTTGTCATAGATCAATTGACCATAAGTGCATGGGTTTACTTCTTAGCTTTCTGTCCTGTTCCATTTATCTATATGTCTGCTTTTGTGCCAGTACCATACCGTTTAGATGAGTAGCTTTGGAATATATTCTGAAGTCAGGGAGCATGATGCCTCCAGCTCCATTCTTCTTTCTCAAGATAGTTTTGGCTATTCGGGGTCTTTTGTGTTTCCATACAAATTTGAAAATGTTTTGTTCTAGTTCTGTGAAAAATGCCATTGGTAATTTGATAGGGATTGTATTGAATCTGTAGATTGCCTTGGGTAGTAATTTTAATATGGATCTTCAAATCCAAGAGCACAGTATACCTTTTCATCTGTGTCAACTTCAATTTCTTTCATCAGCATCTTATAGTTTTCAGAGTACAGGTCTTTTGCATCCTTAGGTAGGTTTATTTCTAGGTATTTTATACTTTTTAATGCAATGGTAAATGGAATTTTTCCTTAATTTCTCTTTCTGATATTTCATTGTTAGTGTACAGAAATGGAACAGATTTCTGTATATTAATTTTGTATCCAGTAACTTTACCAAATTCAGTGGTAAGCTCTAGTACTTTTCTGGTAGTGTCTTTAGGATTTTTTGTTTATAACATCTTTTCACCTGAAAAGAGTGACAGTTTTACTTCTTTTCCAATTGGATTCCTTTTATTTCTTTTTCTTCTCTGATTGCTGTGGCTAGGACTTCCACAACTATGTTGACTAAAAGTGCTGAGAGTAGGCATCCTCGTATTGTTCCTGATCTTAGATGAAATGCTTTCAGCTTTTCAGTGTTGAGTATGATGTTTTATGTGGGTTTGTCATATATGGCCTTTATTATGTTGAGGTAGCTTACCTGTATGCCCACTTTCTTAAGAGTTTTTTTTTTTTAAATCATAAATCAATGTTGATTTTTAACAAAAGCTTTTTCTGCATCTATTGATTCTTCAGTTTGTTAATGTGGTGTATCATATTGATTGATTTGCGGATACTGAAAATCCTTGCATCCCTGGTGCTGTGGCTAGGACTTCCACAACTATGTTGACTAAAAGTGCTGAGAGTAGGCATCCTCGTATTGTTCCTGATCTTAGATGAAATGCTTTCAGCTTTTCAGTGTTGAGTATGATGTTTTATGTGGGTTTGTCATATATGGCCTTTATTATGTTGAGGTAGCTTACCTGTATGTCCACTTTCTTAAGAGTTTTTTTTTTTTTTAAATCATAAATCAATGTTGATTTTTAACAAAAGCTTTTTCTGCATCTATTGATTCTTCAGTTTGTTAATGTGGTGTATCATATTGATTGATTTGCTGATACTGAAAATCCTTGCATCCCTGGGATAGAGCCCCCTTCATCATGATGTATACTCTCTTTAATGTATTGTTGGAATCTATTTGCTAGTTTTTTATTGAGGATTTTTGCATCTATGTTCATCAGTGATATTGGCCTGTAATTTTCTTTTCTGTAGTGTTTTTGTCTGGTTTTGGTATCAGATTGATGGTAGCCTCATAGAGTGAGTTTGGGAATGTTCCTTCCTCTGCAATTGTTTGGAATAGTTTCAGAAGGATGGGTGTTAAATCTTCTCCAAATGTTTATAGAATTCACATGTGAAGTCATCTGGTCCTGGACTTTTGCTTTTTGGCAGTTTTAAAATTACTGATTCAATTTCATTACTTGTAATTGGTCTGTTCACATTTTCTGTTTCTTCCTGGTTCAGTCTTAGGAAATTGTACAACTTGTCCATTTCTTCTAGATTGTCCATTTTATTGGCATATAGTTGCTCATAGTAGTCTCATGATCCTTTGTAGCTCTGTGGTGTTGGTTTTAAGTTTTTCATTTATGATTTTATTGATTTTTGGCCCTCTCCCTCTTTTTTTTCTTGACGTTTATCAATTTTGTTTATCTTTTCAAAGAACCAGCTTTTCATTTCTTTGATCTTTTCTAGTTTTTTCTTTTTAAGTCTCTTTATTTCAAATGCATTTTAGATACCATGTGTTTGTATTCTCCTCCCCTCACAGTTACTGTTTAGGATTTTATATTTTACATCTAATTGTTTTGCATATCCCTTGACTGCCTATTGTGGGTACAAACGATTTTTACTGCTTTTGTCTTTGAACCTCCCTATTAACTTTGTGTGTGGATGATTTCCTACCTTTACTGCATGTTTGCTTTTACCAATGAAGTTTTCTAAACTGTTTCTAAATTATGACCTTTTCTTTTTCTGCCTAGAGAAGTTCCTTTATCATTTGTTGTAAAGTTGGTTTTGTTGCGCTGAGTTCTTTTAGCTTTTGCTTGTCTGTAAAGCTTTTTATTTCTTCACTAAATATGAAAGAGAGACTTGCTGGGTAGAATATTCTTGGTTGTAGATTTTTCTCTTTCATCACTTTAAGTATATCATGCCACTCCCTTTTGGCCTGCAGTGTTTCTGCTAAAAAATCAGCTGATAGCCTTATGGGAGTTTCCATGTGTGTAATTTGTTGCCTTTCCCTTGTTGCTTTTAATAGTCTCTCTTTATCTTTAAATTTTGTCATTTTGATTACAATGTGTCATGGTGTATTCCTCTGTGGGTTAATCCTATATGGAACTCTCTGCGCATCCTGAATTTGGGTGACTGTTTTCTTCCCCAGGTTAGGGAAGTTTTCAGATATTATCTCTTCAAATATTTTCTCAGGCCCTTTCTCTTCCTCTTCTCCTTCTGGGACCCCTAAAATGTGAATATAGTGAACTCAATTTGTCCCAGAGGTCTATTAAACTGTCCTCCTTTCTTTTTGTTCCTTTTTTCTTTTTTCTGTTCAGCAGCAGTCATTTCCACTACTCTATATTCCAGCTCATTGATCAGTTCTTCTGCCTAATTTTGTCTACTCTTGATTCCTTCTAGTGTATTTTTCATTTCAGTTATTGTTTCTTTAATTCTGCTTGGTTGTTCTCTATATTTTCTGATTATTTGTTAAAAATGTCTAACTTTTCACTCTGTTCATCCATTCTCCTCCCGAGTTCTTTGATCATATTTACATCCCTTACTCTGAACACTTTCTTGGGCAGATTGCCTATCTCCATGTCACTTAGCTCTTCTTCCGGGGTTTTATCTTCTTTCTTCATCTGAAACATATTCCTCAGTCAACGTATTTTATCTCAATTGCTATTTGTATTTTTATGTATGTGGTAGGTTGGTTATGTTTCTCAACCTTGGAGAAGTGACCCTCTGTAGGAGAAGTCCTATGCCTCCCAGCAGTGCACTCTCCTTTCGTCACCCAAGGGCCAGGGGCCACCTAGATGTTGGGTAGTGTATGGCCTGAGTTTGTTGACTTGGTCTGAAGGCTGTGGGATTGTAGTTTTCTTGCTTCTGGTGTCTGTCCCCTGGTAGGTGAGGCTGGTCTAGAGGTTTGTGTAGACAACCTAGCAGAAGGGGCCAGTGCCTGCCCCCTGGTGGGTGTAGCTGTGTCTTGGCCCTCTGGTGAGCAGGGCCACATTTAGCGGCACATCTAGAGGTGACTATGGGCACAAGAAGTCTTTAGGCAGCCTGTCTGCTGAGGGTAAGGCTGTGTCCCCACCCAGTTGTTTTTGAAATGTATTGACACTTGTTTTATAAATTAGTATATAGTCCATCTTGAAAATAATATGTATCTTGTTATTTTAGAACATAAAGTTTTATAAAAGTTAAGCCAAATTTAATATTTATAGTGTTTTAAAAATCTTCTATATCTTACTGAATTTTGTTCTAACAATTATTGAGAGACTGGTTAATGTTTCCAACTATGACTGTGGACTAGTCTCATTCTCCCTTTAGATAATTAAATTTTGCCTCATACATTTGAGAGGTTTCTCATTAAATGATTAATATTTAAGATTTATGTCTTCTTGATGAATTGTAACTTTTACCACTATAATATTTCTCATTTTCCCTGATACTACATTACTTGTTGAAGTCTAACTTTTCAGATATCGATATAAGTACATTTACTTCTTTATGATTAATGTTTGCACAATATGTTTTTCTCCATCTTTTAACTGTCAACCAGTCTATGTCTTTATGTTTAAAGTGATTTCTTATAAATACCAAATGGTTTCCTCTTGCTTTTTTATCCAGTCAGACAATTTTTGCCTTCTAACTGTAAAATTTAGTCCATTTACACTCAGTGTAATTATAAGTTTAGATTAAATACACCATGTTTATTTTTTTGTATTTCATATTTGTTTTCTTTTTTATTTGTTTTATTGTGTTTTGTTTTCTATTTGTCCTATCTGCTCTTTTATTTCAGTTGCAACTTTCCTACCTTCTTTTTGGTGAACTGAATAATTTTCAGTATTCTATTTCATCTCCTATATTGACTTTTTGCCATGCCTCTTTGTGTTATTGTTTAGTTGATCTAGACATTATAAAACACATGTTTAACTTATTGCAGTCTATCTTCAAAAATATCAGTTATCAAAAAAAACACCCCAAAATAGTTCTGCTTACTTACATATTTTGCCATTTCTTGTGCTCTTCATTCTTTCAACTAGTTCTGTGTTCCATTATGTTTTAATATAAAAATCTTTAACATCTCTTTTGTTTCAATTTCTCTTGACTTTAGGTTTTTGGAAATGTCTTTATTTTACCCTCATATTTTAAAGATACTTGGGTGGATATAGAAATCTAGGTTAACAGGCTTTTTTTCCAACACTTTCAATGTGTCCCATTGCCTTCTTGCTTGCATTATTTCTGATAAGAAGTCAGCTATAGTTTTTATCATTTTCTCTTGTATACACTGTGTCTTTTCTGATTGCTTTTAAGATTTTCTTTTTATCTTCAATACAATGGTAAAGTAGATTTTCATTATCTTGACTATAAGGTGCCTATGTCTGATTTTATTTGTGGTTTTTGGACTGGTTTTTCAGCTCATTACATTTGTGATATAAAATTTTTCATCAATTTGAAAATTTTTAACCATTAATTCTCCAAACATAGTTTTTGCCCAGTCTCTTCCTCTTCTTGTGACACTTCAGTTATATATTTAGACATTTCATACTGTTCAACAGGTCAATGAGGCTCTGTTCCTTTTTTCAAGTTTATTTTTCTTTCTGAGATTTAGTTTATATAATTTGTTTCATCCTATAGCCCTCTTTTTTAGTTTCCATCAACTGCCAAGGCTACTCTTTTTCTTTTTTCTTTTTTTTTTTCAGTTATTGTAATTTTTAGTTAGAATTTCTATTCAGTTCTCCTTTGTAGTTTCTAATTCTTTGCTGAGGCTTTTTGTCTGTTTACTCAATCTTTAAAAAAATATTAACATATTTATAATAGGTATATTTAAAGCCCTTATCAGCTAATTGCCACCTTATTTTCATATCTGAGTCTATTCCTATTGACATTTTTGTTCTTAGTTATGTGTCATATTTCCCAGCTTCATATTCTAGTAAATTATTATCGTATGTTGTACATTGTTGGTTGCCTCATGTTTAAAATCTAAATTTTATTGTCTTTCTTTAAAGTGCATTCACTTTTTTCTGGAAAGTAGTTAATTTACTGGAGAATCAGCTTTATGCTGTCAAGACTCTTTAGGCTTTGTTAGGATAGATTGAAAGGATAATTTAGGGCTAGTGTATCCCTACTCTTATTTGTGATTTGTATAAGATTTTAACTGTATGCTTGGGGAAGTTAGTGAAATCTTCCCACTCTGAATGACCAGAACTCCAATGTTTCCTCACATTATGCAGCCTTCAGAAACTTTATTGAGCTCTAATTTCTCAGAAGTTATTCTCTGCCAGACTTCATGAAATCTAGCCCTTTGCATGTCCAGGCAACTCCAAGGTGGGTTCTGGAACTCTTTATCTACAGAGTTCTTTATCTACACTTTACACTCTCTTTCTTCTCCTCCACCTTAATCTAAAGATTCCATCCTTATCACTCCTGTAGCCTAATCTCTCTTTCTTTCACCCAGTTGAGAGTGCTGTTCTTTGCTTGGGCTCCACTTCCGTATGTCAAGACTTGGAATGTGCCTTCTGACAGAAATTCAGGGCAAATATGGAGCTTACTTTGTGTGTATTTCTTCTTTCAAGGATCCCAGACTTGTGTTCTGTGTTGTTAATGCCTGAAAGTAGTTGCTTCCAGTTCATGACAGGAAAGTTAGTCTGATATTTATTACTCTGTTATGTCAGGAATTGAAACTCCTGATTTTTTTATTAGACTTAGACACTGTAGAATACTATCTCATCAATTGGTCAATTTTGCAGCATTTTCTAACCTTTTGATCAGGCAGTGCTGAGCCACATCAGCCTGAAGTTAGGTGAATGAAAGTCTCTCCCTGTGATTCTTTATATAACTTTGCTTGCAGTTTTCCTACTTTTTGGTTAGGTGACATTTTGGATGGTCCCTTGATTTAAACAATCACATGCCATAGATGATGTACACAAAATAAATTAAACTTGTCATCATGTTTTGATGCTTTCAATATTGCTTAATATAGTTTTGTTTTTGTGAGGATTTTGTTTTTTTTTTTCTTCTTCAATTCATTTCTTACCTTTATCTCCTCATTTAATTTTTTTCCATTGCCTTCAGAGGTGAAAAGAGTAAACCTCCTGCTAAATAATACTTTACATTTTGATCACCTGCTTTAAGATACAGTTTTCAGGAATGCATGGTAGTTTCAAACAACATCCTCCTTTTGCTCTCCTGGTACCTTGTTCTCTTATTGCAGCATGTTAAATTTATATCTGTTCATGAAATTGTTTCCTTTAATATATGCTAATCACCTCTCAGGCAAGAGCCTTGTCTTATTAATCTCTAAATCAATAGCACTACTGTTGTCCTTCAGATATTTTAGATATTCAGCAAAGTCTATTATAAAAATTAATTCAGAATACCATTTATAATCCTGAGTATTCAAAAGTATAGATATAAAATCTAATGTTAAGATTAGAGGATTCTCTTAAAGAGAACAAGACAATTTATGATCACAGCATTGTTTTTCAGTTAGTCTCCAAAAAATTTTATAGTCTTCAATATGAACTTTTCAAGGACCAGAAAAAAAGGGAGAGGGCCTAGAGTAAATCTCACATCTTTTCTGAAACCTTTCTCTTTTTCTAGTTCCCCGAGTAGCATCCTTCTCTTATATAACTCTCATATCACATTTTCTATAATTCCTGATTCTACTTGGTTTTAAAATTGCATATGCTAATCTATTTTTCTTCCTCCAAGACCATAAGGTATTTGATATAGATTATGTGTTTAGACTTTTTTTAATACCTCTCTACTTTGATTAAAGGTATAGTCTGGAAATCAATAGACAGTTACTCTTACTTGGTAGAATAAGGAATAATTCATATGAACTGAAAGTTTTAATTAATGAAAATTTTCAATTTAAAATATTTTTTACCATTTTTAAGAAAAACATTTAAAATTATTTTTAATATGTGGTATACTAGTTTAGGATAATGAAATAGATCTATAGTAGATTTATTCTGTAATAAACACAAAATGATAACTTTTAATTAACATGAGACACTATGTAAAATGTGAATTCTTTTTAAAGTGGTAGAAATGGAAAGTTCAAAAATACACCAATAAATATTTTAAATAGTTCTAATGTCTTGTGAAAATCCTCTGTTTTTGCTACTCCTGAAAGTTAGCTAGATAAGGGTAAATTTTACTCCTACACCAATCTTAACGGAAATATCTTAAGTTCTGATAAGAAAATGTTAATTTTCTATTGTAGTTGCTGTCAAGATTGATCATCCCCAAATAATGTTGACTAAGCTTTTTCCTACAACATAGACAAAAAAAAATGATAGATTTTTCTAAAGGGTCTTTCTATAATAAGGGGTCCATATCACACACGGTTACATTTTTTATTTGTCATGCCCAAGGACAGATCTAAACATAACCTCACTAAGTATTTGTGCTTCTTAGAGAAGAAATTTTTCAGTAGGTAAAATTATGGTATGTTTTATTCTATTCCTAAGCTTGTGTAGATAATAAGCATGATTTTGCCATTTGTGGATAGGAAACTGTGAGCTCATGGTTGCCTGTAAATATGTGTGTTATAGTCTAGGTTCACTTTTAGAATATCCTTATTATTGGTCTGAGACTCTCCAAAATTAAGCAGATAAACAGCCCTAGGTTCTTAGTAAATCATTTATGACAATTTCCCAAATAAATCAAAAATCTTATCTAGAACTTATTTTATAGTGTTTTGAAATCCATATTCAGATAACACCCATTAGCAAATTAACTCCAATTACCATATAACATCTATTCAAATATCGAATGTTTAAAGCAATATTTCCCATGCAGGTTCATGATGTAGACAAGTAAATTTTCATCACTTCTTGTCTGCTTTCTCTACAGCTTCTCCTCCCAGCCTGAAATCCACTATTATTGCTGGTTGCTTCTTGACTCCTCTCTACTTTTATTTTGTTCCTGGAATGTAGATATTTTACCTTCCAATACAAGTATTACTTTATTTTTAAAAGTATCTAGTAGCAGAGAAAATGAAACTTATTTGTGACTTTTGATAAACAGAAATACACAAAATTATGGAGGCTTTTAGAATAAAATTTAGAATAGAATTTGCCTTAGTAACTTTGGAAAGATTGATGAATTAGATCACAAAAAGACTAATGCTTATCATGCTTATCCTATGTGACCTAATAATTCAAATAATTCTGAATAAACCAAAGAGGATTCAGCATTTGAACTGTGCAATACATCTGTGCTTTCTCTACAAAAAATATTCAGGGTGATGTTAGAATCACTTTGCCTCTGTTAAAGCCATGTAGCATATTTTTTTTTTTAAATGCTGCTGCAGTAACCTTTAATTTAGATTTTAGACTCCGATTCTTGATTCATCATATGAGGGACAAATAACAAAACTAATAAAACCAAAAGATTTCTTGTACTTTGTGGAGGGCTTTTTCTTTCTCCTTCGAGGAAATGACTTTCTTTGGGAAATCCCCTCAGTTTTTCATATTCATTGTTAATCCACACTCTCATAGGATTAAATTGAAGCATTAGACTATCTAGATATCATAAAAGGATATTTGAGAAGATCGTGCTTTAGTGGGATTCAAATGAAGTAAAGACAGTCAGTGTAGCTTGGGATTGGACAACTTTTGCTCAGCATTGTATAGTATTTTTTAAATTAAAGATGCTGGAGAAATTTCATTTGGAGTACAAAATCTGCATTGGCCTGAAATGTGTGTTCTATCTCTCCCCTTCCCACTCCTTGGGCTAGCTAACTATTCCGTGTACTTCTATTATTTTACCAATAGCCCACTGTGTAACTCCATGTTTTGGCTGTCGCACTGCAGTTAGTACATCCAATCCCCGCTGCTGGAGACCTGGGAAAGGAAGTAAAGAGAATTTAGGGGCAGAAAGTATAGTTTTTCAGAGCAAGTTTTTCTTGTTCTACTTCCATTTCTTTGTTTACATTGTTTCCCTCTGCCTGGAATGGGCTTTTCTTCTTACTTCCTACTCATTATCTAATATCCACACAAAAATTCCTTAAGGATTCATTCATTCATTCATTCATTTTAACTTTTGGTCTAATATTCATTGCTTAACACAGTACCTGGCTCTGAGGTAATAGATTTTTTATATGAATTCTTAACTGATAAAGGCAGTAGGAGCATCTCTTGTTATATTTGTCTTTGAACCTATCGAGAAGGACAGAAGCTCCTGTGCTTGGGACCTTCCCAGACCTTTCCCTATGTATCTCTTCATCTGACTGTTCATCTGTATCCTTTATCCCCTAATAAGCTGGTAGTATTTCCCTGAGTTCTGGCGCTGCTCTAAAATTGATCAACTTGAAGAAGAAATCTTGAGAACCTCCAATTTATAACCAAATTGGACAGAAGTTGTAGGTAACCTGGGGGACCTGCTATCTGTAACTGGCATCTGAAGTAAGGTGAGAGCAGTCTTATGGGACTGAGCCCTTAACTGAGATCTGACTGAATGTCAGGACAGATAATGTTATACTGGAGTCAAGTTGTAGGATGCTCAGCTGGTGTCACAAAGTATTCTATGTGAGTACTAAAAGGAGACACAGGGAATAAAGACATGGTATGGAAGAACTGGGTTTTTCGCTGGCAGATAGGGGGTATTCGATAAATATCCACTTGGTTGGAAGAATAAATATATAGTTGAGTTCGAACAAGAACTGGGATGTTTCTTATGGTTCAAATCTATTCTTTCATTCAATATGCTCACAGCATTTCAGGAAAGCTGCTTAAGAAGGACACTGTTCTAATTTATCTTTATTTTAACCTTTCAACTAATTATCTTTCTTGCTTAAAATAAAATGGCTATAGACTTTATCATTTCTACCTCACAGCAACATCTAGATTCATGTTTGATTAAATAATGACAATAGCCGAGCTAAGTTGACTACATAAAACTGACCATCACATGTAGTATTTCCATTTTCATTTAGTTCAGAATATTTCTAAATGTTTCATGATACCCTCTTTGACCAATGTATCATTTAGAAGTGTTGTTTAATATTCAAATATTTGTGCTTTTTTCCCAACATTTTTCTGTTGTTTGTTTCTAGTTTAATTTCATTATGGACAGAGAACATACTGTGTGTTATTTCAATCACTTAATATTTGTTAGGGTCTGTTTTATGACCCAAGATATGTGTCTATCTTGGAGAATGTTCCATGTGCACTTGAAAATAATGTATATTCTGCTTTTGTGTTGAATGTTTTATACATGTCAAATCAGCTGAGTTTTTTTCAGAACTTCTATATCCTTGCTGATTTTGTGTTTACTTGTTGTTCTGTTAATTACTGAGAGAAGTTTTTGCAATCTAACTATAATTTTTAATTTGTTTCTTCCAGCTTCAGTTTTTGCTTTGTGTATTTTAAAGGTCTGTTTGGTGCATACACGTATAAGTTTGTTGTGTCTTCTTGGTGAATTGACCCTTTCATCATTATGTTACGTTCTTTATCCCCAGTAATTCTTCTTGTTCTGATGTCTACTTTATCTGATACTAATATAGCCACTCCAGTTTTCTTTTAACTAGTGTTTGCATGGTATATCTTTTTTCCTTCTTTTTACTTCTAATCTACCTATATAATTATATTTAAGGTGGCTTTTTTCTAGATGGCATGTAGTTTAGTCTTACCTTTTTTTTTTTTCAAATCTGATCCTCTGTCTCTTCATTTTGCTTAGAACATTTACTTTAATGTAATTATTGATATGGATAGATTTAGGCCTATAATTTTATTATATTTCTATTTGTTTGCTCTGATTTTTTTCTTTTATTTTCACTTTTCTATCTTCTTTTTATTATTTGATTTTTTTAGTATTCAATTTTAATTTATCAATTTATTTTTTGACTGTGTCTCTTTATAGCTTTTTTTTAGTGGTTGCCCAAATTATTAAAATATACATAACCTATCTTTTCAAAGTTTACATACACAAGGAAAAATGTGCAAACATTATAACCATATATGTTCATTTATGCTCCCTCTTTTTTGCTGTAGTTTCATCTATAAAAACTTGAAAACCTCATCAGACAATGTTATGACTTTTAACTTCAACCGTCATACATATTTCAAAGAACTTAAGAGGAGAAAAAAAGGTTATTTTTATTTACCCAGATAGTTACCATTTCTATTGTCTTCTTTCACTTCTGGGATTCCAGGATTCCCTTGGCATCATATCTCTTCTGCCTAAAGAACTTCTTTTACCATTTGTTTTAGGGTTTTTTTGTTTGTGTTTTTTTTTTTTTTTGCACCCAAGGATGTCTTAATTTCACCTTATTTCCTGAACGATATTTTCAGTGGTTATAGAATTCTGAATTAAGAATTCTTTTCTTTCAGCACCTTAAATAGTTTATTACACTGTCTTCTAACTTCCATGATTTCCATTGAGATAGGCTGTCATTTGAATTGTTCTCCTATATATAAGGTGTTGGGATTTTGCTTGCTGCTTTTAAGATTTTTTCTTTATCTTGAGATTCCAGCAGTTTGATTATGATAACTCTGTATGCTATTTTCTTCATTTTGGGAGTTCTCTCAACCTCTTAAACCTGCACATTTATAGCTTTCACCAAATTTGAGAAGATTTCAGATACAAATTTTCTTCACCAATCTCTTTTTTCTCTCCTTCTGGGAGTCTAGTGACACAAACGCAAAACCTGTCTCACGTGGCCCTAAGGCTCTGCTTATATATTTTTTCCTCTAAATTTTGTCTCTTCTTATTTAGAAAGGATTATTGCTATTGATCTATTTTCAACTTTGGTGATTTTTTTTCTGCCACTTCCACTCTGCTATCCAGTAAAATTTTTTCAGTTTTCACATTTTTTGTCTCTAAAATTTCCATTTGATTCTTCTTTGTACCTTCCATTTCCTTTCCATTTATTTCAAAAGATTTGTTTTCTCTAACTTAGTGGAGCATAGTTAAAATACTACTTTCAAAGCTTTGTCCAATAATTTCAACATATGGGTCAACTTAGGTATTGGTATCAATTGATTATATTTTCTCTGGAGAGTTATTGAGATTTTCCTGTTTTTTCTTACAACTAGTAATTTTGGATTGTATTAGAAAATTTTGAGAATTTTGTTTATGAATCTACTCCTGTTAAAATCATCTAGAGAGTGTTTTCCTTTTGTTTGTTTTTGTTTTTTGTTTGTTTTATCAGGGAATCAACCTGGTATGGTTCTTGCCGCAAGTCCCAACCTGCCATCTGTAGGCTGTGCTTCTTATCGCAGTTTATTTTTTTTTTTCTTCAAGTTTGATTGAGACAAAATAGACAAACAGCAATGTAAAGTTTAAGGTGTACAGTATAATGATTTTTTAATTATTTATTTTTATTGAAATGTTGATTTACAATATTATATTTGTGTCAGGTGTACAGCATAGCTATTCAGTATTTTTAAAGGTTATATTTCATTAAAATTTTCTACAAGATAATGGCTATAATTCCTTGTGCTATACAATATAACCTTGCTGCTTATCTATTTTATACATAATTGTTTGTATCTCTTTTTTTTTTTTTTGTGGTACGTGGGCCTCTCACTGTTGTGGCCTCTCCCGTTGTGGAGCACAGGCTCTGGACATGCAGGCTCAGCGGCCATGGCTCACGGGCCCAGCTGCTCCACGGCCTGTGGGATCCTCCTGGACTGGGGCACGAACCCACATCCCCTGCATCAGCAGGCGGACTCTCAACCATTGTGCCACCAGAGAAGCCCCTGTTTGTATCTCATAATACCATACTCCTTATTTGAATCTCCCACATCCCTCTACCCTTTGTTTTCTATATCTGTGAATCTGCTTCTGTTTTTCACATATGATCATTTGTATTATTTTTTAGATTCCATGTATAAATGACATCATGCAGCATTTGTCTTTGTCTCACTTGTTTCACTGAGCATAATATTTTCTAGGGCCATCCACATTGCTGAAAATGGCATATTTCATTCTTTTAATGTAATATTCCATTGTATATATACACACATCACATCTTATTTTTCCATTCATCTGCTGATGGGCCCCTGGCTTGCTTTAATATCTTGACTGTTGTAAACAGTGCTCCTATGAACATTGAAATGTATATATATCTTTTTGATTTCGTGTTTTGGGTATTTTATTTCCAGATATATACCAAGGAGTGGAATTGCTGGATCATATGGTAGTTGTGTTTTTAGCTTTTTGAGGAATATGCATACTGTTTTCCACAGTGGCTGCACCAACTTACATTCCCACCAACAGTGTACAAGAGTTACATTTTCTCCATATTCTCTCCAACATTTGTTACTTGTAGACTTTTTGATGATAGCCATTCTGACAGGTGTGAGGTGATATCTTGTGGTTTTAATTTGTGTCTCTCTAAATATTAATGATATTGAGCATATTTTCATGTGCCTGTTAGCCATCTGTATGTCTGCTTTGGAAAAATATCTATTCAGGACTTCTGCCCATTTTTTGATTGGGTTGTTTGAGTTTTTTGATACTGAGTTGTATTAGCTGTTTATATATTTTGGATATTAATCCCATTGTCAGTCATATCATTTGCAAATATTTTCTCCCACTTTGTAGGTGTCTTCTCATTTTGTCAGTGGTTTCCTTTGCTGTGCCAAAGCTTTTAAGTTTAATTAGGTCCCATTTGTTTATTTTTTGCCGTGGGAGACAGATTCAAAGAAATATTGCCAATATTTGTGACAAAGAGTATTCTACCTATGTTCTCTTCTAGGAGCTTTATGGTTTCAGGTGTTACATTTAGGTCTTTAATCAATTTTAAGTTTATTTTCATATATGGTTTGTGGAAATGTTCTAATCTCATTGGTTTACATGTGATTGTTCATTTTCCCCAGCGCCACTTGTTGAAGAGACTGTCTTTTCTCCATTGTATATTCTTGCCTCCTTTGTCATAGATTAATTGACCATATGTATTTGGGTTTATTTCTGGGCTTTTTATTCTGTTCCATTGACCTATGGGTCTGTTTTTCTGCCAGTACAGTGCTGTTTTGATTACTGTGGCTTTGTAGTATAGTCTGAAGCCAGGGAGCATGATACTTCCAGCTTTGTTCTTCTTTCTAAGATTGTTTTGGTAAATCAGGACCTTCTGTCATTCCATATGAATTTTAGGATTTTTTTTTTTTTTCAGTTCTGTGAAAGATGTAATGGGTGTTTTGGTAGGGATTGCACTGAATATGAAGATCACTTTGGGTAGTATGGTCATTTTAACAATATTAATTCTTCCAGTCCAAGAGCAGAAGATATTTTTCCATGTTTTGGTATCATCTTCAACTTCCTTCATCAGTCTTTTATAGTTTTCAGAGTATAGGTCTTTCACCTCCTTGGTTAAATTTATTCCTAGGTATTTTATTCTTTTTGATGAGATTTTGAAAGAGTTTTTTTTTTTTTTTCTTACTTTCTCTTTCTGATATTATTAGTGTATAGAACAGCAACAGATTTCTGTATATTAATGTTGTATTCTGCAACTTTACTGAATTAATTTAGTAGTTCTAATAGTTTTAGGGCAGAGAATTTAGGGTTCTATATATATCTGCCATCTGCAAATAGTAACAGTTTTACTTCTTCTCTTCCAATTTAGATGCTTTTACTTCTTTTTCTTGTCTTTTTGCTGTCATTAGGTCTTCCAATAACATGTTAAATAGAAGTGGTGAGAGTGGGCATCCTTGTCTTTTTCCTCAATTTAGAGGAAAGGATTTCAGCTTGTCACCATTGAGTGTGATGTTAGCTATGGGTTTACCACAAATGGCCTTTATTATGTTGAGATATGTTCCCTTTATACCCACTTTGATGAGATTGCTTGTCATGAATGGATGTTGAATTTTGTCAAATGCTTTTTCTGTGTCTATTGAAATGAATATATCATTTTTATTATTTGTTTTGTTAATGTGCTGTATCATAATGATTGACTTGTCAATGTTGAACCATTCTTGTGTCCCTGAAATAAATCCAACTTGATCATGGTGTATAATCCTTTTTATATATTGTTGGATTCAGTTTGCTAATATTTTGTTGAGGATTTTTGTATCTATACTCATCAAAGATACTGGCCTATAATTTTGTCTTTTTGTAGTGTCTTTGTCTTATTTTTGTATCAGGGTAATGGTTGACTTGTGAATGAATTTGGGAGTGTTCTATCCTCTCTAATTTGGGGTATAATATGAGAAGGATAGGTATCAGTTCTTCTTTATATGTTTGGTAGAATTCTCCCTAGAAAGCATTTGGTCCTGGACTTTTGTTTGCAGGCATGGAGTTTATTTTATTACAAATTCAATTTCACTACTAGTGATTAGTCTGTTAAAATTGTCTTTTTCTTCTTGATTCAGTCTTTGTAGGTTGTATCTTTTTAGAAATTTGTCCATTTCTTTTAGGTTTTCCAACTTGTTGGCATATAACTGTTTCTATTATTCTCCTATGATATTTTCTATCTCTGTGGCATTGGTTGTTATTTCTCCTCTTTCATTTCTTATTTTGTTTATTTGCATCTTCACTTTTTTTCTTCTTCGTGAGCTTGGCTAAAAGTTTGTCAGTTTTGTTTATCTTTTCAAAAAACAGCTCTTGGGTTCATTGATCCTTTCTATTGTTTTATTGGTCTCTATTTTATTTATTTCCTCTGTGATCTTAATTATATTCTTCCCTCTGCTAACTTTGGGCTTTGTTTGTTCTTCTTTTTCTAATTCCTTTAGGTGGTAGATTAGGTCTATTTGAGTTTTTTTGTTTGTTTGTTTGTATCTTGAGGAAGGCCTGTATCACTACAAAATTCCATCTTAGAATTGTTTTTGCTGCATCCCATAGATTATGGAGAGTTGTGTTTCCATTTTAATGTGTCTCTAGGTGTTTTCTGATTTCCTCTTTGATTTCCTCATTGTTTTGTTTTTTTTTTTTTTTTTAGTAGCATGGTGTTCAGTGTCCACATGTTTGTTCTTTTACAATTTTTTTCTGCAGTTGATTTTTTGTTTCATGATGTTATGGTTGATATAAAGGTTTGATATAATTTCTATCTTCTTAATTTTCTTGTCACTCATTTTTTGGCCTACCATGTGATCTATACTGTAGAATGTTGCATGTGCACCTGAAAAGAATATTTATTCTGCTGTTTGGGGGTGTAGTATTTTGTAGAGATCTATTAAGTCTAACTGGTCAATTGTATCATTTAAGACCACTATTGCTTTATTGATGTTCTGTCCAGATGATCTGTCCATTGATGTAAGTGGGGTATTAAATTCCTCTACTATTATTGTATATTTGTCAGTTTCTCCCTTTATGTCTATTAGTACTTGTTTTATATATTTAGGTGTTTATGCATTGGATGCATATATTGGGTGTAATGGGTGTAATGTCCACTTATGTATTGGTCCCTTTATCATTATATAATGCCCCTCTTTGTCTTTTGCTTTAGTCTTTGTTTTAAAGTCTATTTTGTCTGGTATGAGTATTGCCACCCCTGCTTTCTTACCATTTCCATTTCCATGGAATATCTTTTTCCATTTCTTCATTTTCAGTCTGTGCTTGTCTTTTGCCCTGAAGTGGTCTCTTGTAGGCAGCATATTGAAACATTCTTTTTTTTTTTAATGCAATCAGCCACCCTGTGTTTTGATCAGAGCATTTAACTTATTGACATTTAGATATGTACTTATTGCCATTTTATTTATTGTTTTCTGGTTGTTTTGGTAGTTCTCTGTTCAAGTATCCTTTTGGTTTCTTCCCCTGTGGTTTGATGATTTTCTTTAGTAGTTTCTTTTTGGTTTTTGTGTATCTATTGTAGGTTTTTGATTTGTGGTTAACAAGGAGTTCATATATATTGACCTATGCCTTTATCTACTTGTTTTAAACTGATGGTCATTTAAGTTCAAACATATTCTAAGAGATCAACATTTGTATTCCCCTCCCTCACATTTTGTGTTTTTGATGTCATATTTTGCATCTTTATACTTATCCCTTAATTGTTTATTGTAGTTATAGTTGCTTTATAATGTATTGTCTTTTCATCTACATACTGGGTTATTTAAGTGTTTCATCCTCACTTCTTACAGTATGTTGATCCTCAGTCCTACATATTTGCCTTTCTTAGAGGGATTTTTCCTTTCTTATAGATTCTTACTTCATTTTAATTTAGAAAAGACCCTTCAATGTTCCTTTTAGGGTAGATTTAGTGTTGATGAATTCTTTTAGTCTTTGCTGTCTGAAAGTTCTTTATCTCTCCTTCTATTCAAAATGATAATCTTGCTGGGTAGAGTATCCTAGGTTGCAGGTTTTTCCCTTTCAGCACTTTGAATATATCATGACCATCCTTTCTGGTCTGCAAAGTTTCTGCAGAGAAATCAGTTGATAGCCTATGGAAATTCCTTTGTATATGACTCTTTGTTTCTCTTTTGCAGCCTTTAGAATTATCTTTTTATCTTTAACTTTTGCCATTTTAATTATGATATGTCTTGGTGTTTGTCTGTTTTGGTTCATCTTGTTTGGGACCCTCTGTGCTTCCTGTACTTGGGTATCTGTTTCCTTCTTCAGGTTTGGGAAGTTTTCAACCATAATTTCCTTAAACACATTTTCAATCCTCTTCTCTGTTTTCCTTCTGGAACCCCTATGATGCAAATGTTGGAATACTTAATATTATCCCAGAGGTCTCTTAAACTGCTTTCACTTTTTAAAATGTTGTTCTTTTTGTGTTTTTTTGTTTGTTTGTTTGTTTTTGTTTTCTGTTGCTCTGATTTGGTAATTTCCATTATTCTATCTTCCAGATCACTATGTGTTCTTATGTATCACTTAGTCTACTAACCATTCCTTCTAGAGTTTTTTTTTTTTTTAAGATATTGAATTATTCATGTCTGATTGTGTCTGATTGGGTCATTTTTTATATTTTCTATCTCCTTGTTATAATGTTCAGTGATTAGATCAATTATTTTTCCCTAGTTCAGTTAACATTTTTATTACTGGTTTTTGAATTCCTTATCTGGTAAATTGTTAATTTTGTTTCAATTTTTTCCAAGTGTGTTCTGTTCCTCTTTCAATTGAAGGTAGTTCCTATCAGGTTTCATTTTGCTTAACTTTCTCTGCCTCTACGAATTTAGGTGAAACTTTTACCTATTGTGATCTTGAAGGGGTGTTCTTATGTGGAAGTGCCCCTATGCAGATTGCACGTGTTTGATGTCTTTGGTGGGAGAGCTGATTTCAATATGGATGCCAGTCGCGTCTTTTCTCAGGGTGTGCTGGCAGGTATCACCTTGACAGGAGATGGGGCTGGGGGTGAAGAGACAAGAGCTGGTGCACAATGTGAGGCAGAACTTTCTCTCCGCTCATTGGCTATTATCACACTGCCATGGACACAATCTTATTTCAAGTTACTGGGGCAGAAGCACTGACAGTCAAGGTCAAGCTTGCACTGTTCCCTTTAAATGTGTGTTGTTCTGCGTCTTCCTGCATGAGGACCTTTACCTCAGAGGAAGGGAATGCTTGTGTAATCTCCATTTTTCTCTGAGTCTCCTCCCAAGGGTACAGATGCTGACTCAATCACTTTTCTTCCCCTCATACCCATTCACGTGTGTATCTTTCTTACAGGTTTGGCTGTTCAGGAGTCCTTCTGCCAGTTTCCAGTTAGTTTTCAGTGAGGATTGTTCCCCATATAGATGTATTTTTGATGTGTTCATGAGGGGAGATAAGCTCCACACCTTTTATTCCACCTTCTTGATCTCCTCTCTCTACAGTATAATGATTTGACTTACGTACATTGTAAAATGATTATCACAATATGTTTAGTGAACTTCCATCATCTCATATAGTTACAAAATTAAAGAAATAGAAAAAAAATTTCCTTGTGGTGAAAACTCTTAGGATTTACTCTATTAACAACTTTCATGGTAATATACAGCAGTGTTAATTATATTTATCATGCTGTACATTACATGCTTAGTACTTACTTGTTTTATAACTAGAAGTTTGTATCTTTTGACTACCTTTATCCAGTTCCACCTCCACCCACACCCTTCACCTCTGTTAACCACAAATCTGATCTCTTTTTCTATGAGTTTTTTTGTTTGTTTCTGAAGTATAATTGGCCTACAACACTCTGTTAGTGCCTGTTATACAATATAGTGATTTGATATTTCTATACATTTCAAAATGATCACCTTGATAAGTCTAGTTATGATATGTCACCAAAGATATTTATTGACTACATTCCCCACACTGTATATTTCATGCCCATGACTCAGTTATTTTGCAACTGGAAGTTTGTAACTTTTAATCTCCTTTACCTATTTCTTTCCCCCTCCAAACCTATCCCCTCTAGCAATCACCAGTTTGTTCTTTGTATCTATAACTGTGTTTCTGTTTTGTTATATTTGTTCATTTGTTTTGATTTTTAAGATGCCACATATAAATGAAATCATAAAGTATTTGTCTTTGTCTGACTTATTTCCCTTAGCATAATACCCTCTAGGTCCATCCATGTTGTCACAAATGGCAATATTTCATTTTTTTTTATGGATTCCACTGCATATGTACACCAGATCTTCTTTATCCATTCATTAACTGATGGGCGCTTAAGTTGTTTCCATATCTTGACTATTGTAAATAATGCTGCAATGACACAAGCAGATGGAAAAGCTATGCCATTGTCATGGTTTGGAAAAAATGATATTGTTAAAATGATCATACTACCAAAGGCACACTAAAGATTCAATGCAATCCCTATCAAATTTCCAATGGCATTTTTCAGAGCTAGAACAAATAATTTTAAAATTTGTATGGAAACACAAAAGATTCCAAATAGCCAAAACAATCTTGAGGAAAAAACCCAAAACTGAAGATATTACACCCCCTGATTTTAAACTATACTACAAAACTACAGAAATCAAAATTGTATGGTATAGGCATAAAAACAGACATAGATCACTGGAGCAGAGCAGAATGAACCCATACTTATACAAGCAGTTAATCTATGGCAAAGGAGGCAAGAATAGGCAATGGGGAAAGAGAGTCTCTTCAATAAATGGTGTTGGGAAAACTGGACAGCTACATACAAAAGAATCAAACTGGACTAATTTCTCACACCATACACAAAAATAAATTCAAAATGGATTAAAGGCTTGAATGTAAGACCTGAAGCCATAAAACCTTTAGAAGAAAATAGAGACAGTGTTGTCTTTGACATTGTTCTTATTAATATTTTTTGGATATGTCTTCTCTGGCAAGGGAAACAAAAGCAAAAATAAACTAATGGGACTACATCAAACTAAGCTTTTGCACAGTGAGAGAAAGTATTTTAAAAAAATGAAAAGCCTGCCTATTGAATGAGAGAAGATATTTGTAAATGATGTATCTGATAAGGGGCCAATATCCAAGATACTCAAAAATTCATACAATTCAGCTTCAAAAAACTGAATTAAAAAATGGGCAGAGGATTTGAATAGATTTTTCCCAGGAAGACATACAAATGGCCAACAGGCACATGAAAAGATGCTTAACATCACTAATCATCAGGGAAATGCAAATCAAAACCACAATGAGATAACACCTCACATTTGTCAGAATGGCTAAAAAAGATGGCAATTAACAAGTGTTGGAGAGGATGTGGAGGAAAAGGAACACTTGTGCACTGTTGGTGGCAATGTAAATTGCAGCCATTATGGAGAACAGTATGGAGGTTCCACAAAATATTAAAGATACAACTATTGTATGATCCAGCAGTTGCACTCTTGGGTATTTATCCAAAGGAAGTATAAACACTAATTAAGAAAGATATATGTCAGTTTAGTTTTAAAAACATTTGTAGAACTTTTCGGTCTACTCCTCAAGTACACCACCCAGTGGTCAACCAGGGTTTTGTTTTACATCATATTTCAACTCTTGAAACATTTGCCCTACTATCTTGGTTAGGTTCAATGCATGTGCAATTCAGTGGTGAGCCTGGGACTTTATACACAGATTTAGGGGTTCATTTTCTCTATCAGCTTCTTCTCCATAACTCCTCTTCTCTCTCAAGTCTCCAGGGATTTCTCTTACAGATCTTCTGACTTAAAATGTCAGAGTTTAAGTTTCCTATGTCATTTCACACTTTCTTTGACTTGGTTCACCTTGGGGACAAATCAATGAAAGAGAAGGGAGGAAGAAAATTAATTATGATTTCACACACAACACACACACACACTTTGGACCTCAGGGACCAAGTTTTCTAGTTCTCCTCAAAGAGAAAGAATTTCTCTCAGTTTTAGGTATATATATATATATATA
>NW_020174266.1:750081-811867 GCF_003031525.2 Neophocaena asiaeorientalis asiaeorientalis | reverse complement strand
ATATATATATAACTTCTGTATTTACTAATGTATAGTTCTGTGACCTGGTCTTGTCTTCACCTGAGTAAGCCAGATGAGAAGAAAAAAAAAAAGGAAACATAGAAGGAATTTCCCTCCACAGTCTCCATCCCACCTACTCTTCCTTCTCAGTCCTCTGGACAGAAAAATAGAGAATAAGTTTCTTTTGGAGTTTTTCCTCCCCCTACCTAGTGTGCAGTTCTGTGGTTTGTGTGCCCTAGAATCCAAGCTGAAAGATAAGAAAAGAAAAAGAAAATATCAATAAATTCATTGTCATGTTGGCCATACTTTCAATTTTGATTTCTTTCTCCAATTCATCTGCTATTATTTACTTTTCTGAGTCCTCAGATAGATGTTTTTATATTATTACTATTAATCAGTGGGAGATGTAGAGTAGTGTATGCTTACTCTATGGTCACTGGAACTGGTACCAAACAAAATTACATGTTAGTTTTCCTTCTTTTTTAAGTTTCTTCTTTTATTGAAGTATAGTCGATTTACAATGTTGTTATTTTTTGCTATACAGTAAAGTGACTCAGTTATACACATATATACATTGTTTTTTTTTATATTCTTTTCCATTATGGTTTATCTCAGGATGTTGAACGTAGTCCCCTGTGCACAAGGATTGTTCAATATACCCAAATCAGTCAGTGTGATACACCACATCAACAAAAGAAAAGACCAAAACCACATGATCATCTCAATAGATACAGAAAAATTATTTGACAGAATTCACTCATTCATGATAAAAAAAAAAAATCCTCTTACCAAAGTGAGTATAGAGGGAACATAGCTCAACATAATAAAAGCTATTTACAACAAACTCACAGCCAATATAATACTCAATAGTGAACAGCTGAAAGCCTTGAAAATCTGGAACAAGACAAGGATGACCACTCTTAACACTTCTATTTAACATAGTATTGGAAGTCCCAGTCACAGCAATCAGAGAATAAAAAGAAATAAAAGATATCCAAATTGGAAGGGAAGAGGTAAAATTGTCAGTATATGCAGATGACATGACACTACCTATAGAGAACCCTAAAGACTCCACACAAAACTACTAGAAGTGATAAATGAATTCATCAAGGTAGCTGGATACAAAATTAATACACAGAATGTGGTTGCATTTCTTCACACTAACAATGAATTAGCAGAAAGAGAATGTAAAAAAAAAAAAAAAACAAACTTTAAAAATTGCACCAAAAAATATAAAATACTTAGGAATAAACATAATCAAAGAGATGAAAGACTTGTATGCGGAGAAGTATAAAACATTAATAAAGGAAATTAAAGATAATTAAAGATAAAGAAATGGAAAGATATCCCATGCTCTTGGATTGGAAGAATTAATATTGTTAAAATGGCCATACTAACCCAAAGCAATCTACAGATTTAATGTGACACATATCAAATTACCCAAGACATTTTTCACAGAACTAGAACAAATAATCCAAAATTTTATATCGAATTATAAAAGACCCAGAATTGCCTAAGCAAACCAGAGGAAAAAGAATAAAGCAGGAGGCATAATCTTCCCAGACTTCAGACAATACTACAAAGCTATAGTAATGTTACTTCTCCTTCTATTGGTACTCTCATTTATTTCTTGTTTTATTTTTGCTCATGTGTTTATTTGTTTTGCTTTGTTTTTATATTATGAATATATTAGCCTGATATGTTTGAGTTTTAAAATAATGTTCAGCCTTCCTTGCTAAAGTATGTTTCTCTTTTCCTATAAAATTTCTAGAGAAAATAGAAAAAAAAAAAAAAAAACATTACTTAAGATAAAGCCATTCACAGTTGTTTTAAAAAATATAGTAAATCATAAAATTGATGGGCAAATAATAGCCTTTTAAACACTATGTCTAGTGTTTTTCTTCTTGCCTTTTAAATTTTCTTTCTTTGACATACTTTTGTACTATTTACTTGCTTTAATAAAAATAAACATTTCACCATATGCTGCTTAGGAAAGGTGAGGAATCTAGCAGGAAATGGCCCACTTTGAACACAATTTGTAAAAGAGATCCATGGGGAATACCCTCAACACCCACTCAAATATACACAGCTTGGTTTCTGGCCCAAGGAATTGAACCTAGGACTTCTAGGTAGAGCTGAGGGACTTAGTGGCATTTATCAACAATAACAACAATAAAAATCCCACAGTTATTTTCAAAGGAATTATATCCACATGAAGTTTAAGGCAGTGGCACTACTGGTATCTGTTGATTACTCTTATTCCCAGTGCCAGTTTCCTTTTTGGCTATGCAAATCATTTAATGAACTGCATGTTTAACACTTACTACATGTTGGCACTATGCCATATACTGAGGGGATTACAAAGATGAATTAGACAAATTTTTGTCTTTTAAGAGCAGAGGACACAGAGGCACACACAATTTATGAGGCTGTTTGTCAGACTGTGCTGAGTGCTGTACTTACAGAGGCAGAAGCAGCCTTCTCTGGGAGAACACACAGGGATGATTCACGCCTCAGGAGGGGAGTAAGGGAGGTTTCCTAGAGAGGTTATGCTTAAAATGAGCTTTAAGGATGCATGAGGCCATAGAGAAGTGGAGCACTCAGAGAATGTCATCCAAAGTAGGGGTATAAGGAAAGACTTAGAGAATTGAAAATTCATGGTATTCTTAGGGAATATAAACTAGTTCACCATAGCTGGTATGTGGCACATTCTATATTGCCTTTTTTCTTGTGAACCAAGTTGTGTTATTTCTTCTATAACACAGTTTGGATAGTGGAATTGACAACACTATGAAAACCAGGATTTAGATTCCAAGTAGATGTGCTATTGCAGGAGTTCCTTAGAGGCAGTGATTGTTCGTATTCCTTCGTTTGCATGCTCCCTCTATATGGAATGCACTTCATATCCTATTTTTTAGCACTCTCCTTCAATCTCTTGCCTCCCCCAGAGAAACATGCCACCTCTCTCTCTCTCTCTCTCACTTTCTTTCTAAATTATGTTTTCATATATTCAGGGAGTGGCTAGTATATTCTTAAGAGTAGACACTATCTTATTCACCCAATGTCTCCAATCCTACCACCATGCATATGAGATTAGATACTTTTGTAATAAGCAGAAAGAGAAAGGTGATAAAGGCAAATGTCCCCGTGGAACAAAGGAGAAATCTGAGTTGATACAAGGCATCTCTTTCCCTGCCTGAGCACTGTGTAATAACATTTCTCACCTTCTTTCCAATTTGTATAAAATTATTAAGAAATATAATCTGAGTTCTGCTTTAATTAGCAAACAAAACATTTGAGCTGGTCTACTCCCATCTTTTCTGTAGAATTATGTATAGGCATATTTAAAACTGTTTGGGGAAAAACAATCATGTGTTTTGGGTTTTTTGGGTTTTTTTAATAGTTTATTATTTCAATGGAAGATTAAATCTGGGCCAATGGTGGATACTGGAAATTCAAATTGAGTGAGATAAGACTCCAGGTACCCTTTGGACTTAACTCAACCATTTTGTATAATAATATGAACAACATTTCCTACTTCCATTTTTAAGATTCTGAAGAGCTTGGGAGAGCTTAAAGGGACCTCATTATACATGTATTTCCCTAAAAAATACTGGTGGGTTCCTTCCTGACTTTTTATAGAAAAGGATTTTTGCTGAACCAAAAAGAACAAGAAACCTCTCACAACTGCCAAAAGTATTATTTTGATGTCTCTAATTTTTTCTTCTGTCAGGACTTGAATGGCACTCTAGAGGGGGAAAGTTTAACAGTTATGGGTTAATCAAGGTCCACTTCCTGGTTTTGTTAATAAAATCAGTGCCTCGATGTACATTGTTGTGTGCTTTTCTCCTTGTCCATACTAAAGAAAAAAATCAGGGAAACTGAAACGTCTAGTAATGAGTAGAACAAATGGTTGCATATTTATATAATAAAATACTATACAGAAGATTAAATGAATGAACTAGATCTATAAAATCACAAATACATGTTAAGTGAAAAGCAAAACATATACAATTGATTGATGTATACAGAATGATGCTGTATATATGAAGTTTAACAACATACAAAGAAATCATATAACTTCTGGGATACATAAATATGTAGTGAACATATAAAGGCATGCCAAACAGTCATAAATGCCAAATAAGGAGAGTGCTTAATTTTGAGGCAGACAAGAGATTGTGATCAGGGAGAAGTATTCAGAGGACTTTAAAAATAACAATAATGTTTTATGTCTTTTAAGAAAAATCTGAAGCAATATGGCAAAGTGCTGAGATTTGGTAAAGACAGGAGGTGAGATAAGTGTTTGTAATATCATGCTTTATATGTTCTATAAAATATTTTATAATTTGGCAAAATATTAAGTGGGAGCTCTCCATACTATCACTGCAACATTTCTGTAAATCTAAAATTAGTCCAAAATTAAAAGTTTTTAAAAACTTACTAGATCTGGCATTGGTTTACAAATGGCTTGTCTGTAAGTATAATCAAAAGAACCAGAGCTTAAAATAGGAGTTTCTGAGCTGAGCCCTAGAGAAAGAGCTCAGGTGAGGAAGAGGCTCATTCTAACCAGAAGATTTTTCACAGAAGGGAGCTTCTGAGCTGAACCTTGAGCCACAGGGAGAATTTTGTTTGATGAAAGAAAGAAGAAAGGGTATGTCCAAGGCAGTGGATACAAGTGACATGTTTGATGAGTGACTAGTGGCCACGTGTGGTTGAGTTATGAGTTACCTGGAGCTGTGAAGCAGGAAATGAGGTAGAACAGAAGCTGGGTTTCCAAGGACCTGGTATGCCATGCTGAGGAATGTAGACTTTACAGTGTGGATATAACAAAGATTTCCATGGGTGATGACAAAGCTCAACCTGTTTGGCAGTGTGGACAATGTCTGGAAAGAGTTGAGGACATTAAAAAAACTATTCAGAGGTGGTGAGGCCCTGAGGTCAAAGAGATGACTGCTTTAAGGTCCAGAAAGATCCAGGAGCAGAGAGACTAGCTCCTTTGCCTTTTCCTGTCCTCTCTCTCTTTCCACTCTTTATTCCTTTCAAGAGTTCTACCAAAGCATTCAATTTCTTTTTGAAGGCCATCAAATACTCCACCCAGGAGTGAGACTATTTTTAAAAATGAGAGGTAGCATATTCTATGGGAGGTCATCAGTAATAGAGCTCAAACTTCTTATTGCTTTTGTGAATCTTGACAATGTGAGAAAAAGCATACATTATCTTGTACACAAATTCCCTGGAATGAATTGATATTCTTTCCTCTGGAACTGTGACGTGGTCTCAATAGAAAGAAGTATCTCCCATGACATGTGACCTCTTTTCATTCCCTTACAGAGGAGCTGCTTTGTGCCTGTGAAGGGCATTGGTGCTACCAATTTAATAATTTTGAGTATCACTGTTGCATAATACTGTACTCTTTTGCAGTCTCTCCCGTGCATCTTTAATGACCATTCTTGCTTTCAGAGGAAGTGGGGAACAAGCCGTCTGATAGGACTTTCTTCCAGCTAGTCATTCTCTTATTGAAATGGTGACAGATGTACAATCATCAGAACACTGGACTGAGAGGGTGTCAAGTTTTTAACTTGCTCTAGGACCTAGTGTCTTAGGTTCCTTATCTGTAAAACAGAGAGCATTGTTTAGAAAGCCTCTAAGCTCATTCAGATCCTAAGCTTATGTGACTGTGACTCCCTCAGTTCTGAAAAGGGACTGTCATCATTTACTCATATTTTATGACCATCTTCTGAGTGCAAAGCAGTGATGCCTCAAGTGCTTGAAGGAACTATTAGAGAGAGATGGTTGGCCTGTGATAAATTTCCCAAATTTACATTTCAAGGGAGAAGTAGAACAGGGAGATCAGCTCAGTGCTTTGTGACCACCTAGAGGGGTGGGATAGGAAGGATGGGAGGAAGATGCAAGGGGGAGGAGATATGGGGATATATGTATATGTATAGCTGATTCACTTTGTTATAAAGCAGAAACTAACACACCATTGTAAAGCAATTATACTCCAATAAAGATGTTTTTAAAAAAAAGAAGTAGAAAAAAAAAATGGGGCTTCCCTGGTAGCGCAGTTGTTGAGAGTCCGCCTGCCGATGCAGGGGACACGGGTTCGTGCCCTGGTCCGGGAAGATCCTACATGCCGCGGAGGGCCTAGGCCCGTGAGCCATGGCCGCTGAGCCTGTGCATCCAGAGCCTGTGCTCCACAGCGAGAGAAGCCACAACAGTGAGAGAAAAAAAAAAAAAAGAAGGGAAATGCTAAGAAGTTTATGAACTTAATTTTTTTTTTAATTTAGTTTTGCTCAGAACAATACAGATTTAGTAAAAACAACACAAATTTGAATTCAAACTTGAAATAACATACAAATTTTATAAAGTCAGGCTGTAATACTTTAGTTTAAAAAAATCACTTACCGGAGTCAAGATGATGGAGGAGTAGGAGGATGTGGAATTCATCTCTCCCTACACATGTATCAATAATACATCTACAAATGGAACAATTCTCACAGAACACCTCTGAACACTAGCAGAGGACCTCAGGTACCTAAAAGGACAAGAAAGATACCTGCATAATCACATAGGATGAAAGAAAGAAGAATGGAAAAGGAAGAGAAGAGGAAGCGTGATGGGACCTGTGCCCCTGGGCGGAGCTGAAGGAGATGAGAGGTTCTTGTATCCGGGAAAGGCCCCTCACCAGTGGGGAGATCAGTTGGGACAGAAGGGGAGTTTCAGGGGCTATCAGAGGAGAGTGCAGCAACCGATCTGTGGCAGGTAGGACAGAGTGAGACCTACACAGATGGTCCTTACCACAGCCCTGCATGCCCCAGCCTGAGACAGCTGTCCGCCAGTGTGCATGGGGGCTGGGGGCTGGAATGTGGTGTTTGGAAGGCAGACCCAGGGAGAGGACTGCTGTGGGCTGTGAGGAGATAACCTGAAGGGACAGGAGTGAGGAAATCTGCAACTGGGAATGCTCGTGGAGGAAACCTAGACTGCCATAAAAGTGAATCACCATTGTTGAGTGATGTGCAAAGGACAGGGCCACCACTGCAGCCTCTTTTCCCACTTGCTGGCCCCTGCCTCCCTGGGCACTAGGAAGGAGTCCCACCAGGGTGGGTACTCTTACAACCCTGGAAGCTGCCGCTTCCTCCTCCACACCCCATTCCAACTGTGGCAGGCACTCTTGTGAGCTCAGTGGCAGCTTCCTTGTCCTCCACACCCCGTCTCTGCTGAGGTGGGCATTCCCATGACCCCAGGAGCTGCGGCCTCCCCCTCTGCACCTTGTGCCCACTGTGACAGCTCTCTCGTGCCTCTGGCTGCCACCTTCACCATGCCCCCTCCTTGCCAGGGCAGACTTGTGTGCTACAGGACAGCCTCAGGAGCAGACCTGTGTGGGTAGCCCACATACAGAGGTGGGGCTGAAACCACAGCTGAGCCCCAGGGGCTGTTTAACTAAGGAAGAAAAGCTGAAATTTCTCCTCACAGCTGTGCATACTGAGGATTGATACCCCCATGACTGGCTTTGTAAACTCAGAGCCTACAGAGCATCTGAACAGACAATGAGTGCTCTTACAGCCAAGATGGGCCTAGCTTTAACAGCTGTAGATTTTGTGGGAATGTACACATGGGCATAGGGCCAGGCCAGAGTCTGAGCTGCCCCCATGGTGCCCACAGCAGGTCCAGACCCATGATTACTGCAATCCCATGACCTGACTTCAGTGGATCTATGCTGGTGAACTGGTAAAAACAACACCTGAGAGACACCAGGTCTAATTGCCAGCATATCCATGGTTCAGGTGGGGCCAAGAGCAGTGTCAACAGCAGTATAATCTGAGAGCTCACACAATGGGTGAAAGGTGACACAACAAGCACACCCACAGGTGAACAACTCCAGAGGAGGAATACTCAGTGGCTTCTCTCCCAGTAGGAGTATTCCAATCCCACATAACTTGCACCACAGATCAGAAACACAGCTAAGAAACAGATGTGGGGACCTATACTCCAACAACTAGGGAGCAGACCCCACCCCTGACAGGGCAGTGACACCCACAGAGCAAAGGGGAGGCCCTGCTAAATATACAGTGCAGGCTCTGGTCACACAATGTCAGTCACACCTCATATAAAGGGGATAACAGCTGCATACACTAAGGAAAGACATGGCAGACATCTATACTAAAAACAGCCCTCACATCAAAAATACTAAACCCACTCAGGCTACACAGGGGTGTTCCCACATAAAACCCTCCAAGACAGTCTGAGGGTCTGGCAATGGGAGGAAGAACCCCCAGAGCATTTAGCCTTGAAGGCCTGTGGGGCTTGAGTGCAGGAGCCCAACAAGGCTTGGGGAAATGGAGATTCCACTCTTGGAGGGTGCACAAAAGGTCTCACATGCACTGGGACCCAGCACAAAGCAGTAGCTCCATAGGAACCTGGGCTAGACATACCTAGGGGCCTTGGAGGGTCTCCTGGGGAGGTGAAGGTTAACTGTAGCTCATTGTTGGGACAAGGAAACTGGTAGCAGAGGCTGTAGGGAATATTGATTGAAGTGAGCTCTCCCAAAGGTCCCCCATGTTGGCAGCAAGACCTGACCCTACCCAACAACCTGCAGGCTCCAGTGCTGGAAAGCCTCAGGCCAAGCAACAGCAAGACAATAACACAGCCTTACCCATCAGTGAGAGTACATAAAGTCTTCCTGAGTTCACAGCCATCTTAAAACACACCCCTTGACATGGGCCTTCCCACCAGAAGGAAAAGAGTAAGTTCCACCCACCAGAGGGCAGGCACCAGTCCCTTCCACTAGGAAGACTATGTAAGCCCCAGGACCAACCTCAGCCATCAGAGGACATACACCCTAAGCAAGAGGAATTATGATCCTTCAGCCTGCAGGAAGGAGACCACAAACACAGAAATTTAAACAAAATGAGACAACCGAGAAATATGTCTCAGATGAAGGAGCAAGATAAAAACCTATAAGAACAACTAAATGAAGAGGAGATAGGCAATCAAGCTGAAAAATAATTCAGAGAAATGCTAGTAAAGATGATTCAAAATCTGGGAAAAAGAATGAAGGCTCAGATTGAGGAAATACAAGAAATATTTAACAAGGACCTAGAAGAACTTAAAGAACAAACAGAGATGAAAAATAAAATAACTGAAATGAAAAATATACAAGAAGGAATCAATAGCCTAATACAGTAAGTCTCCTACCTATGAGACTTCAAGCTTCGAACTTTCAAAGACGCGAACATGCATTCCAACAATGTCGGGCATGAATGAAATTGCAGCTTGCCCTCCATCTCCTATTGCTGATGATCCTTCAACATTGCCATCTCACACCTCCTCTCCCTCCTCCAGTCAATGACTCTTCTTGCCTGTTCACTTGCTGCCAGCCCCTGTAAGCCAGGTGTTGTAATGTATTACTGTACTTTTCAAGGTACTGTATGATAAGATTAAAAATCATTATTTTTTGTGCATTTTTTTATGTATTATTTTTTGAAAAGTATTATAAACCTATTACAGTACAGTACTATATAGCCGATTGTATTAGCTACGTACCAAGGATAACGTTGCTGGACTTGTCCAATTCACTTTTTCAATGCACTTTGTCCAATGAACAAATTGGACATACGGACACACTCTTGGAATGGAAGTTGTTCATATGTAGGGAACTTACTGTAACTGAGGCAGAGGAATGGATAAATGACCTGGAAGATAGAATGTTAGAAATCACTTCCAAGGAAAATACTTAAAAAAAAAGTATGAAAAGAAATGAAGATAGTTTCAGAGACCTTTCGGACAACATTAAATGTATTAACGTTTGCATTATAGGGGTCCCAGAAAAAGAAGAGAAAGAGAAAGAACCTGAGGAAATACTAGCAGAGATTATAGTCAAAAACTTTCCTAACACGGAAAAGGAAATAGTCACCCAATTCCAGGAAGCACAGAGAGTCCCATACAGGATAAACCCAAGGTGGGACACACTGAAACACATAGTAATCAAACTAACAAAAATTAAATACAAAGAAAAAATATTAAAAGCCAAAAGGGAAAAGTAATGAATAACAAAATCCCCATAAGGTTATCAGCTGATTTTTCAGTAGAAACTCTGCAGGCCAGAAGAAAGTGGCGCGATATATTTCAAGTGATGAAAGTGTAAAACCTACAACCAAGAATACCCTACCCAGCAAGGTTCTCATTTAGATTCTACAGAGAAATCAAGCAGAAGCTAATAGAATTCAGCACCACCAAACCAGCCTTACAACAAATGCTAAAGGAACTTCTCTAGGTTGGGGCGGGGGTGGGCAGGCCCCAACTAGAAACAAGAAAACCGCCAATGGGAAGCTCTCCGTTAAAGATAAGCATAAAGTAATAGTAGGAAATCATCCACACACAAGTATGATATCAAAACAAGCAACCATAAGAAGATGAGAGTACAAATGCAGGAAATGGGAATTGCATTTGAAATTAAGAGACCAGAAAGTTAAAGTAACCTTATATATATACTGCTATATCAAAATATCATGAGAGATGCAAAGCAAAAAACTGCAGTAGATATACACACACAAAAAAGAAAAAGCAACCCAAACACAATACTAAAGATGGTCATCAAGCCACAGGAGAAGAGAAAAAAACAGGAAGGGAAGAAAAAAGACCTACAAAAAAAAAAAAAAACAAAAACCTAAGTAATTAATAAAATGGCAATAGGAACATACATATCAATAATCATCTTAAATGTAAATGGATTAAATTCTCCAACCAAAAGACATAGACTTGCTGAATGGATACAAAAACAAGACCCATATATATGCTGCCTACAACAGACCCACTTCAGACCCAGGGACAAATACAGACTGAAAGTGAGGGGATGGAAAAATATATTCCATGAAAATGGAAACCAAAAGAAAGCTGGAGTAGCAAAACTCATATCAGAAAACATATACTTCAAAATAAAAACTGTTAAAAGAGACAAGGAAGGACACAACATAATGATCAAGGGATCAATCCAAGAAGATATAACAATTGTAAATATATATGCACCCAACATAGGAACACCTCAGTATACAAGCAAACACTAACAGCCATAAAAGGGGAAATCAACAGTAACACAATAATAGTGGGAGACTTTAACACCCCACCTATGGACAGATTATCCAGACAGAAAATTAATAAGGAATCACAAGCCTTAAATGACACATTAGACCATATAGACTAATTAATATTTATAGGACATTCCATTTCAAAGCAGCAGAATACACTCTCTTCTAAAGTGCACATGGAATATTCTCCAGGATAGATCACATCTTGGGCCACAAATCAAGCCTTGGTAAATTTAAGAAAATTGAAATCATATCAAGCATTTTTCCAACCACAATGCCATGAGATTAGAAATCAATTACAGGAAAAAACTGTAAAAAATACAAACACATGGATGCTAAACAATATGTTACTAAACAACTAATGAATCACTGAAGAAATCAATAGGAAATAAAAAAAAAATACTTAGAGACAAATGAAAATAAAAAGATGATGATTTGAAACCTATGGGATGCAGTAAAAGCAGTTCTAAGAGGGAAGTTTACAGCAATACAATCTTACCTCTGGAAACAAAATCTCAAATAAATGACCTAACCTTACACCTAAAGCAACTAGTGAAAGAAGAACAAACAAAACCCAAAGTTAGTAGAAGGAAATAAATCATAAAGATCAGAGCAGAAATAAATGAAAAAGAGATGAAGGAAACAATAGCTAAGATCAAGGAAACTAAAAGCTGGTTCTTTGAGAAGATAAACAAAATTGATAAACCTTTAGCCAGACTCATCAAGAAAAAAAGGGAGAGGACTCAAGTCAATAAAATTAGAAATGAAAAGGGAGAAGTTACAATGGACACAACAGAAATACTAAGGATCATAAGAGACTACTACAAGCCACTGTATACCAATAAAATGGACAGCCTAGAAGAAATGGACAAATTCTTAGAAAAGTACAACTTCCAAGTCTGAATCAGGAAGAAATAGAAAATATGAACAGACCAATCACAAGTACTGAAATTGAAACTGTGATTTAAAAACTTCCAACAAACAAAAGTCCAGGACCATATGGGTTCACAGGTGAATTCCATTAACCATACAGAGAAGAGTTAATGCCTATCCTTCTGAAACTCTTCCGAAAAATTGCAGAGTAAAGAACATACCAAAGTTCATTCTTTAAGGCCACCATCACTCAGATACCAGAACCGGACAAGGATACCATGAAAAAAAGAAAATTACAGGTCAATATCACTGATGAACATAGACATAAAAATCCTCAACAAAATATTAGCAAACCAAATCTACCAGCACATTAAAAGGATCATGCACCATGATCAAGTGGGATTTAGCTCAGGAATGCAAGGATCCTTCAATATATGTAAATCAATCTATGTGACTGATTTAAAAATTGAAAAATAAAAACCATATGATCATCAATAGATACTGAAAAGGCTTTTGACAAAATTCAACACCCTTATATGATAAAAACTCTTGAGAAATTGAGCATAGAGAGAACCTACCTCAACATAATAAAGGCCCTATATGACAAACACAAAGGAAACATCATTCTCAATGATGAAAAACTGAAAGCATTTCCTCTAAGATCAGGAACAACAATGTTCACTCTTGCCACTTTTATTCAACATAGTTTGGAAGCATGAGTCATGGCAATCAGAGAGGAAAAAAGAAATAGAAGGAATCCAAATTGGAAAAGAAGAAGTAAAACTATCGCTCTTTGCAGATGACATGATACTATACATAGAAAATTCTAGAGATGCTATCAGAAAACTACTAGAGCTCATCAATGAATTTGGTAAATTTGCAGGATACAAAATTAATACACACAGATCTCTTGTATTCCTATACACTAAAAACAAAAGAGCAGAAGGAGAAATTAAAGGGACAGTCCCATTTACCATTGCATTAAAAAGAATAGAATACCTAGGAATAAACCTACCTAAAGAGAAAAAAGACCTGTACTCAGAAAACTATAAGATACTGATGAAAGAAATCAAAGATGACACAAACAAATGGAGAGATATATTATGTTCTTGGATTGGAAGAATCAATATTGTCAACATGACTCTACTACCCAAAGCAATCTACAGATTCTATGCAATTCCTATCAAATTATCAATGGCATTTCTCACAGAATTAGAAAAAAATATTACAATTTGTATGGAAACACAAAAGACCCCAAATAGCCAAAGCAGTCTTCAGAATGAAAAAATGAAGCTGAAGAAATCAGGCTCCCTGACTTCAGACTACACTACAAAGCTACAGCCATCAAAACAGTTTGGTACTGGCACAAAAACAGATATATAGATCAATGGAACAGGATAGAAAGTCCAGAGATAAACCCATGCACCTGTGGTCACCTAATCTATGAAAAAGGAGGCAAGAATATACAATGGAGAAAAGACAGTCTCTTCAACAAGTGGTGCTGGGAAAACTGGACAGCTACATGTAAGAGAATAAAATTGGAACACTCCCTAAGACCATTCACAAAAATAAACTCAAAATGGATTAAAGACCTAAATATAAGGCCAGACAGTATAAAACTCTTAGAGGAAAGCATAGAATACTCTCTGACATGAATTGCAGCAAGATCTTTTTTGACACACCTCCTAGAGTAATGAAAACAAAGACCCATAAATTAGGTCCCATAAACAAATGGGACCTAATTAAACTTAAAATCTTTTACACAGCAAAGGAAACCATAAACAAACAAAAAGACAACGCACAGAATGGGAGAAATATTTGCAAACAAATCGACCAACAATGGATTAATCTCCAAAATACAAAAACAGATCATGCAGCTCAATTTCAAAAAAACAAACAACCCAATCAAAAAATGGGCGGAAGATCTAAATAGACATTTCTCCAAAGAAGACATACAGGTGGCCAAGAGGCACGTTAAAAGATGCTTAACATCACTAATTATTAGGGAAATTCAAATCAAAACTGCAATGAGGTATCAACTCACACTGGTCAGAATTGCCATCATCTAAAAATCTACAAACAATAAATGCTGGAAAGGGTGTGGAGAAAAGGGAACCCTCTTAGAGTGCTGGTGGGAATGTAAATTGGTACAACTATTATGGAGAATAGTATGAAGGTTCCTTTAAAAACTAAAACTAGTTTCCATATGTTCCAGCAATCCCACTCTTGGGCATATATCCAGAGATAACTATTATTCAAAAAGATAAATACACCCCAATGTTCATTGCAGCAATATTTACAAAAGTCAGGACATGGAAGCAACATATCCATCAACATGTCCATAGTCAGAGGAATGGGTAAAGATGTGGTACATATATACAACAGAATATTGCTCAGCCATAAAAAAGAATGAAATAATGCTATTTGCAGCAACATGGATAGACCTAGAGCTTGTCATACTGAGTGAAGTAAGTCAGGGAAAGACAAATATATGATACAGCTTATATGCAGAATCTTAAAAAAAAATGGTGTAAATTAACTTATTTACAAATCAGAAATAGAGTCACATATGTAGAAAAATGAATTTATGGTTACCAGGTGGGAAAGTGGAGGGATAGATTGGGAGATTGGGATTGACATATACACACTACTATACATGAAATGGGTAACTAATAAGGACCTACTGTATAGCACAGGGAACTCTACTCACTACTTATATAAGTAATGACTTATATAAGAAAAGAATCTAAAAAGGAGTGGATATATGTATATATATAACTGATTCATTTTGCTGTTCACCTGAAACTAACATAACATTGTAAATCAACTATACTCCAATAAATTAAAAAAAAAAAAGAGTTACCATTGAACCACATTTTCTCTTTCTGTCAAATAGAAATAATGCTTGTCTCTCAGAGTTTGCAGGGAACAAATTAGGTAATAGATTTGAAAATACTTGACATGATAGACACTCTAAATGAATGTGAACAATTCTTTTTACTAAATAATTAGTTTAGCTTATTAATTCAAACTTTCTTAGAGTGTAGAGGAAGTGCCAGGTACTGTGTCTGGCACTCAGGTTTATTTTTCAGTACTCACACCTCATTTTCCATTTCTTAATTTGCCCATTGTGGCTGACCCTCACAAAGCAACCTGATGTAGAGGGGCTACATCAGTTTTGAGGCAGGTTTTCCAAATTGGATAGGTCACTGCTGCTGCTTCTCCCTCTGTAAATGCAGATGAGTCTCAGTTTCAGGAAGAATAAAACTAAATGCAGCGTCATGTGCTTAGGAAAGCACCAGAACCAGAGCCAGAGTCCTGTATTCTTGGTATATGTTTCCAACTCTGCAAGGAAGCCCTGGACAAATCACTTTATCTTTCTATTTTTCACTAAAAAATAAAGGGGTTGAATACAGTGGTCTCTTAGCATATTCTTGAAATGTATTTTTTTTAACATTTTTGCCATTTCTTATGCGTTGAGTTGTGTCCCACCACCCCCAGAAAAAACCCTCATGTTCAAATCTTAACACCAGTACCTCAGATTGTGACCTTATTTGGAAATAAGGTCATTGTAGATATAATTAGTTAAGTTAGGATGAGGACATACTGGAGTAGGTATGCCTCTCCTCTAATCCAGTATGATTAGCATCCTTCTAAAAAGGAGAAATGGGGACACAGGTATGCACACCAGGAGAATGCTGCATGAAGATGAAGGCAGATATAGGGATGCTGCATGGAATCCAAGGAACATCAAAGATTTGCAGCAAACCAGTAGAATCTAAGAGAGAGACACATGGAACAGTTTTTCGTTCATAGTCCTTCACACCACAGAAGGAACCAACCCTGCTGATACCTTGACTTCCAGCCTCCAGAGGTGTGAGACAATACATTTCTGTTGTTTAAGCTACCCAGTTTGTGCTTTGTGGTACTTGTTACAGCCAACCTAGAAAACTAAAATGACACGGTTAGAGTCGACCACCGCTAACAGTGAGAAATGTTGTTGAAATTCAAGTGAAAGACAATTGTATCTTACTTTGTGAGCAATTATTTGTTCAAGCTAATATATTTTGGTTGGAATAGAAAGCAGAGTTCCATTTTAATAACACTGGCAGTTAATTTCCTCTTCTTCAAACAGTTCAAGACTGTTTGAACATCACAATGTTTTGACCTGCAGCTCGAGAAATTTACAACCACATGAGAAAACTCTTACTCAGGCCACTATATATAGCCAGAGATGAGCACAGCATTTAAAGCTGGAGCCACATGAACGTGGAAGTTACTGTGTTTACAAAATGTTCCCTCCTAGATGCAGGATTCAGCAGTTTCTTGCCATTTATGCTTTCCCTCCCAAAGCAACCTCAGCGGGTTCTGTTCAGTACAGTAGTAACTCTTGGAACCCAGATACATTTATCGATTAATGCAGAGAAGGATATTAGAGCATGTAGAAGATGATCAGGTTTATCCAAATGTACTGGGCATGTTTGATAGGCATAAGGCCATTCAGTGAGAAGTAATCACCCAAATGTTCACGTTAAAGGACCTAAAGGAATTTATATGAGTTTCTGATTAAAAAAAAATTCATTTTGTTTAATTAGCTATTCTGCTCTAAGGGATGTTGTTACTAAAGACAGTTGTTAGGTCTGATCCAGGCAACTAAGCCCTAGACATTGTAAGTTAATTAAATAATTGACAATTGTATGCAAATTAAATAGTTTAGTGGGGGACAAGATTATGAGTGACTTTCTCCTGTTGTGAATAGGGATAAAGTGGGTCAGCCAAGTCTTTACTTCCTTAGGCAGTTTTTATCTTCCTTATTGCAAGAAAGAAAGATAAGATCTTAAAGCAGAAATCAGGAGGGAGAAAGACAAATCTGTTAACTCAGAGACACCACAAAAAGGTGAACTAATAAAGTCTTTCCCATGACTGGCTCAATATCTGTTCGGGCCATTATTACAGGAATCTTGTGGGAGACAATTATGATCTTCCAGGGGGATTTGATACTAAATTACATTTTTTTATGATTTAAAAATAGAGCTTTGTATTAGATGGGAATTAGGCTAAATTAATCCAATAGTCAATCAGGCAAAGAAGAATATATATTTGAATCTTAAGCTGGTGATTTCCAAAATGGAATGTGCAAGACAAACTATAGGAATCCAGGAGGAAAATATTATTCATCTATTTATTTGGCAACTACTTAAATGCCTATTATGATCTGGGGACCGAGGATGTAGCAATGAACAGCAACAATAAAAATAGATAAAAAATCTCTTCCCTCAGGAATTTTGCCTTCTAATGAGAGAAAACAGATTATCAATATAAATATTGGTTGTCAGTGTCCTGGAAAGAAACAGCTGGCACACTCAGAAGTAAGTAATTGAGGAACATTTAATGAAGAGCTATTTATAGAAGGCTAGGCAGGATTTAAGAGAAACTAAGAAGAAACTCCCCAGGGGCTACAAAGAGTAGGAAGCTACCTCCCCCAGGGGAGCGGGCAGTGTCCTAGATCATTCCAAGAGCTGTGGATGTAGAAGGACACCCAACAGGAGGTGTGGCCTTGTTAGTGGAAAGCAGCCATTTTCCAATCCGTGGCCCTGCAGGGATAGATGCTGAGGGGATAAATGCCCCTTCTCTCCCCTCACCCTCCTGTCCCTGCTGGTGCCTCCCACTGGCAAAATTCAAAAGGAATCCAGAGTGCAAAGGAGCCCAGTGGATGTAATCCATGCAGGACAGCTTCCCAGGGCACAGAAAAGGGTACAAAAGTGGGAAGAGGTACCCTCAGGGTAAATGGGGAGCACCCACAGCAAAGTGTTCCGGAAAGTAATAAGGCAAGAAGAAGGGGGAGAAGAAGGGCAAGGAGAGCATAGGGAAGGATTTTAAATTTAAATAGGGTGGTCAGGAAAGGCCTTCTGAGAAAGTGACATTTGAGCAAAGATCTGAAGTAGATGAAGGTGTGAATGGAGTGGCTAGTTGAAGGAGAGGGATCAAGTGTAGAGACCGTGAGGTAAGAACGTGTTTGGCAGTGTCAGGCGTCACTTAGGAGATTGATGTGGCTGCAGATGAATGAGAGAGGATATTGGCTAGTATCCACTGTTTTAGGAGGTACCCAATACATGTAATAATTAATATAATAGCATATCAATCTAATCTATGAATAAATATTTATAATGGGATTGCATACTGAAGTTGATTTTTTCACTGATAGGGCCACACTACCCAAAATTTTGGCAACCACTACCTTAGACTGAGTTGCTTTAAGATGTTGCAGGTAAATAAACTTATTATTATAATGGCTCGTGTAAAAGCTTCAAGGGGCAACAATGCTCTAGTAGTCCGATGCCCATTTTCACAGATTAAGATTAGGCCAATGTTACACTAAAGGACATGGACTTGAACTCAGGTCTCCTGAAGTTCCTGTTCAGCATTTGGCTTCCCTACCTCATGCTCTCCTCCTGCTTTATCATGTGTTGACGGTCAACTATCTTAATAAGAAGATCTATTTTGGCTTACACACTAAATGAACATTCTCTGGATGTGGAATCTTGACCACATTCAGAGACAACCTTATTGCCTCTGCCTTAGAGCCTCACCCACACAGCTCTAAGTTGAAATTTTGACAAAGAAATCAAGATGTAGAAATTTTAAACATAAGTGCAAATATTCAAATATTTGTGAGGCTCATTTTCTGACAGGTACTCACAGCTTGATTGAAGGCAGAGGCACAGAGTTAAAATTAATTCATGAATGGGTTTGAAAATAGAAGTGTAAATGAGACTATAATTAAGATTTTTGCTAATTCTTCTCAGCTATGGACTTTAATGTGGGTTAGTTTTAGCTGTATTTAGCTAAAAAGTTAAATTTTAGAATCATGTATGCCTTTAAATCACACATATTGTATAAACGTTTAGGGTTTCAAATTGTGGCAAAAATATCCAAAAATTGCACCTTAATTGTTTTATAGTTATTGCAATTTCATCTAAATATGAGCAAAAAAATATATGTCATACTGTCCTGCTTACATATGTTAAAGTTATTTTAAGAGTCATTTTAACAGGAATAATAAAGTATTCTCTTAGAGATGACAGTATCCTTTTAAATTATTTCCTTTGTTTTTCTCTCATTATATAGCAAATGCCTGCCAATTATAAAAGCATTTGCTTTTATCACTTCAGTGTATCATGGACATCAGGATGGTTATATTGATTATCCATATGGTTTTAGCACATGAATACACCATCCAGAATGTAAATATAATATCAACAATATAGTAAAAGTCTGTGTAACTCCATTATAAGTAATAAATATCAATTAGGGTCCAGTTAAGAAAATACAAACCACATAATCATTTCAACAAATATAATTTAATATAAAATAATTGTTTAATCAGAGAGTTGGAAAGGGAAAAAGGAACCCTGGTGTTTCACAGCAGTCATAATAACAGAAATAAGCTAGTGGCCAGGACTGGGAGAACAGAGAGAAAGATGGGATGAGAATTTAGAAGCCTAGCAGAGGAGGCCACCAAACTGGGGCCTCAGAGTAGGGCTTGCTGTTGAGGGCTTTGGAGCTCATAAGAGATTCCTGCCAACTGGGACCCCAGACCTCTGGGGAGTGCTGCCAGCCGGTTGGTATTGGTATCTCAAAGGGGGTGTGATGAAGCTGGCTCTAGAAGTGTGGGAGGGAGACCTGCAAAGTGGAACCAACTGCTGCTGCCAGAGTGACGCCACACTCCTGAGGTAATGCTGAAAGGAACAGGAGGCAAACCAGGAGTGGGTCCTTCACATTTCCCTTTAAATCCCCCTATAAGCAGTATCTACAGAAGTGAGCTGGTAAATCACAAATGAGGCTATTGAAGCCCAGCAGGAGCAACACAGGCAGAGTATAGAAAGGTAGGCTGGAAACTGCAAGAACCTCACACAGGTGGGTGTCTCATGTTAAGTTTCAGCATTATCCAGATTGTTGCTCCACCCCTACATTAAAAGAAGTTCCATTGTGCCTAAATTCAGGTCTAGCTCAGTTTCCTGGGCCCCTTCTGTTTGAAGTTCTGAAGGACAGTTATCCCTGATCACCACTAGCAGACTGATGGATATGTTTCTTGTGTGCCAAAGCCCCCAAGAATAGTTCTAGATGTGTGTGTTTGCTCTAAACCCCACCTACCATTTTCCTTGAATTTCTTAAGCCTTCCTAGTATCTTTGGAAAAGACATGTTTCATATTCTTCTGGGGACAGACTCTTAGACAATTAAAAGTAAGTCATGCTGTTATTTTGCAGGAATTTGCAACCAAAATGTTTAAAAGTTCTTAGAGAGGCTGAAAAATGTCATCACAGACACTTTCTGCATCATCTCATGATTACCAATTTCTGCTAGGTGCACCATGGCCTCTGCAAATGACATTGCCAAGGGGGGCTTGAAAGAAAGCACAGAAAGTTTTTAGTTAGAAAGAGGTAATGACTTTATGCTACAGAGTGCTGTATTGTTAAAATATGCACATACAATTTTACCCTAGCTTGAAAAAAGACCCCTGTCTAATGTTAAGGATTCAGACTATGGTGTCATATTAAGTGAGGTTAAACATCTGTCTCTTTGCTGGGAGAATAATTTCCCTGCATATAATGTGCCTTTACAACTGAGTGGGAATATTTTCACAGCACTGATACAGTTTGCAAAGAGACCCACAAGGTCATGTCTACACCAATGATAACATGTGCTGTTCACAAAGCTTAGGCAGGTGAACCTCCATTAGGTTTAATGAAGTCCTCCCATTTACCACTCTGCAGAAATCTGGGCTGCTTCTTCCAGTCATTCACTGCCTCACAGAAAAAGGTGGCTCAAAAAGTCTACACAAAGTCTTTGACTTATTTTTTGACATGTGAAGATGCACCTAAAGTCAAGATTTTGCATTGTAAAAAGTGCCCAAAGCCCTCTGTGGAACAAGGTGAATTCAATATAAAGAAATTCACAAATAATTATATTCTAAAGGCTAAGTAGATAAAGATCTGTTCTATTTGAGAGAACGGAAGAATTAATCATTATGGGTTTCTTTTATTGTTTTACCTTCTTATCAATCTTTTACTTATCGATTAAGATATCTAAACTATTCTCACTAGCAGAAATGCATGAGTATATATATGTGTGCATAGAGAGCAAAAGGGAGTAAGCAAGAATGAGAGAAAGATCCATCAGTGTGGTGTAGCATTTACTCAGCATTTGTGGTCAGGATTCCTCATTCATTTATCGATCAGTTGATATTCCATTATCACAGTATAAGTTACGAGGAACATTAAGACATAAAAACATGCTTTCTGCCACTATTATGAGATATTATAAGAAGTGGTATAGGAGAGACATTGGATACAACAGAATTTCAGAGAAAGAAGAGAGTACCACTTCCTGAGGCAGAAAGAGGCATTGGGAAATTCCCAAAGGAAGATATACTTGAGTCCAACCTTGGAGAATGAGTATGATTTTAATGAGTAGGAAAAGAGCACTGCATGATGAAAGAGGAAAGCCCCAGGACACACAGGTAATGACAGAGTTCTTGTTCAGCTGGAGGCCAAGATGCATGAAGAAGAGCAGTGAGAGATAAGCCCCAAAAAGAGGCTGCTTCCCGAGAGTGGAGTGTCTTGAAAGCTACATTAACAAGGCCCCAGTGTACCAGAGGCAATAAAACAGTTAGATGAATGCAGGGAAAGGGAATCAGGGAGAAACTGAATATTGTGAGACTTCTCAGTGGATGGTTATTTTAGATTATTAGGAGGTTAAAAAGATGTACAGAGGCAATGGAAAGGGAAAAACATAGAAGATACTTCATTCTTCATTTTTTATAAGTTCTGGATTCTTCAGCCTGCTGTCCTTGGAGTCCTTTCATTTGTTGTAATGGTGGATGGCCTGAGCCTTGAAACCTTTGTCAGTTGGTTTTGAGGTCAGTGTTGATGGTATGTTACCTCTTCTTACCATATGCCTTTCTTTCCTTATTCTTTTCTACTTTGTCTGTTTTTATTATTTTTACTTTTCCTGCCATAATTTTAGGATAGTTTGGATACAGTTCTTACCTGACCTGAATTTCTGATATAGCACCATTTTCAAGCATTCTGCCACCCCTCCTAAGAGTGTGTTTGCATGTTTCTGATCATAAATGCTGAGTTATAGTTCAGGCTATAAATAACACTTGTTACTGGGAGCAGGAGAGGTAGTCTGAAAGGAAGTGAGGAAGGGAAACAGACTACCTGGTAAGGGAACAGGGCAGAATGAGGCTTAAAAGACAGGTGAAAAGATATGGAAAACCAGTTTAGCCTCTCCCAAAATTTTGCAGAAGGCTAACACCACAAAGTGATTTAATTCTGAGACTTGGATGACAGTCCAGGAAATGAGATGCTAATCCTTACGTTAAATGGTAGACCTAATTGGTGTGGGGGAAGAAAGCAAATTCAGTTGCGATGAGCTTAACTTGCATCTTTCAGAAGGCCCTGGTACTCACATGGTACCAGGCCTCAGCTTTGCTGAATCTTTTATTCCCAGTCAAGAATTGAGTCTGCATTTGCTTAAGCTGAAATCAGTACTAGAACAAAATCGAATGTGTGCCATAAGTTTCAGTTTTTCTTCAAGGAGGCAGGAAGGCCTGCGGTGTCCATCAGGGACACTTACCCCTTCCTTGATGGAGTCCCCACTATCTGGGAAGCTAATGCTCTGAGTCTAAGGACCTCAGACCTCCTGAAACATAAAATGCAGTCTCTTTTAAACATCCATTAGCAGCTGAAGCCTCCTGTTGTTACTTTCTCCTCTTCGGTTTTTCTTGAAATTGGAATAGATTTGTTAGCCAATTAGGATAAAAATCAGCCAATTAACTAAAGCCCTATTAACTTCTCATGTCTAAGGGCAGGGATGAAAGGAAAGGATTCTTGCTCCATATATTGAGGCTTCTCATGTCTCCTGTTTGGCAATTGCTAAGTATGACTGTTTCTCTCCTTTCTTACAAGGGGAAAGCTTATCACCTGCATTTTATTCCTGAGTATGTCCAGATCATCAGCCAAGAAATTTGGAAAGTGGGTGCAAGGAGGCAGACAGTCTTTCTTTATCATTCCCACACTGAAAACAGATGTTATAAGACAATTAATCTCAGTTCATAAGAATAAAATTCTTGGGGGGATTAAAATTTGGCCCAAATAAGCAGTCTTTACTTTTTTTTTTTTTGCAAGTACTACCTGCTCATTGTGGAAAGCTTGGAGCATATGAATATAGTTGCATATACATTAATATTTGCCTATAATTGCATTATCCAGGGATAACTTCTATCCACATTTTGGTTATTTTTCCCCTCCATTGCACATTGCTTTATATATTTGAAACAATATTCTATATAAAAATTTATCTTAATGACTGCATAAATATTCTTTATGTGAATGCACCTTATTTATTAAAACTTTTCCCTACTATTGTTGCATATTTAGATTGTTTTCAGTGCTTCATTATTATAAATTATGTTCAGGTGAACATCTTCATTCACAAATTATTCTTGGTTTTTAAATAGTTTATGGTTTCTAAAGTAATGATAAGTGTGGACTCTTTACTGGTAAAGTGGGAGGTGTGACCTGGTTGCTGGCAGTGCCTGTCAGAGGCCACATGTTGGTCAAACCCTCATGGCCTAGGGTCTGATACACAGATTCTCAAATCAAGAAACAGAATATTCTTGGTATGTCCACAGATCATCTGGCCCTTGGGGCTTTCTGATTCTTATGAAAATAGCACAGGATGATGAATAATTTGTCATGGTAATCTACTTTATAATGAGGAAATTGGGAAACCCACTCCCAACCCCTGCCCCCAATAGCTGAACTATTTCTGTCTACCATCAAAAACAATATTATTCTTTTTTGAGATTAGAACATTTAGGAATGTTTATCTGAGGTTTGCTTGGTGGTCAAGGAATTAGAACAAAAGAAGGTGGATAACATTGAGGGCTATAGTGAGTTCTGGTGAAATATTGCTACTCCCACCAAGAAACAGTTTTCTGTGCCTCTCATGTGACAGGGCAGGAAGCAAAATGTGGATGTTTGTTTCTTCGTTTTATTCTTTCTTATCAACCCTTTGGTTGATATGCTTTTCTCCTTTGATCTATCATTATTCAGGTCACCTTGCTGTAAATTTGTGAGACCTACTTTCTCCCAATATATGTTAATTTTATCGGCTGTTTTTTTCTTTTTCCAAATTTTATGGTCTATGAGCAACTGCATTGGAAGCACCTGGGCTGCTTGTTAATAATGCAGATCCCTGAATCCCACACAGATTTATTTGGTATGAGGTCCCTAATCAGCTCTTTTGACAGCATTTGATTGGTGTGTTTACTTAAAGATCAAGAATCAAGGTGAGTGAGATTCCATGGAATTTAAGGGGTGCAGGTTGCCTGGCTTTGAATCCAGGCCTGACTTATTACTGGCTGTGAAACTTAACCTCCCTGAGCCTCAGTTTCCTCACCTGTTAAATTGGGATAATTCACATGATGAGTCTGTTATGAGGATTAAACTGGAACAGGGCCTAGAATTGAGGTAGTGCTTAATAATAAATCATTAGGCCAACTCTTCATTTATAGCATCCTATAAAGACCTTTGACCCTTTAACCAACTTTCCCTGATTCCTTTCTTTTCAAACATTAAGCAATTCCCTTATTTCCTCACGGAACCAATATTAACTGAGTGCCTCCTATGCTCATAGATTCTTGCTAGTCCCTGAAATTAACACTTCATCATTACACTAAGGCTCCATTGGTATATGTTCGGAGCTATCAGTAATCCATCACCTCTGATTAATTCTAGACTTGGGTTTTACTTCCTGCTTTCCAGGAGAGCAAAGAAATGTAAAGAGTTGCCTCCTTCTGAGAGAAGGGGGTGTACATTCTTCTGTTTGGTGACTCAGACTTTGCACAGTGTTTTTTTGTTGAACTGCCAGATTGTTAATGAACTTCTGTACTGCTATATCGAAAGTTGTGGAACTGTGTGTTTTGAGAAAGTGCTTTATAAGCCTTAAAGTGTGGCAAAAGTGAGGGCTTTGCTGATTTTTCTTGATTTCCCAATGCATAGACAAAAGCAGGAAGTGATGGCCAGAACTGGAGTTGAGACTCAGGCTGCTTACAGAAAAAACTTTTAAGGATCTATTCACTGCTGATTATATTTATGACTGTATATTTCTGATTACATTTCTGAAAGTCCTTGCTAACTTTCCTAGGCATCTGAGCCTTTAAAACTCAAATGCTATTTTAATCTCCTGTCACTATGAACTGGTGTTTCCTCTGGGCACTTTGAGTTCTTCTCCACTAAGACCAGGGAGCTGCCAACAATAATGAGGAAAATTCATATTCTCATTATTCCCAAAAGATTTCAGACTTTAATGTCTCAAGCCATTGATTTGAGAGAGCCTTCTAAGCTGGATCAGTCTCAAAGAATACTTCACTCAGATCAGCATGAATTTCTTTTGCTGTGTTGCTGTGGATCTCCTGGAGAAACCATAATTTGGAGCATGGTTTATTAAGCACGACACTTTGCCTTAAATGATGATAAAGGAAAAGGCCAGCCTTCATGCTATCTGTTTGAGCAAGCATTACAACAAAGATCTATTCTTTGTATTTAGTACGTGAACCTGAGTTGTACTGCCAGGAGAGAAAAATTGTACTGAAATGCAGAGACCCTACTGACCAAGAAAATACTGGTCATTGTAAGCATGTTGCAATTTAAACATGAATAGTTAAGAAATTAGGAACGTGTAACAGTTTTCAAAGCACTTTTACATTCATTATAATTGAATCTTTGTACAATGCTCTGTGAAAATGAGAAATGTCTTTAAAGATGGAAACATAAGTACCAGCATGGGTAGGCATTATTTTATGTTCTAAAGCCATATTGACCAATGTCATGGTCTCCTGTGGTGGTACCACTTTACTTCTTTTTCCAGTATGATCATTTGATGCAGCCTTCAATCTACCTTCCATGATTGGTATAAGAAATGGATCGAATTTCTGCCCCAGGCTATACTTTTGAAAGTTCAGAGCATACCATGCCCATGGACATAGAAATGAATAAAATGCTTCTCTGTCTCCTCACTGCCTGACTCATGAAATTCATTTATTCCTCTTCTTACTGCCTTCTGCAAGTCTCCTCACTTATCTGCTTTCTTCCTTTGATTTTTCATCTCGAACCATTCTTTTTTCTTTATTCCTTTTGGTAAGCCAAATTTGGATTTTTGCATTGATAAGAATACCATCAAACCCTAATTGTGTCTGGTATTCATACTCCACAACCTAGAGAGTTAAGACCGTATCCATAGGTTTGGACTTATCTTCCCACTTCATTTGGGGAGAGTGATCAGACATTAAATACACATCCTGAGTAAATGCCTGATACTGGGACTGTCACAAAGTAGATGCTCAGTAAAATGCAGTCCTCCCTACTCCTCACCTTTTGTCTGTTCTTCCACCAGTGTATATCAAGTCTTCACTACTTTTTATCCTTTTTTAAAATTCAACCAACATTGCCTGTGAATTTATTATATACTGGGCACTGTGCATAACAATGGTGATTTAGAGACAGAAGTCTATTTTCAAAAAATGTCCATTTATTAGGAAGACAGACATGTATAAAATTGCAACAAGATGTATTAGAATAAACAAGTTCCCTAGTTGCACAAATATCGGCGTGAGATCCATCAAAAGACTGGAGAGTGGAGGGAGTAACAGATAGGGAAAGCTTCCTAGAGAGGGCTCTTTGACCTTCATCTTGAAAGATGAGAAAGTGCTCTCTGCATGGGCTATTGGGAAGGGCATTCTAGGCAGTGGAACCACTGTAGGCAAGACATCTTAGTGAGACTGCAAAGGGCTTCATAAGGCTGGGCATATGTTAGGGAACCAGCTGGTGAGAAGAATCAAAATATCAGTAAATCCATTTCATTGCTGGTGTCTTTTCAAACACAAATGTTTTTCTTTAAAATTCCCTTAGTAGAAAAATTTCAAGTAAACAACCTAATCTTACATCTAAAGCAACTAGGGAAAGAAGAGCAAACAAAACCCAAAGATAGTAAGAGGAAATAAATCATAAAGATCAGAGCAGAAATAAATGAAATAGGGATGAAGAAAACAATAGCAAAGATCAAAGAAACTAAAAGGTGGCTCTTGGAGAAGATAAACAAAATGGATAAACATTTAGCTAGACTCATCAGGAAAAAATGGGAAAAGGCTCAAATATTTATTGATTTCTAATTTTATTATTAGAAATGAAAAAGGAGAAGTTACAACTGACACTACAGAAATACAAAGGATCATAAAAGACTACTACAAGCAACTCTATGCCAATAAAATGAACAACAAAGAAGAAATGGACAAATTCTTAGAAAGGTACAACCTTCCAAGACTGAACCAGGAAGAAATAGAAAATATAAACAGACCAATCACAAGTACTGAAATTGAAAGTGTGATTTAAAAACTTCCAACAAACAGAAGTCCAGGACCAGATGGCTTCACAGGTGAATTGTATTAAACATTTAGAGAAGAGTTAACATCTTTCCTTCTGAAACTCTTCCAAAAAACTGCAGAGGAAGGAACACTCCCAAACTCATTCTATGAGGCCACCATCACCCTGATACCAAAACCAGACAAAGGTACCACAAAACAAGAAAATTATAGGCCAATATCACTGATGAAAGTAGACACAAAAATCCTCAACAAAATACTAGCAAACCAAATCCAACAACACTTTAAAAGGATAATACACCATGATCCAGTGGGATTTAACCCAGGGATGCAAGGATTCTTCAGTATATGTAAATCAATCTATGAGATACACCACATTAAAAGACTGAAGAATAAAAACCATATGATCATCAATAGTTGCAGAAAAAGGTTTTGACAAAATATAACACCCATATATGATAAAAACTCTCAAAGAATTGGGCACAGAGGGAACCTACCTCAACATAATAAAGACCATATACCACAAACCCACAGTAAAAATCATTTTCAATGGTGAAAAACTGAAAGCATTTCCTTTAAGATCAGGAACAAGACAAAGATGTCCACTCTTGCCACTTTTATTCAACAATGTTTTGGAAGTTCTAGCCACAGCCATCAGAGAAGAAAAAGAAATAAAAGGAATCCAAATTGGAAAAGAAGAAGTAAAACTTTCACTGTTTGCAGATGACGTGATACTATACATAGAAAATCCTAAAGATGCTCTCAGAAAACTACTAGAGCTCATCAATGAATTTGGTAAAGTTGCAGGATACAAAATTAATACACACAGATCTCTTGTATTCCTATACACTAAAAACAAAAGAGCAGAAAGATAAATTAAAGACAATCCATTTTACCATTGCATCAAAAAGAATAAAATACTTAAGTATAAACCTATCTAAGGAGGCAAAAGATCTGTATGCAGAAAACTATAAGATACTGATGAAAGACCTCAAAGATATACAAACAGATGGATAAATATACCGTGTTCTTAGATTGGAAGAATCAACATTGTCAAAATGAATATACTACCCAAAGCAATTTACAGATTCAACGCAATCCCTATCAAATTACCAGTGGCATTTATCACTGAAATAGACAAAAAAATCTTAAAATTTGTATGGAAACACAAAAGACCCTGAATAGCCAAAGCATCCTGAGAAAGAAAAACAAACTTGGAGGAATCAGGCTCCCTGACTTCAGACTGTACTAGAAAGCTAGAGTCATCAAAACAGTTTGGCACTGGCACAAAACCAGAAATATAGATCAATGGAACAGGATAGGAAGTCCAGAGGTAAACCCATGCACTATGGTCAATTAAACTACGACAAAGGAGGCAAGACTACAATGGAGAAAAGATAGTCTCTTCAACAAATGGTACTGGGAAAACTGGACAGCTACATGTAAAAGATAAAATTAGAACATTCCATAACACCATACACAAAAATAAACTCAAAATGGATTAAAGGCCTAAATATAAGGCCAGATACTATAAAACTCTTAGAGGGAAACATATGTAGAGCACTCTCTGACATAAATTGCAGCAATATCTGTTTTGATCCACCTCCTTGAGTAATGGAAATAAAAACAAAAATTAAAAAGGGACTTAATTAAACTTAAAAACTATGCACAACAAAGAAACATTTAGACAAAACGAAAAGACAGCCCACAGAATGGGAGAAAATATTTGCTAATGAAATGACCAACAAGGGATTAATCTCCTAAATGTACAAACAGCTCATGCAGCTCTATATCAAAACATAAACCCAATCAAAAAATGGGCAGAAGACCTAAATAGACATTTCTCCAAAGAAGATATTGAAATGGCCAAGAGGCACATGAAAAGATGCTCAATATCACTAATTATTAGAGAAATGCAAATCAAAACTACAATGAGGTATCACCTCACACTAGTCAGAATGGCCATTATCAAAAAATCTACAAACAATGCTGGAGAGGGTGCAGAGAAAAGGGAACCTTCCTATACCATTGGTGGGAATGTAAGTTGGTACAACCATTATGGAGAGCAGTATGGAGGCTCCTTAAAAAACTGAATATAGAACTAGCATATGATCCAGCAATCCCACTCTTGGGTATATATCCAGAGAAAACCATAGTTGGAAAGATAAATGCACCTTAATATCCATTGCAGCACTATTTAAAATAACCAAAACATGGAAGCAACCTTAATGTCCATTGCCAGAGGAATGGATAAAGAAGGTGTGGTACATATATACAGTGGAATATTATTCAGCCATAAAAAAGAATGAAATAATGTCATTTGCAGCAACATGGATAGACGTAGAGATTGTCATACTGAGTGAAGTAAGTCAGACATAGAAAGATAAACATCATATGATACCACTTATATGTAGAATCAAAAAAATGGTGCAAGTTAACTTATTTATGAAGGAGAAATAGAGTCACAGATGTAGAAAACAAACTTATGGTTAAAAGGAGGAAAAGTGAGGGAGAGATAAACTGGGAGATTGGGATTTCCATACCCTAACACGTACGCTAACCCTAAACCGTTGTCGTACCCTAACCTGTACCCGAAACTCTACCCGTTCCCTAACCCTAACCCTGACCCTACCCCAACCCTAACCCTTACCCGATGCCTTACCCTAACCCGTACCCTAATCCTAACCCGTACACTAACACTAACCCTTACCCTAACACGTACGCTAAACCTAAACCATTGTCGTACCCTAACCTATACCCTAAACCGTACCCGTTCCCTAACCCTAACCCTAACGCTAACACTTACCCAATGCCTTACCCTAACCTGTACCCTAATCCAGCCCATACACTAACACTAACCCTTACCCTAACACGTAAGCTAACCCTAAAATGTTGTTGTACCCTAAACCGTACCCGTATAAAATAGATAACTAATAAGGACCTCTAGTCAATACTCTGTAATGACCTATATGAGAAAAGAATCTAAAAAAGAGTGGATATGCATATAAGTATAACTGATTCACTTTCCTGTACACCTGAATTAAAACAACATTGTAGGGCTTCCCTGGTGGTGCAGTGGTTGAGAGTCCGCCTGCCGATGCAGGGTACACGTAAAAAAAAAAAAAAAAACAACATTGTAAATCAACTATACTCTAATAAAAATTATTTTTAAAAGTTCCTTAGAGAGATTTCACCTTGAACAATCACTTCATGAATTATCTTTTATAGGCCTAGGCCCTGTAATCAGGTATTGTGCTATGTTCAAGTTTCTGATCTTGAGGTGCTTGCTTCTACTTAGAAAATGATATTAATGAATTCACAAAACATTGAACAATATAATCATGTGTAATTAAATATGAAATTATGTGGCATCTAACCAGCTTCTCTAGAAATCCAGAGTGATGACTTAACGAGTAAAGGATGATTTATGGAGGGATTGGGATTTAAATTAGGAATTGTAGGATGTATAGGATTTGATAGGGGAAGGTCAAGAGAGAAAAGAAGATAAATGTGGAATCTAAAAATTCAAACTCATAGAACTGGGGAGTAGAACAGTGGTTGCCAGGATCTGAAGAGTGGGAACATGTAAGTCAAAGAGCACACACATACACTTATAAGGTGAATAGATTCTGGGATCTAATGTACAGCATGGTGATTATAGTTAACAATTCTGTATCGTACACTTCAAATTTGCTAAGAAAGTGGGTCTTAAGGGTTCTCACCTCAAAAAGAAAAGGTAACTATGTGGATGTGTTAATTAACTTGGTTGTGGTAATCATTTTACAATGTATATGTATATCAAACCATCACATTGTACACCTTAAAAAAATCATGTTGTACAACCTAAATGTATAAAATTTTTATTTGTCAATTATACCTCAGTGAAGCACAGGGGAAAAGAGCCCAGAAGTAGGAATGAGCACACTGTATTTTTGAGGGTTTGGAAATGAAACAGAATGATGTGCATCCTTTCATTCCACAAACTGTATTGAAGAACTGTAATATGACAAGCACCGGGGAGAAAATAAGACGCAAAGCAGACAGCATAGTTCAGTTTCTTCTCATCCATCCATCCATTTAATTATCTACACATTTGATTAGTAGTTGTTGAGTGTGCCAAGGATTGGAATGGGAACTGAGGGTGTAATGATGGCATTGAATCAGAGCTCTAGGGCTACAAGACAACACAGATCTTGAGTAGTCTAATCCTGACCCTTGCTGTGCACTAAATTCTGTTGTGAACCAGAGATGTAGCCTATTTTCCAGTCATGGTTCTTCTGTGTCTGCTCAGCTCTCATGTCATTTGTAATGTGGAACTTACCCTGGAGTTGGGCAATTTAAGGAATTGTTGCAAAAACTAAAGTACATGGCATTGGGAACTGGATTAGGCTAGTGGTACCTTGGTTGGACAAAAATCATTTGAAAGCAAAGAATTCACCCAGATTTGATCTTTGATAAGATTTTGGGGATGATAGAGAGCTACAGTTAGTGAGATGCCTGCATGTTTTATTGCCTGCTAATAGGAAGCATGTTGATGCCAAAGTCAAATAGGAAAATTAAGAAGAGTAGTTAAATGTGTTGGTAGAAGTCACTATGTCAAAGAAGCTAAATCCAGCATCTCAACAGAAAGTACATGCAGGCTATTGGACAATCCATCCCAGTACAGAATTGGGAAAAGACCAACAGATCACTTGTGTGTTTTTGTTCCCTGTTTAGTGACCAATTTTATTGTGTTTGGACCCCAAGACTCAGGGATAGCACAAAGATTATTTTTCCTGATGTAGTATGAAGATAACTGAGCCCTTATTTTTGCAAATGGTAAAGAAAATGCCTTAAATACATGCCAAAATCAAGACAGACTGGAACGGCTAGAGATTTCTGTAGGATTACCCAAATGTGAACACTGAGAAGTTGTAAAAGGTGACTGATCTCCACATACATCTGGGCAAGAGGGCTTTCATAATTTGCCTACTTTTGAAATTTGTATAATGGTAATTTTGTGCACACATATAGAGAGAGTGAGAATTAGAGGGAGACAAAGAGAGGGAGATGTTTACATACTCAAACAGATATGGATAAGGGACACTGTATTTCAAGATATCCACATGTTTTGCAGGATTTTAAAAGTGTTTCACCAGATGTTTGAATTTGTAGGGAATTGTTGTCTAATAGTGTGTTGGTGAATTTTTCAGAATTTAACACAGTTAAATTCCTAGGGTCACTAATCCTAGCAAGTTTCCCTGGAGCATGTATAGTCCTTTAGAGGTAGCAGGGAAAGAGAGCAGGCTTTTTGATCAGGAAGCCTGATCTTATAAATGACCTTAAATGGTAACTATACTCAAAACAATATGGCACTGACACAGGAATATAAATATGGGTTGAATAATCCAGAAAGACTGGAAGCAAATCTAATGTATATGGAAACTTAATATGTGATAAAAGTAACACTCAATTGGTCACAAAAGATAGTTTGTTTAATAAATAATAATGGCATTATTCAGTTTATATCTGGGAAAATCTTAGACCCCAGATTGTGGTCTAAGTATATACAAATTAATCTCTGATAGATTTAAAAAATAAAATTGTAAAAACTATAACAGTAAAAATATTTTTTTAATATTTAGGAAAATACTTACAAACACTCTAGTTGGATATGCAATATTAAATAATAGAGAAAACAGAGAAGCCTTATGCACAAAAAGATCGATAAATCCGACCATATAAAATTTAAAAATCCCTAGATAACCAAATACCAAAAATGAGCTTAAAAGCTAGATAATAGGCTAGGAGAAAATGTTTTTAGCATGTGACAGAGGGCTAATATTTCTAGAATTCAAATGATAGGTAAAACTCATTTGAAAAACACAAATAACCCAGAGAAAAATACATGAAGAATAGGATCAGAAGAGAAATGCAAATAGCTTATGAGCATATGAGAAGATACTCAACCGTGGCAGTAGTTAAGAAATGCAAATTAAATCAGTGAAATCCCATCTTTCCTATTAGATTGCCATAAGTAAATAAACAAACAAATAAATAACATTCAGTGCTATGGAGATTATGGGGAAGTGGACATAGCACACAGAGCTGATAGGAACATAAATATTTATAGACACTGCCAGTATCTTTTAAAGTAACCTGGCAGCATCTATTAAAATAAAGCATGTACATACCTTGACTAAACAATACTACTAGTATGAAAAGTATATGTTTGAGGCTATTTATTGCAACATTGATTTTCATGATAAAATAAGATGGAAACAATCTTAATGTCTTTCATTTAGGAAATGGTTTAGAAAAGTAAGGTGCATTCAAACTACAGCAGCTCTGTAGCCTTTCACATGAATGAGTAGCTCTATGAAGGACTGACATAGAGGACATTCATGGTATATTGTTACTTGAAACAAAAATTATTTTTATAAATAGAACTTCTCTCTGTGTATAGGTACTTGAATATGTTTGTATAAGCATAGTGAAAGATGTTGAATGATGCCTAATAAACTGTTCACACCAATTACCTCAGGGATGTCATTGGAAGGAAGGAGGGTGAGATGATTACCTCTTGCTTTATATGCCTGTGTATTGTTTCATATGTTACCACACATGCATTACTTTGCTTCCTTTGTCTGTCTTGTTATTTCTTTGTTTTAGAGAAGAGAACTGATTTCAAATTCTAGTCCCTCTACTTACTGGCCAAGTGACCTTGGAAAGTCATATAACCTCTTTAAGTCTTATTTTTCTCATCTACAAAGTAACAGTTAATATTATCTCACAGAATTGTGGGGAGGATTAAGCAAGATAAGATATGTCAAGTTCCTAGCACAGAGATTATGGTGACTGATCAGCAAATGAAAACTCCCCCTTCCTTCCTTTCACTTCACCCTCTGTTGATGTGCTTGCAGGGATGCAAGCCAATTAGCATATTAGAACCAATCCCAAACAGGAGGATGAAGCTGCTATACAAACAAATAATCCACCAACTTCCAAAAGCTAAATTAAAATTATTTTCTTTGTAGATAAAACCATGCTGGATGACCCATATCACTGCTAACTCCCTCCATTCATCCAGACGTTGAGAGCTATAGATCCAAGAAATAATTTCACATGGTTCATTAAAAGTATGAAATTGAGAGACCAATCCTATGACCTAGACTGCTCCCTGCTCTGAATTCAGGTTGGGATGTGTGGGCATCTGAAACCTTCCCCTCTTCCGCATCCTGCCTGGAACCTTTACCCTTTTCATCTCTGGAATGTTATGGTGGTGGGATCACAGAGCTGGTGGCCACACCATTCCCCAAAATCCCGTCATGGTAATCCTTCTCTAACATTCATTGAATATTTGTTATAGAAATGACACTATGCTAGACCTTTTATAAGCATATTCTCACTTATCTTCCCAACAACTCTGTGAAGTATCATCTTCATTTTACAGATGGAGAAACTAGGGCTATAGAAGTTTAACCCCCTGCTCAAGGTTGCATGGTAAGGATATGGTAGCTCATGGTCTTTCTCCTATGTAATACAAACTCTCCAAGTTGAGGAAGTCAAAAGATCCAGTGGCTTAAAATCTCCCTGCATAAAAGTTATTCAAATTCCAGCAATAATTTGTCTCAGTTTCTAGAAAAATTTTAGTCTTTTAACTAGTTATAAGATTTGTATGGCGTGTAGTTTCTATTCATACTTTCAGGATGAATTCAAACGTCTCCTCTGCTAGGAAGGCTGATGCCATCACTTGAGGAAAGGGTCAGGGTCAATTTACTCCCCTGTCTCCATTTAGACTTTAATATTCACACACCTTAATTATAACTCATGCTTTATTATAGCATGATTTGTTAGCTTGCCTGTCTTCCCACAATTAGAGGTCTTCATTAGAGTGGGAACATTTTAAAAAATCTGGCTCATAGGAGATATTCCATTAATTTTTTAGGTGAATGCACAAATTATTGATTATGTATTAAGTAGGATATTTCCAACCTTTTAGAGATTCCCAAGTGAGAGAATGGGAAGCTCTAGTTAGAAGCCCTCTATGTAATATGAATCAGAGTCCCAACAATGGAAGAGGAATTGCAGCAAAGGAGTTATTCAAAGCCAGTTCCCCTTATGATATAAATTTGAAATCAGAAAGGGGCCAAAAATCCTGCAGCAGTGAGTATTTCAAACATGCTCATTAATAATGGCTCAAAGTGGAGATTTATTAGAGTTGAGAATAGGGAAAAGGACAGTAAATCAGCTCTGGTGAGGGAAAGAGCAAGGAAAAGATATGAATTCTTATTTTAAATGTATTCATATGCTTTATAACCCTACAGTAGAGATGGCTATATTGAAGCAGAAGCCTTTATTTGTAAGGATTGAATTCACTGAAAATATGTTTTATGCCAGTATTCATTTTCCCAACTTGCAATTGCTTTCCTTTGGCCAAAAAGTTGGGAACTTAGTTTATTGCTTGAAAGCTAGAAAAGATTGCCTTAGCTGAATCTCTTCATGAAAATATTCCTTGCTTCAAATGATTACTTGTAATGCACTAGTTGCATCATAGGAAAATGCTATTTTATTGGAACGTATGTTGAAGAGAATAGTTTTTAAAACATTCAATTAGTTGTGCCTTTGAGATAGAATTTAAACAAACCCAAAGCAATAGGATTAAATTCTCATAAAAACCCAACTGTTGCTTAGAAACCAATTCTTTTCCTACTTAAACTACTCCAAGGGTAATCAAGCTCACTTTTGGCTGTATTCCAACCAAGGCTTTTAATTCATAAATCAGACCATGGTACTCCCTTGCCCCAAATTCTCAGTTGCTTTCTAATACATTAGAGTAAAATGCAAGTTCCTGTCCCTGGTCTACCTGGCCAACCTCATTTCATCTCACTTTTCTTCTCATCTGGCTCCTCTAGTTCAGGTTAACTTTCTTCCCCTCCACTCCTTAAACACATCAGGCTCTTCTCTGCCAAGACCTGCTCCTCTCTTCTTCTTTGGACACCCTCTCCCCTGCCACTCTTCAGAAGCAACTCCTCTCAGTCCTTCCAGGGTTTGTTAGATGTCACCTCCAGAGGAATTATTCCTGGCCATTCTACCTAGGTTATCTTCCCAATCCATACTATATTCTATAGTTCATTACTGTTTTGTTTCTACAGCATACTTGCAAATAGTTCTAATTACATAGATATGCGTATATAAACTTGGAGATAAACACTATCCCCCATATTCCCTACTAGACTGCAAGATCTATGAGAGCAGGAACCATATCTGTTTTATTCATTACTGACTACCCAGAACTGATGGCAGTGCCTGGCACATAGAGTAGGTCCTCAGTAAATATTTGCTGCATGAATTCACAGTGTCAAGCCTAATGTCTGGCACATAATAGGCTGTCAATAAACACTTTTTGAGTTTGTATTGTTTCCATAGGATTTAGCAAGTCAATAAATTGCATAAATTAATTCCAAGTGTCAAACTCCTTGCCATAACAGCATGGTCTCTGCAAATTCTGCAGAGACGACAAATGACAATTCAGGACAAATGAACAAGGAGGATGTCTAAAAGCTCAGGCTGACTTTGGAGCATTTTCTACAGGATACAAATGTCATCGAGACAAATTTTAACTCAGTATCAAACTTGATCCCTCTAGTTCATTGCTCTCTCAACTATTTCTTATTTTAGTAGGAGCTTTTTTGGTTTTGTCCGAGGGTTACCAGGTGTTAATAAGCTAAACTTGAGCTTTTTGTTTCACTGGTTTTTGAATAAGCAACTGATAGGTTTTGAGTTTTCCAAGGCTCATGTTTTACGTAGCTGAAATCAGTCACTGAGCATTTTCATAGCCCACTGGACCCAGAGCCAAGAAACCATTGGGTTTTGTAGTTTATAGTCACAATGACAGCATTGCCACAGGGAAATGTTTTGGCAAGATAACACATAGCTGTGATGCAGCAGTTAAGTTCCATTGTTTAGGCTCTGTGAAAATTAATTTGCAAAAATATCCAAGTCAGGTGTCTATTTTAGGTTACATGTAAATTAAAAGATTGTGTGAAAAGGATTCTAGAGATGGTGCCATTCAAACATTTCAGACCAGTTGTTTACTAATTAGAGTAATTCTCACTCAAGTTTACTTTTTCACATTTTTTCTCAACAATAAGTTGTATCAATCAAGCTAGAAAAAGACACCGCGTTAGCTAGTAAACCATAATAACTGATGCTTTAAAAAATATGACAGAAAATTTAAAATTTTGATTTATTGGGACAACCATGGGAATTAAGAAAAAAATGATTCTCTAAATTTGGAAATAGAAGCAGTGCCATAGCATTCTACAAAGTCACTTCTGTTCCCAGGGGTGACATGGGGAGTTTATAAACCTGAAGGATCAAAAATATGGAGCATAGTTACATATTAGAATCGTGGGGATAACAGAGTTCTGCACAAATCCACAGGGAGAGTTTCTTACTCTAAATCTTGAAACCGTAGTTCATTTGTCCAGCCTTACTCTGAAGGTAAAGTCTACTGGCTCACTCCCATGCTCTAATAAGTATGGGAACTCCATGCTTCTGTTTCCACAGCTTTCCTCCTATAGCATTTCCCTAGAACCTAGATTACATGACATTTGTAGACCTATTCTTGGTCCCTTTCGGCACCTAAGGTCCGTGGACTAGACACCTTAATTATTGTCCCAACACATAAAAATGATTCTAAGAGCATTGACTTCTTTCATCTGGACTAGAACCTTGCCTAGTCCAGCTCTTCATGAGCAGTCATCCTCATTAGCTCTCCTTGAGGCTCTGCAGATGAGACAAAAACACATCTTATCTTGCCTGAATTGAAGCCTTGTTTCTACCCAGCTATAGTTGAATGGCTTTTTAAAAATCCTAACTTTATTTGGGATGATTGATATTTAAAGCAGTTTGATTTAAACCTTTGCACTTGAAATTTATTTTAACTGGAGACTAAGCATTAATGTTACTCTTGATTTACCAAAAGAGAAATGGTAGCAAAAGTCTTCCATGGCCATAACAACAATTTAACTCTGAAACGCTGACTCTAATAACCTGCTCATGTATGAAGCCTGCTGGGGTTGAAGGGATTTAGAGCACTGTGAGTCTTGAGACCTGGGTACCAGTCCTTACTCTGTCCTTCCCTGCCTCTCCCTGGGTGTGTGGCCTTAGGTTGAGGACTTTATCTGCCTTTATGGCCTTAATTTTTTTATTCATTTAGATTAGATGACCACTAAGGTGGCTTCTATTTCTGAAAGACTATTAATTTATGGCTGATTTAAAATGAGAAATCCAGTGATGAATAAACTTTGATACCTCTTCAGGAGTGGAGCTAATGAGGATCACAGATTAGCAAGGAAGAGGGTTTCTCAGTTATTCCTCAATTGTCTAAGCAAGTGGTTAGAACCAGACACAGGCCTCGATAGTGAAGTGGGTATGTAAAACCCTGAAACTATTTGTCATAAAGAATGCCATGCCCAATAAAAGCAAATCAGACGTTCACATAACATTTTTGCTGTTTGTGTTTTTATGGGGGTACTTTTGGGGTGTGAAGTTTATTTGTAAAGCATAGAAACATCTGCCTACCCATGTTGCCATATAATAGCAGTCTGACAATCCATTTATAGGATTTGATTATTTTTGTTAATAATTTTCATGGGAGTATATGAAATGCAATATGTATCATCTCTTACTATGTTTATTATGAATCTGCCTTTCAGGGAAGGTCCCCCAGGACATCATACATGGCCTGATTGTCAAAGAGGTTCTTGTCTCACAGGATTTTAAAGATAAAAGGGGCTGTTTTCGTTTCCTATTGTGGCTGTGACAAATAATAACAACTTAGTGACTTAAAACAACACAAATTTATTATCTTAGAGTTCTGGAGGTGAGAAGTCTAAAATGAGTCTCATGGGGTTAAGATCAGTGTCAGCAGGCTGGTGTTCCTTTTGGAGGCTCTAGGGGAAGAATCTGTTGCTTTGCCTTTTCCAGGTTGTAGAGGCCACCTGCATTCTTTAGCTCATGTCCCCTTCCTCCATCTTCAAATCCAGCATCTTCTGTCCTCTCTGACCTCTCTTTCCATCCTTAAATTTTTTCTCTATGTCTGTGATCCTTCTACACCTCTCTCATAAAAAAGACCCTTGTAATTATGTTGGGCCCAGATAATCCAGGATAATCTACTCATCTCAAGATCCTTAATTTAGTAATTTATGTCCAGTACCTTTTACAATGTAAGGTAATACATTCATAGGTTCTGGGGTTAGGATGTGGACATCTTTGGAGGGGGCCATCATTCAGCCTACAACAGAGGCCATAGAGACCAACCAAGGCCCAAGAAATAAATAGCTATCTAAGGGCACACAGCTAATTTGTGGCAGTGCCATGACTGTATCCCTGGCATCCTCACATCTGCCATGTTTATGTGCATCACTGAAAATCACAGGTAAGAACATGCACTGATGGAGGATTTATTTTTATAATAAACTTGAAATGATTGAAGAATAAGTATAAAATTAAGTCAGTGATTTTAAAAGAGCATTTTATAGATGATAGAAGTTTATGTTTTTAAATACATTTTTAATGCAAGAGCTTCCTTAAATATTGTAATTTTGCTAGGTCATGGTACCTTCTAAAGATAAAGTGACTTGCAGAGATAAAATAGCTTAAATAATGATGGGAAATGAAAGTGACAAGGAAACACATGTAAACATTCTTCTATCTACTTCCCCTTCCCCTCCTCCTCCTTCTCTTTCTCTCTCTGTAACCCTAGCCATTGCTGCCATTTTGAAAATCTGTTATAGCTGGAAAGTCAATTCAAACTTTTTAATTAAAGGGGGTGGATCTACCAGAGGCTTATTGCCAAGGGGTTAAACCAAATTAAGTTATTTGCCATATTTCACAATGAAGCCCACCTTATTTTGGTGTTGAAATAGTCTTCTAAGACTCTAAGGAACTTGTTTTTATCACTTCTGCCCAATAATTTCCTATAACAATTAAAAGGGTTATAGAATTTTGAATTTAGATGGGACTAGAAAAACCATCCAGCCCCAAACTCCTCTCTTTCATAGTATCTTTGGCAGGTATTTGCCATACACCTCTCTTGCTTCAGTTTTCTCCATCCATGACATGGGAAGGAATAATGGCTGCTGTAAATTAAAGGTTGTATTAAATTTGAGTTCCTGAGCGGACACGTACATTTGAGAGGGTTGTGACTTTATTGTTAGGCTCATCTTCTGTAGGGATCACTCCCTGTTTCCACTTCCACTGCTGCAGGCTTTGGTGCCCCTCATCTAGAGTTTCATATACACTTGACTTAACCTCATACTGTACCCCACCCCCAGTGTGGTAATTGTTCTTACATGCATCTGCCTTCTTCAAAATTCAACATAACCCAGTGCTGGACATGCAATAGGAGCTCACTGGACTGCTGATAGATGCTGTGGATGGATGATTGAATGATGATCATGCAATCTCAGAGGCATATAAAGGACACATGGATCTAAAGCCTCAATAAAGATACTGAGGGGGCAGGAAAATGTTGAAGATATAGTCGCTGATCTTCACTGATGTAAAATTAGTAGGTTGTCTACCCCACTTCTCTGCTAACTTTTTTAAACAGAAGAAAATAGGACTGGAAATTGTCCAGAAATTTATTTTAATAGATTCTTTAATGTGACACTGAAAATGAGTGGATGATTTCCCTTTGGATATTTGCACTCTGCACTCAATGCCATCTTTTTCTGCTTACCAATGAACACATTCTTCAGCTGATGGTACATTAAGTCAACTTGCCAAGCTCCTGTCTGGCATTGATTGGGGGTCATAAAATAATTCACTCCCTCAGCAGAATAAATACCTTATATATGTTGAATGCTACTTCTTTGAAAACCTTATAAAACTTTCTATCTAGAACAAGGTTGATTCCCATATCATTCCTGCCAAACAGAAAAGCAGAGCATCAACTCAGGAGTTGCTATATATTTAGTGTACCTCAATATGAAAAGATGATGTGGCTGGACTATGCCATCTTCTTATTAAGTCATTAATGTTAGCTATACCCATCAAAGAGGCCACAGAATCAATGGGTCAAAAATAACAAAATCTGATCTTAACACATCATGAAGCTAAGAGTTAGAGAAACTGACCAAGATTCAGACCAGGAAACTACCATAATGACACCCAAGGATCTCTATGTGTGGGAAACATTGGATGGCTCTCTTTGATTTTATGACTTTTGTGCCATAGCTCTTTTTACATTGTTTCTCCAGCCTGATTCTAAAATTTCTTTCTGTTTCTAGTTCCTTCTTTCTGGGGATTGGTGAACTCAGCTTGGAATCTTTGCTCTGTGGGGAAACGGCAGTCACCAGTCAATATAGAGACTAGTCACATGATCTTCGACCCCTTTCTGACACCCCTTCGCATCAACACTGGGGGCAGGAAGGTAAGCAGCTATGTTGCTTCCATCGTGAAGTTGAAGACGGGGAGAGATGCTGATTCTGAAAGCCAGCCTTCCAGTCCTTGATCTATGTGATGAGTTTGTCTTTCTACCCAGGAGTAATATCACAGACCTCAGGCCTATTGCCAGCAAATATAATTATGTGTAAATCGTGCTTTTTCTCTCTATCTAGTCAAACTCTCATGCTTCTAATTACTTCTTTGTATTCCCTGGATGTTGCCTGAAGTCCTATCCCTTGGTAGCTCATGAAAGAAAGTCAGAAAACAGCATTGCCTCCCCTGCATATCATGCTGGGAAAATTCTTCCTCTCAGAAACCTCTTTACTGGGGCTTCTTTTAACCTCAACAAAGTGAAAAAAAATTTAACAGAAGTAAACTCAGACATTTATCATTCTGGAAGGAAAAACAAACAAAAATCACATTAGATGATTTATAAGAAAATAATTAATTTTACTATGGCTTGCTGGCTAAGAAGCATAGCTCCTGCACAGAAATGCTGAACTATGCTTCCCGATTCTCACATCAACATCCCTTCTTCCCTTTCCTTCCCTCATGATGAGCTCCTCCTTAATTTGTGGAAGAGCATAATGTCCATGGGGTTTCCTCATCACTGGAATCTAGCATTTTTGTTTTTTTTTTGTTTTTTCTGGTTTATCTATATTTACCTACCCTTACTGTTGAGTAGATTGTTGAAGGTGGAAAAAACACACACAGAAGATTGTGTTTGAACCTGATATAGCTGTTGTGAACTCAAGAGGAATGGAAAATCATTTGTGTGCAAGAAAGTGGGGTTAAAATTTGGATAAATTTCACTACTGCTGGTGGCTGATTCTCCAGGGGTTAGGCTCCTTGGGCTCTGCTTTCTACTCCCTTTATGCAGTCTGTTCACCTTAATTACCACAAGTTTGTAAGTAATCTTTTTGCCTTCATATATACTGTATTTTTTTCTTATCACATAATTTTCACACACACACTGAAAAATTGAATGACCTATCAAAATTTTGTTAGTGACTTTGACTTAGGTCACAAGGCAAGTTTTAAAGGATCTTGCATGTGATTGAGACTATTTAGCTAAGTAGTGTTTGTGTGCTGTTTTAAATATGACTTAGGAAGCACTTTTGTAAAAAGGCCCTATATACGTTCATGACATTTATTGTTCTGATCATATAGAAAACTCACCTACCTTAATTATTGTTCCAATTGCAGTTTTATTTTACAAACCCTAAAAGGAACTTGACTTGGCTTCTACATATACCTCTCTTTAAAAAGTTGAATCATTCAAATCAAGTCATGAGCATGTATAGGTTCACTGACCAGTATATAAAAAGGGCAAATTGCAATTTTGAGTATGCAATCACTCTTTCTTTGAAGAGTGTGATGGAGGACATAACTGTATTCTAAGCAAACTGAGAAATGAAAAAAAGTAAACACACGCAAAGCAGAAGGAAGGGTGGTACCTGAATTCCAGAAATTACCTGAAAGATGGCCAGCAAGGCTGAAGCACAAAGACCTATGAGGGGTTGATGAGGAGATAAGGATGGAAGAAGAAGGCAGAGGCGAGATCCTGAGGCCATGTTAAAGAACTGGATTTTTTCGTAAGAGTATGACAAGGATTTAAAACATTATTAGGTAAAAAGTACATAGGAAGTGGGATGGAAAAGGTAGCAAGCTAACACAAACAGTGAGTATACAAGTTTCATTTTCCATCATACCATCTTAGAGGAAAATCTTGATGTGAAAGAAATATAAAAAAACTAATTCAGGAAAGCTTCTCTCTAAAATGTATTGGGAAAGAAGAGAATGAGAGATAGCTGGAGTTAAAAATCATTCATAAGTTATGTTATCTTTTGGTGTTTTTTTGTTATGTGTTTTAAAAATATTTTTTCAATTTAGTAAGTATACCTGATCCAAATCAATTTTCAAATGCTTTGGAGTTTGGAATTTTGGAAACATTTACTTTTGATGGTGTAAATATTTATATCTGGCATGCTTTGTGTTGTCAGCTGTTTGAAGAGCTGAGAACCGTTTGATTATTTCCTTTGCATTTGTGAAAGGTGGAAAATATAAAATATAGATGCTAGTTGGATAAACTAACTGGTAATGTAATGCCTAAACTTGATAGACAATAGCTAAATCATGTTTGCAGACTATTAAAAGATGGTGTTTAATGAATTGGAGATTTATTTTAAAAGTAAGGATTCAAATCACTGGCTCTGAATTTAGTTTTTCCTTGAAGAAATGTGTATCCAACTTAAAAGGTTTAAAAACCTCTCTAAAAGATTGAGAGGTTTTGTAGAATTGGGGCAAGCTGCCACATTTTGAAGTCTGAGATCAACTGGGTATCAACATGTTAAATGCATCCCAGTCATTATGTGTTTTATGTCACATTTGTATCCATGAGCATTCTTCCTGCTCATTGTTAAATGTACCTTATTTACAAACCCACAAAGCAGCTCTGCTGCAGTACCTCACTGTGTTACTGTGTTTGTTTGAACATATTTGACTTGGCATAGATCTCAGATGATGAATTACAGGTTTTGTTTGTTTGTTTGTTTTAGCATGAGGTAGAGTTGAAATTCAATGTGAACACAAGAATACAAAGGGTAATAATAGATGAGAATCAAAACATATTATGTCTTGGATATTTATTTTGCAACAAATGTGGTTTCTTTTACCTTTTAAGATGTTTATTTACAATGATAATTTTTAAGCAATGTTTGTTTTTTCTTGAAGAAGAGTACTTTTTATCCAGTTATTCATATCTGACACATAGGACAAAATCCAAAATAAGTGTACTTTCAAACAACACTCACATATTGTTGCATTGCATATGGATATAAAAATCCTACTTTGGGAGAAATGTGTCCAAGACAGAGGAGTAAGAAGACCCTGAGCTTACTTCTTGCCATGGGCACACCAAAATTACAATCATTTACAGAGCAACTATCTACAAGAACAACCTCAAGACTAGCTGAAAAATTTTCCACAACTAAACCTATGAAGAAGGAACTGCGTTAAGTTGGGTAGGAGGGGTGGAGACATAATATAGTCAAGACCCACACCTCTGTGTAGGTAACCTATAAACAGGAGGACAATAATAAATGCAGAGGTTCTCCCCAAGGAGGAAGGGGGACCAAGCCCCACATTAGGCTCCCTAGCTAAGGGGTCCTGCAGCAAGAAGATGAGCCCCCAAAATGTCTGGCTTTGATGGTCAGCAAGGCTGACATATTGGGAGAGTTGGAAGGCTTTAGGAAACAGAGACTCTGCTCTTAAAGGGTGCACACAAAATCTCACATGCTAAAGGACCCAGGGCAGAATCAGTAATTTGAAAGTATCCCAGATCAGACCCATCTGCAGATTTTGGAGAGCTTCTCAGAGAGGCAGAAGGAAATTGGGACCCACCTTGGAGACACAGACACTGGTGGCAGTGCCTGGGAACTTGTTATACCTCAAGGACACTGGTGCTGGCAAGCACCATTTTAGAGTCTTCTTTCTATCCTATTAGTGCCTGGGACTTACACACCAACCAGTGGACCAGCACCAATCCCGGACCATCCCAGACCCCACAGCCAGCTGCCTCAGGACCTGGCTTAGACCACCAGAAGGACAGCACCAGCCCAGGGACTCCCCCAACTCATGCAACCAGCTGTACTGGGAACTGATCTAACCCACCAGTGAGCCAGCAACCACCATGTGAAGTAGAGCCTGGTGGCCAACCAGGCAGAATGCAGCCCCACCTACCAGCATTCCCACAGTAGTTGGTCCTGCCACAACAGAAAGGCCCATGCGGCCCACATAGTGGGCACTCCTGGAGCATATAGCTCTGGTGACCAGAAGGGAGTCTGCTGGTAGGCTCCATAGGACCTCTCCTACATGAGGCCACTTCTCCAAAGTCAGGAAATATAACCAAATTGCCTAACACTGGATATAAATACAGAGAATAGGCAAAATGAGGAGACGGAGAAATATGTACCAAAGAAGGAACAAAATAAAACCTCAGGAAAAAAAATTTAACAAAATGGTGATAAGCAATCTGCCCAATAAAGAGTTCAAGGTAATAATCATCAAGATGCTCAGTGAACTCAGGAGAAGAATGGATGAACACAGTGAGAAGTGTAACAGAATTAGAAAATATAAAGTACCAAACAGAGCTGAACAATCAGTAATTTAAATTTTAAAATACAGTAGAAGGAATCATGGTCGATTAAATGATACAGAGGAATGGATCAGCAAACTGGAAAAGTGCAGTAGGAATCACCCTAACAGAAGAGAAAAGAGAAAAAAAATAATTTTATAAAATGAAGATAGTTTGAGACCTCTGAGACAGCATCAAGCACACTAATATTTACATTGTAGGGGTCCCATAGGAGAATAGAGAAAGAAACGGTGAGATAAATTATTTGAAGACATAATAATTGAAAACTTCCCTAACCTGGGAAAGGAAACTGACATCCAGGTCTAAGAAGCACAGAGAGTCCCAAAGAAGATAAAGCCAAAGAGGGCCACACTAAGACATTGTAATTAAAATAGCAAGAATTAAAGATAAAGAGAGAATATTAAAAGCAACAAGATAAAAGCAACCAATTACATACAAGGGACCTCCCATAAGTCTATCAGCTGACTTTTCAGCAGAAACTTTGCAGGCCAGGAGGGAGTGGCACAATATATTCAAAGTGATGAAAGGAAAAAAATCTACAACCAAGAATACTCCACCCAGCAAGGCTATCATTCAGATTTTAAGGAGGCATAAAGAGTTTTAGAAACAAGAAAACTGAAAGAGTTCAGCATGACTAACTGGATTTATAAGAAATGTTAAAGGGACTTATCTAAGCAGAAAAGAAAAGGTCACAATTAAAAATCTGAAAATTGCAAAAGGAAAAATCTCATTGGTAAAAGCAAATATACTGTAAAGGTAATAGATCAACCACTTATAAAGCTAGAAGGAAGGTTAAAAGGCAAAAGTAAAATTATCTATATCCACAATAAATAGTTAAGGAATACACAAACCAGAAAGATATAAACTAGGAGATAAAAAAATTAAACTTGGAGGGGGAGGAGTAAAAATGCAAGGTTATTAAAATATACTTGAACATAAAATAATCATGTATTGCTATATATTTGGTTGGCCAAAAAATTCATTCGGGTTTTTCCATAAATTGATAGCAGATACACACAAAAAGGAAAGGAATCCAAATATAGCACTAAAGATAGTCATCAAATCACAAGGGAAGAGATCAAAAGAAGAAAGGAACAAAAAAGAACTACAAAAGAAAACCCCAGAACAATTAACAAAATGGTGATAAGTGCATACTTAACAATAATTACTTTAAAGGTAAATGCACTAAATGTTCCAATTAGAAGACATATAGTGGGTAAATGGATAAAAAAGAAGGCCCATATATATGCTGCCTACAAGAGACCTACCTCAGATTTAAAGACACACACAGACCGAAAATTAGGAATTGAAAAAGATATTCCATGCAAATGGAAATGAAAAGAAAGCAGGGACGGAGACACTTAGACAGAATAGAGTTTATAGCAGAGACTGTAACAAGAAACAAAGAAGGACATTATATAATGATCAAGAGATAAATCAATGAAGGAAATATAACAGTTTTAAATATATATGCTCCTAACATAGATAAGAGCACCTCAATACATAAAACAAATATAAACAGACATAAATGGAGAAATTGACAGTAACTCAATAATAGTAGGGGACTATAACACCCTGCTTACATCAATGGACAGATCATCCAGATGGAAAATCAGTAACACTGGCCTTAAACAACACATTACACAAAATAGTATTAAAAGATAGATACAGAAAATTTCATCTAAAAGTAGCATAATACACATTCTCTTCAAATGCATATGGAACATTATCCAGGATAGATCACATGCTAGGCCACAAAACAAATCTCAAAAAATTAAAGTTTGAAATCATGTCAAGCATCATTTCTGACCAAAAGAGTTTGAGACTACAGATCAACTAAAATGGAAAAAACTGCAAAAACCACAAACATGAGGAATTTAAACAATGTGGTACTAAACAACTGATGGGTTACTGAAGAAATCAGAGGAAATTAAAAAAAAAATACCTGAAGACACATGAAAATGGAAACACATAGTCCAAAATCTATGAGATGAAACAAAAGCAGGTCTAAGAGGGAAGTTTGTAGTGATACAGGCCTACCTCAAGAAAAATTTTAAATTAACAATCCACCTGTACACTAAAGGAACTAGAATAAAAATAAAAACCCCAAAGTTAGTAGAAGGAAAGAAATAATAACGATCAGAGCAGAAATAAATTTATAAGAAACAAACAAACAAATAAAAAAGATCAACGAAATTAAGAACTGGTTCTTTGAAAAGATAAGCAAACCTGATAAATGTTAGCAAGACTCATCAAGAAAGCAAGAGAGAAGAGCCAAATCAATAAAATCAGAAGGGAAAGGGGAGAAGTTACAACTGACACCACAGAGATACAAAGACTCATAAGAAAACATTATGAACAATTATATGCCAATAAAATAGACAACCTAGGAAAAAATGAATAAATTCCTAGAAATGTACAATCTCCCAGACAAATTAGGAAGAAATAGAAAATATGAACAGACTGAATACCAGTAATAAAATTTAATCAGTAATCAAACAACTTTCAACAAAAAGGTCTAGGACCAGATGGCTTCACAGGTGAATTCTCTCAAATATTTAAAGAAGAGTTAACAACTATCTTTTTCAAACTATTAGAAAATAACTGAAGAGAAAGGAAGGCCTTTGAAATCACTCTATGAGGCCAATATCACCCTGATACAAAAAGCAGACAAAGACACCACAAAAAAGAAAATTAGAATCAAATATCACTGCTGAAAATTGATGGAAAATCTGTCAAAAAATATTAGCAAACCAATTCAACAGTATATTGAAAGGATCATACACCATGATCAAGTGGGCTCTATCCCAGGGATGCAAGAATGCTTTCAATATCTGTAAATCAATCAACATGATACACTACACTAACAAAATGAAGAATAAAAAGTCATATCATCATCTTAATCGATGCAAGAAAAGATTTTGACAAAATTCAACAACAATTTATGACAAAAACTCTCAACAAAGTGAATATAGATGGAATATACTTCAACATAATAAGGGCCATATATGACAAGACCACAGGTAACATCACAGTGAATGGTGTAAACCTGAAAGCATTTCCTGTAAGATTAAGAAATAGACAAGGATGTCCTCTCTCACCGCAGTATTGGAAGTTCTAGCCATAACAATAAGACAAGAAAAATAAATAAGGAATCCAAATTGGAAAGGAAGAAGTAAAACTGTCACTCTTTGCAGATGACATGATAGTATACAGAGGCAATCCTAAAGACACCAACAAAGAATATGAAAACTACTAAATGAATTCAGTAAAGATCTAGGTTATAAGATCAATGTACTAAAATTTGTCACATTTCTATACACTAACAACAAAGTATCAGAAAGGGAAATTAAGAAAACAACCCCATTTACAATTGCATGAAAAAATAAAATGCCTAAGAATAAATCTAACCAAGAAGGTAAAAGACCTGTACTTGGAACACTGTAAGACATTAATTGAAGATGACACAAACAAATGGAAAAATATATTCAAGGACTGGAAGAATTAATATTGTTATAAGGACTATTTTACCTAAGGCATCTACAGATTCAATGCAATCTTTATCAAAATACTAATGGCATTTTTTTCACAGAACCAGAACAAATAATTTATTCTAAAATTTGTATGGAAACACAAAGGACCTCAAATAACCAAAACCATCTTGAGAAAGAAGAACAAAGCAGGAGGTTTCACACTCCCTGATTTCCACCCATTCCACAAAGCTATGGTATTTAGAACATTATGGTACTGGCACAAAAACAGACACATTAATCAATGGGACAGAATAGATAGCCCAGAAATAAACCCATGCACCTAGGGTCAATTGATCTATGGCAAACGAGACAAGAATACACTATGGAGTAAAGACAGCCTCTTCAATAAATGACATTGGGAAAACTGGACAGCTCCATACAAAAGAATCAACGTAAACTACTATCTCTCACCAAATACAAAATAAACTCAAAATGGATAAAGACCTAAGTGTAAGATCAGAAAGCATAAAACTCCTAGAAGAGTTTGTAGGCAATATACTCTTTGACATTAGCCTTAGCAATATATATATACTTTGGATATATCTTCTTAGGCAAGAGAAACAAAAGCAAAAATAAACAAATGGGGCTATGTGAAACTAAAAATATTTTGCATAGAGAAGAAAACTATTAACAAAATGAAAAGGCCACCTACTGAATGGGAGAAGATATTTGCATATGATATATCTGATAAGGGTTAATATTCACAGTATACAAAGCACTTATAGAACTCAACATCAAAAAAAACAACAATCCAATTTAAAAAAAAAATTGTCAGAGGACCTGAATAGATATTTTTCCCAAGAAGACATACAGGTGGCCAATGGACACATGAAAAGATACTCAACGTCACTAATCATCAGGGAAAAACAAATTAAAACCACAATTCCACTTCTGGGTATTTTTCTAAAGAAAACAAAAAATACTAATTTGAAAAGATATATGCACCTTTATGTTTATTGCAGCATTATTTACAATAATCATGATATTGAAGCAACCTAAACCTTCATCTATAGATATACAGATAAAGAAGATAAAGTATATATGTACAATGGAAAACCATAAAAAAGAATGAACCTTGCCATTTGCAAAAACATTGATGCACCTAGAGGGTATTATGCTAAGTAAGTCAAACAGAGAAAGACATATACCATATGATTTCACTTATATGTGGAATCTAAAAACAAAAGAAATGAACAAACAAACCAAAATAAATAAATAAATAAATAAATAAAAACTAGAAAAACCAGAGCAGACATATAGATACAGAGAACAAATTGCTGGTTACCAGAGAACAAACTGGTGGAGGGATGAGTGAAATAGGTGAGGGAGATTCAAGGTACAAAATTCCATTACAAAATAAATGAATCATAGAATGAAATGTATAGCATGGGAAATATATTCAATTATATTTTAATACCTTTGTATGGTGACTGATGGTAACTAGACATATCAAGGTGATTTTTTTTTAATGTATTGAAACATCAAATCAATATGTTGTACATCTGAAACTAACATAATGTAAGTCTATTATACCTCAATTCAAAAAAAAAAGTATGTAGACACTGGGAGGATATGCATCAAAATGCTAATGATGTTTGTCTCTGAGGGGCATGGGGATTATAAGTGATAATTTGTTTTTGCCGTTTGCTTCTATGTACACTTGTTGTCTTCAATGAAAATGTATTGTTTGTAAAATTAGAAAGAAAACAATAAATGTTATTAAAAATTTTTAAAGCAAACATAAAGAAGTTAAATGGGAGTTACTGAATTAAATAGCTATTTAACCATAATTGTGGAATATGGAAGCAGTGAAATCATTAACTGTCAAATCAGTCATATTGGCACTGTTTTTTCCCAAACTAATTTTTATTTTGTATTGGGACATAGTTGATTTAAAAAGTTGTGTTAATTTCAGATGTACAGCAAAGTGATTAAGTTATACATATACATATACCCATTCTTTCTCAGATTCTTTTCCTATATAGGTTATTAGAGATTATTGAGTAGAGTTCACTGTGCTTCACAGTAGGTCCCTGTTGGTTATCTATTTTATAATATAGTAGTGTGTATATGTTAATCCCAAGTTCCTAATTTATTTCTCCCCACACATTTCCACTTTGGTAACCAAAAGTTTGTATTTGAAGTCTGTTAGTTTGGTTCTGTTTTGTAAATAAGTTCATTTTTACCATTTACTTTTTAGATTCCACATATAAGTGATATGATATTTGTCTTTCTCTGTCTGACTTCACTTAATATAATAATCTCTAGTTCCATCCATGTTGCTGCATATGGCATTATTTTGTTCCTTTTTATGGCTGAGCAATATTCCATTGTATATATTTATACAACATCTTCTTTATCCAGTTATCTGTCAATGGACATTTAAGTTGCTTCCATACCTTGGCTATTGTAAATAGTGCTGCAATGAACATTAGGGTGCATGTATATTTTCAAATCATGGTTTTCTCTGGATTGATGGCCAGGAGTGGAAATGCTGAAGAATATGGTAGCTCTGTTCTTAGTCTCCTATGGAACTTCCATGCTGTTCTCCATAGTGAGTGTACCAATTTACATTCCCATCAAAAGTATAGGAGGGTTCCCTTTTCTTCACACCCTCTCCAGCATTTATTATTTATAGATGTTTTCATAATGGCCGTTCTGCCCAGTGTGAGGTGATACCTCATTTTAGTTTTGATTTGCATTTCTCTAAGAATTAGTGATGTTGAGCATCCTTTCATGTGCTTCTTGGCTATCTGAATGTCTTCTTTGGAGAAACGTTTATTTAGATCTTCTGCCCATTTTTGGATTGGGTTGTTTGTTTTTTTTATATTGAGCTGCATGAGCTGCTTGTATATTTTGAAGATTAATCTCTTGTTGGTCTCTATGTTTGTAAATATCTTCTCCCATTCTGTGGGTTGTCTTTTTGTTTTGTTTATGGTTTCCTTTCCTGTGCAAAATCTTTTAAGTTTAATTAGATCCACTTTGTTTATTTTAAAAATTTTCATTACTCTTAAAGTTTGATCCCAAAAGAAATTGCTGCCATTTATGTCAAAGAAGGTTCTGCCTGTTTTTTTCCCTAAGAGCTTTATAGAACACCATCTAACATTTAGGTCTTTAATCCATTTTGAGTTTATTTTCGTGTATGGTGTTAGAGGATGTTCAAACTTCATTCTTTTACGTGTAGCCATCTAGTTTTACCAGCACCACTTATTCAAGAGACTGTCTTTTCTACATTGTATATTCTTGCCTCCTTTGTCATAGATTAGGTGACCATGAGTGCATGACTTTATCTCTGGACTTTCTGTCCTGTTCCATTGAGGTATGTGTCATTTTTTGTGCCAGTACCAAAATGTATTTTTTGTCTGCACCACAAGACATGAACCAAACTGTTTTGATTACTATAGTTTTATAGTATAGTCTGAAGTTAGGGAGCCTGATTCCTCCAGCTCCATTTTTCTTTCTCAGTATGTTTTGGCTATTCAAAGTCTTCTGTGTTTCCATACAAATTTAAAGATTTTTGTCTAGTTCTGTGAAAAATGCCATCGTTAATTTGATAGAGATTGCATTGAATCCATAGATTTCTTCACGTAGTATAATCATTTTGGCAATATTGATTCTTCCAATCCAAGCACATAGTATATTTCTCCATCTGTTTGTGTCTTCTTTGATATTTTTTATCAGCATCTTAAAGTTTTCTGAGTACAGGTCTTTTGATTCCTTATGTAGGTTTATTCCTAGGTATTTTATTCTTTTTGATATGATAGTAAATGGGATTGTTTCCCTAATTTCTCTTTCTGATCTTTCATTGTTAGTGTATAGGAATGCAAGAGATTTCTGTGTATTAAGTTTGTATCCTGCAAATTTACTAAATTCATTGATGAGCTCCAGTAGTTTTCTGGTAGCATCTTTAGGATTTTCTATGTATAGTATCATTTCATCTGCAAACAATGACAGTTTTACTTCTTCTTTTCCAGTTTGGATTCCTTTTATTTCTTTCTCTTCTCTGATTTTCATGCCTAGGACTTTCAATACTTTCTTGAATAAAAGTGGCAAAAATGGACATCCTTGTTTGCTCCTGATCTTAGAGGAAATGCTTTCAGCTTTTCAGCATTAAGTATGATGTTAGCTGTAGGTTTGTCATATATAACATTTATTATGTTGAGGTAGCTTCCCTCTATGACCACTTTCTGGAGAGTGTTTTTTTTTTTTTTAATCATAAATGGGTATTGAATTTTGTCAAAAGCTTTTCCCCATCTATTGAGCTGATCATGTTTTTTATTCTTCAATTTTTTGATGAGGTGTATCACACTAATTGATTAGAGGATATTGAAAAAATCTTGCATCCCTGGGATAAATCTCACTTGATCTTGGTGTATGATCCTGTTAATGTATTGTTGAATTCGTATTGCTAGTATTTTGTTGAGAATTTTGGTGTCTATGTTCATCAGTTATATTGGCCTGTAATTTTCTTTCCTGTGGGTATCTTTGTCAGATTTTGGTATCAGGGTGATGGTGGCTTCATAGAATGGTTTTGAGGGTATTTAATCCTCTGCAATTTTTTGGAAGAGTTTTAGAAGGATAGGTATTAACTCTTCTCTAAATGGTTGGTAGAATTTTCCTGTGAAGCCATCTGGTTCTGGACTTTTGTTTGTTAGAAAATTTTTAATCACAGTTTCAATTTCAGTACTTGTGATTGGTCTGTTCATATTTTCTATTTCTTCCTGATTCAGCCTTGGAAGGTTGTGCCTTTCTAAGAATTTGTGCATTTCTTCTTTGTTGTCCATTTTATTGGCATATAGTTGCTGGTAGTAGTCTCTTATGATCCTTTGTATTTCTGTGGTATCAGTTGTAACTTCTCCTTTTTCATTTCTAATTTTATTGATTTGAGTCCTTCCCCCTCCCCTTTTTTTTTTATGAGTCTGGCTAAAGGTTTATCAACTTTGTTTATCTTCTCAAAGAACCAGCTTTTAGTTTCCTTGATCTTTGCTATTGTTTTCCTCATCTCTATTTCATTTGTTTCTGCTCTGATCTTTATGATTTCTTTCCTTCTAACTTTGGGTTTGTTTGTTCTTCTTTCTCTAGTTGCTTTAGGTGTGCGCTTAGGTTGTCTACTTGAGATTTTTCTTGTTTCCTGAGATAAGTTTGTATTGCTATAAACTTCCCTCTTAGAATTGATTTTGCTGAGTCCCATAGGTTTTGAATCTTCATGTATTTATTTTTAGTTTTTTCCAGGTGTTTTAAAATTTCCTCTTAGATTTCTTCAGTGATCCATTGGTCATTTAGTAACATATTGTTTCTTCTCCACATGTTTGTGTTTTTTACAGTTTTTTTTTTTTTTCTTATAGTTGATTTCTAGTCTCCTAGTGATGTGGTTGAAATAGATGCTTGATATTATTTCAATTTTCCTAAATTTATCAAAGTTTGCTTAGTGGCCCAGCATGTGATCTGTTCTAAAGAATGTTCCATGTGCACTTGAAAAGAATGTGTATTCTGGGACTTCTCTGGTGGTCCAGTGGCTAAGACACTGTGCTCCCAATGCAGGCAGCCCAGGTTCAATCACTGGTCAGGGAAGTGGATCCCACATGCCACAACTAAGAGTTCACTTGCTACAGTTAAGTGCTCACATGCTGCAACTAAAAATCCAGCGTATCACAATTAAGATGCTATGTGCTGCAACTAAGACCTGGTGCAGCCAAATAAATATATAAATAAATAAAGATTTAAAAAGAATGTGTATTCTGTTGCTTTTGGTTGGAATGCTCTATACATTATCAATTAAGTCCATCTGGTTTACTGTGCCATTTAAGGCCTGTGTTTCCTTATTGATTTTTTGTCTGGATGATCTTTCCATTGATGTAAGTGGAGGTTAAAGTTCCCCACTATTATTGTGTTATTGCCAATTTCTCCTTCTATGGCTATTAGCATATGCCTTATATATTGAGATGCTTCTATGTTGTGTACATATATATTTATGATTGTTATATCTTCTTCTTGGATTGATCCCTTGATCATTATGTAGTTTCCATCTTTGTCTCTTGTAACAGACTGTATCTTAAAGTCAATTTTGTCTGATATGAGTATTGCTACTTCAGCTTTCTTTTGATTTCCATTTGCCTGAAATACCTATTTCCATCACTTCACTTTCAGTGTGTATGTATCCCTAGATCTGAAGTGGGTCTCTTGTAGACAGCATATATACAGGTCTTGTTTTTGTATCCATTCAGCCAGTTCTATGTCTTTTGGTTAGAGCAATTAATTCATTTACATTTAACATAATTATTGATATGTATGTTCTTATTGCCATTTTGTTAATTGTTTTGTAGGTCTTTTTTTTTTTTTTTCCTTTCACCCTTTTTTTTTTTTTTTCCTTTCACCCTTTTTTTTTTTTTTTCCTTTCACCCTTTTTTTTTTTTTTTCCTTTCACCCTTTTTTTTTTTTTTTCCTTTCACCCTTTTTTTTTTTTTTTCCTTTCACCCTTTTTTTTTTTTTTTCCTTTCACCCTTTTTTTTTTTTTTTCCTTTCACCCTTTTTTTTTTTTTTTCCTTTCACCCTTTTTTTTTTTTTTTCCTTTCACCCTTTTTTTTTTTTTTTCCTTTCACCCTTTTTTTTTTTTTTTCCTTTCACCCTTTTTTTTTTTTTTTCCTTTCACCCTTTTTTTTTTTTTTTCCTTTCACCCTTTTTTTTTTTTTTTCCTTTCACCCTTTTTTTTTTTTTTTCCTTTCACCCTTTTTTTTTTTTTTTCCTTTCACCCTTTTTTTTTTTTTTTCCTTTCACCCTTTTTTTTTTTTTTTCCTTTCACCCTTTTTTTTTTTTTTTCCTTTCACCCTTTTTTTTTTTTTTTTTTTTTTATCTTTTCCCTTTGTTCTCTTCTCTTGTGATTTGGTGACTATCTTTAGTGTTGTGTTTGGATTTCTTCTGTGTGTGTGTGTATCTATTGCAGATTTTTGATTTGTAGTTCCCATGACACTTTGATATAGCAATCTATATCTATATCTATCTATCTATCTATCTATCTATCTATCTATCTATCTATCTATATATATAGTTTTAAGTTGCTGGTCTCTTAATTTCAAATGCATTTCCAATATCCTGCATTTGTACTCTCCTCTTCTCATGATTGCTGGTTTTGATACCATATTTGTATGTGGATGATTTCGTACCCTTACTGTATATTTGCCTTTACTGGTGAGCTTTCCCATTCATAATTTTTGTTTGTTTGTTTCTAGTTGTGACCTTTCCTTTTTCACCTAGAGAAGCTCCTTTAGCCTTTGTTGTAAAGCTGTTTTGGTGGTGCTGAATTCTCTTAGCTTTTGCTTGTCTGTAAAGCTTTTGATTTCTCCATCAAATCTGAATGAAAGCCTTGCTGAGTAGAGTATTCTTTGTGGTAGGTTTTTTCCCTTTCATCACTTTAAACATATTGTTCCCCTCCCTTCTGGCCTGCAGAGTTTCTGCTGAAAAATCAGCTGTTAACCATATGGGGATTCCCTTGTGTGTTACTTGCTGATTTTCCCTTGTTGCTTTTAATATTTTCTCTTTGTCTTTAGTTTTTGTCAGTTTGATTAATATGTGTCTTGGCATATTCCTCCTTGGGTTTATCCTGTAAAGGACTTTCTGCACTTCCTGAACTTGAGTGAGTGTTTCCTTTCTCATGTTAGGGAAGTTTATGGCTATTATCTCTTCAAATATTTTCTCTGGCTCTTTCTCTCTGTATTCTCCTTCTGGGCCCCCTATAATGCACATGTTGATGCATTTAATGTTGTCCCAGAGGTCTCTTAAATTGTCCTCCTTTCTTTTCATTATTTTTCTTTATTCTGTTCCTCAGCAGTGATTTCCACCAATATGTCTTTCAGCTCACTTATTCATTCTTCTGCATGTTTTAGTCTGCTATGGATTCTTTCTAGTGTATTTTTCATTTCAGTTATTGTGTTTTTCATCTGTTTGTTTGTTCTTTAAATTTTCTAGCTCTTTGTTAAATACTTCTTGTATCTTCTCAGTCTGGCCTCCTTTCTTTTTCCAAGATCTTAGATCATCTTTACTATCATTACTCTGAATTATTTTCCAGGCAGATTGCCTATCTTTACTTCACTTAGCTGTTATTCTGGGGTTTTATCTTGTTCCTTTATGTGGAACATATTTCTCTGCCATCTTATTTTGTCTGACTTTCTGTGTTTGTGGTCTCTGTTTCTCAGGCTGCCTGTTTGTAGTCCTTCCTGCTTCTGGTGTCTGACCCCAGGTGGGAGAGGTTGGAGTGTAGCTGGGTCTAACTCCAAGTTATCCACCAAGGATAACTCTGGTGGGCAGGGCTGTGTCAAGGGATGTGTTTAGAGACATCTGGTCACTCAGGAGGACTTCAGGAAATCTTTCTCCTGATGTATGTGCCTGGCTTTTCTCCCTGTTGGTCGTTTGGCCTGAGATGTCTCACCACTGGAACTTGCAGGCTGTTTTCTGGGGCTAGGTCTTGGTGCCAAAATGGCAAACTCTGATAGAGCTCACACTGATGAATATTTCCTAGGGCATCTACCACCAGTGTCTTCCCTCACAGTGAGCCACATCCACCTCCCACACACACACACACCCCGCCCCGGGAGAACCACCAAGACCCACACATATTTCTGGCCCAGGCTCCTATGGAGCGCTGCTTTGCCCTAGGTCCCAGTGTGTGTGAAAACTTGTGTGTGCCCTCCAAGAGTGGAATCTCTTTTCCCCCAGTTCTGTGCAGCTCCTGCACTCAAGCCCTGCTTGCCTTCAAAGCCAAATGATCTAGGGCCTCCTCCTCCTGATGTCAGACCCTCAGGATGTGTAGCCTGACATGGGGCTCAGAACTCTCACTCCTGTGGGAGAACCTCTATGATATAATTATTTTCCAGTTCATGATTATGTCGCAAAAACTCCCCTCTTACCGTCTCACTGTGGCTTACCTTCTCACTGTGGCTTCTTTGTCTTTGGATGTAGCATATCTTTTTTGGTGTGTTCCAGTCTTTTTTGTTGATTGTTGTTCAGCAGTTAGTTTTAATTTTGGTGTTTTCATGAGAGGATATGAGATCACCTCTTCTACTCCACCATATTGTCTCTACTTCTCCTTGAAGTCTTCTTCATAAAAGGACAACTCCTGGCAAAAAAGACTGTTCATCTTGTTTGAAACAGCAGCCTAATTAACAATGATGCCGGCAAGAATCCAGAAGGAAGAGGGTGGAAGAGGCAATGGGATAGCATTAATTTTTAATAGGGTTAAGAACTTTAATTTTTTGAACCAGGCTTTATGCGGATGGTAGAATATAAACTAGCATGGAAAATTAGGTAGAATGAAATATTATCTGTAGGAGGGTCTTTTAAATATTCTGGCTCCATATGAGGAAGATTGAAAAAAATGTAAAGATAGATCCATTTTGTCATCTAGATATGTTGGTGTGGTGCTTATTTTTATTGGATAACTGATAGTAAACTTTCATAGATAAGTATATGTACTCATTTGGAACTCATTAGCTGTCTTTAAATACCATAGGTCTTTTTACACTGAAGCTCTGGTATGGAAATTGTATGTATAACTTTATGTGTATTTGTGGGATAGAGCAGATCTTTAAAAGCTAATGAAGAAGTGAATGCAATTCTTATGCATCTGTATTTTGTAGTTTGATAAATTTCTCAACTTTCCATTTGATAATAACATTTCTCAGAAGGAAGCAATACAAGGTTTCTCTATTTGGATCTAATTCTAACCAACAAGGTAAAACTCTGGGAGAAAGTGGATGTGTTATCTTAGAAAATATGGTAGCCAAGGTTAAAAAAAAAAAAAGCTAAGTACTGTCAAACTTGGATCCTAAGCTCTAACAAAGCATAATTTTGAAATATCATAGCTGAAATAGATATGATCTCATTGCCTCATGGAAGATAACTGTTAAGGATTGGGAAGTTCTTAAAAGTTAAATTATTATAATACAATTACAAAAGATGATATGAAAAAAGGAACTGGCAGGAGTTAAAGATACAGTGGATATGGCTACACAGGGGGCTTTGCAAGAAATATTTTTAAATCACATATAAGAGATGTGAGAGAAAGGGCTTATAGACAAGGAGAAAGACAAAAGGGGAAATAATCTTGAAAAACAGTTTCAGAGAGAATAAGGTCCAACAAGAATTGAGACTTCCAGAATGAGAAGATGTTTTAAAGTTATAGTTAGAGGAAGTTACAGTATTAACATAGAGTAAATTTCCATTTAGGGAACAATAGATATCCATAGATGTTCTGCTTTGGTTTGAATTTTAGGTTTGCCACTGACCACCTAGATACAAAAGGTCTAACCTCTCTAAACTTCAGTTTCCTCATTTTTAAAAGGGAGATCATAATAGTACTCATTTCATAGGGTTGTGATAGAAGTAATTATATGAAATAATGCACTTATTAGTCAGGTTATAATGCAGTTAAGCTAGTGGCTGGCAAAGAAGAAAATGCTCAACAATTGTTAGCTACTGTCATAGTCCATTCTGGCTACTATAACAACCTACCACAGACTGGATAGCTTATAAAGAATGGAAAATTATTTCTCACAGTTTGGGAGGCTGGAAGTCCAAGATGTAGGCAGTAGCATGGTCACATTCTGATGAGGGCTCTCTTCCTGGTTCATAGTTGGTGTCTTTTTGTTGTATACTCATATGACAGAAGGGGCTAAGAAGCTCTGTGGGACCTCTTTTATAAGGGTACTAGTCCCAATCAAGAGGTTCTCTACCCTTCTACCTTTATCATCTTCTCAAAGCCCCATCTTCTAATAACAACAATTTGGGGATTAGGATTTCAACATACGAATTTGGGGGAACACAAACATTCAGACCAGATTAGCTACCATCAGGAATGTTGCTGCTCTTAGTGAAAAAACACTTAACTCCCACTTGAGTTTCTCTGTAAAAAAGATTAATATTCACATTTGAATCAGTAACATATGCTGAGAGGTGAAGTGATTGCAATTCTTTGAATGACAGAATTAGAATTCAGAGCCACCTTGCCAGTATCCCCAACTCAAAAGCTTGAAATTTAATAAGTATAAAGGTAAAGCTTTCCTACCAGGTATATATTTATAAAAAGCTGTACAGATTCAGGCTGAGCTAGATATTTTGTTGTAAAATTTCTGCATGTGAAAAAAGTAAAGGAAGTTAATGTTTTCAGTATGAATAAAGAGCACAGGGAAGATGCCAAGAGAGCAATTCAACCTAATTATACAGTATATAAGGTACTATGCCCATGATAAGTGAGGTCATTGTCCTGCAATAACCATTACTAAGAAGACAATATCTGGGATCAGTCAGATCTTTCAGAACTGATGGTTAGATTAATTAATGGAAGAGACATCGACAAAGTGAAGTAGAAAAGAAGAGGACTAAAGTAGTGATGAGAAGAATCAAATGTTCTATGTTCAATTTTTATCTATCTGAAATAAAAATGTTTTAAAGTGTAATACAGGTGCCTTTTAATTATAACTGTCCTGTGCAGCCTCAGACACAGAGAACTAGCCCAGGTGTTTGGAAGTGACTTAGACTAGACTTCAATTCAAAATAAGAATTCAAGCTGTGTGAAAAATGAAAGACCTTCATATGTTTCATTGAGAATCCCATCACAAAAAGCATTCTGGCAGGCACTGAAGCCACTTGAGACTGTAGAACAAGCTCAAGCATAAAATAAGATTTTTGACTTGACCAGGGAATCCCCTTCCAATCTAGAAACTCTGATTCTATATGAGTAGTGGTTAGATGGGACACAAGGAATATATTTGTTTGAGGCTGACTCCGAAATGAGGAGTTAACTAGGATGTAAACCCTCTAGTTTAAATGAAAACGCCCTTTAAAGCCTTAGCGTTTGTTTGGAAGAAACTTGCATTTTCCTCTTCTCATCCTCTTTCAAAATTATTCCTCAAAGTTTTGAATACACGACTCTTTCTCCTTTAGGATATTTTTCTCTGAGTAACTAGGATGGAGGATTCAGGGTAAAATGAATGTTATAAGAAAGGACTTTGATTAATGATTTAAAAATGAGGCCAGGACTTCCCTGGTGGCGCAGTGGTTGAAAGTCAGCCTGCCGATGCAGGGGACATGGGTTCGTGCCCTGGTGCGGGAGGATCCCACATGCCGCGGAGCGGCTGGGCCCGTGAGCCATGGTCGCTGAGCCTGCGCGTCTGGAGCCTGTGCTCTGCAACGGGAGAGGCCACAGCAGTGAGAGGCCCGCGTACCGCTAAAAAAAAAAAAAAAAAAAAAAAAAAGGAC